>NC_143061.1:56992142-57292857 GCF_052426305.1 Pelodiscus sinensis | reverse complement strand
CTTGAGGATCCCCTCCAAGATTTTTCCGGGGACTGAGGTAAAGCTGACTGGTCTATAGTTCCCTGGATCGTCCTTCTTCCCTTATTTAAAGATGGGCACTACATTTGCTTTTGTCCAACCGTCCAGGATCTCTTCCAATCTCCATGAGTTTTCAAAGATAATGGCCAAAGGCTCCACAATGACATTTGCCAACTCCCTCAATACCCTCGGATGCATTAAATCCAGGCCCATGGATTTGTGTATGTTTCGCTTTTCTTGTTCTTTCCCCACCAAGGGCTGTCCACCTCCTTCTCATACTGTGTTGCCTAGTGCATTTATCTGGAAGCTGACCTTGTCCGTGAAGACAGAGGCAAAGAAAGCATTGAGTACTTCAGCTTTCCCCACATCATCTGTCACTAGGTTACCTCCCTCATCCAGTAAGGACCCCTCACCCTCTCTGATCACACTCTTATTGCTAACATGCATGTAGAAGCCTTTCTTGTTACCCTTCATATCCCTTGCTAGCTGCAATTCCAATTGCACTTTTGCCTTCCTGATAACTCCCCTGCATTCTCGAGCAATATATTTATACTCCTCCCTAGTCATTTGTCCAAGTTTCCACTTCTTGTAAGCTTCCCTTTTGTGTTTAAGCTCACCAAGGATGTCCCCCAGTAAGCCAATCTGGTCACCTACCATATTTGCTTTTCTTGCTGCACATCGCATTCTTCCTGTGCCTTTAATAAGGCTTCTTTAAAATACTGCCAGTTCTCCTGGACTCCTTTCCCCTTCATGTAAGCATCCCAGGGAATCCTGCCCATCAGTTCTCTGTAGGAGTCAAAGTTTGCTCTTCTGAAGTTCAGGGTGTGTATTTTGCTACTCTCCTTTCTTCCTTTGGTCAGGATCCTGAAATCTACCATTTCATGATCACTGCTGTCCAGGTTGTCATCCACCTCTACTTCCCCTACTAGTACTTCCCTGTTTGTGAGCAGCAGGTCAAGCTGCGCATGGCCCCTGGTCGGATCCTTCAGCACTTGTACCAAGTTGTTATCCCCAACATTCTCCAAAAACTTCCTGGATTGTCTGTGTACTGCTGTATTGGTCTCCCAACAGATGTCAGAGTGATTAAAGTTGCCCATGAGAACCAGGGCCTGCTATCTGGAAGCTTCTCTCAGTTGTCCAAAGAAAGCCTCATCTATCTCATCCACCTGATCCGGCGGTCTATAGCAGACACCAACCACAACATCACCCCTCTAAACTTAACCCATAGACTCTCAACAGTCTTTTTTCTCTCTAAATACTGGAGCTCTGAGCAATCATACTGCTCTCTTACATACAATGCAACTCCTCCTCCTCTTCTCCCCCACCTGTTCTTCCTGAACAGTTTATACCCTTCCACGACAGTGCTCCAGTCATGCGAGTCATCCCACCAAGTCTCTGTTATTCCAATCAAATCACAGTTCTTCGACTGGGCTAGGGCTTCTAACTCTTCCTGTTTGTTTCCCAGGCTTCTCACATTTGTGTACAAACACCTTAGATAACCAGTTGATCGCCCTACCTTCTCCATTTGAATAAGGGGTCCTCCTTTGTTGCTCGTTCCTCCTTGTGATTCTTCCCGGTGTCCAACTGCCTCACTAACCTCTGGGCTTTGGTCACCGTCCCCCAACGAACCTAGTTTAAAGCCCTCCTCGCTAGGTTTGCAAGCCTGCCCGCGAAGATGCTCTTTCCTCTCTTGGTTAGGTGGAGCCCATCTCTTCCTAACAATCCTTGTGCCCAGAACAGAGTCCCATGGTCAAAGAAACCAAAGCCCTCTCTCCGACACCACCTGCGCAACCACGCATTTACTTCCTCAATTCGACGATCCCTACCTGCACCTTTCCCTTCAACCGGAAGGATGAACAAGAACACCACTTGCGCTTCAAATTCCTTGACCCTTCTTCCCAGCACTACATAATCTGCTGTGACTCGCTCAAGGTCATTCTTGCCTTTCCTTCAGGAGCTTCACTTACCTGCTGGGTAAGAACTGCTGGGATTGCCCCAGGCCCCACACATGGTCTCTGTTACAGATTGAATCACCTCTGGTGCCACTGGAGTAGTTGCATTGTAATCCATGTAAACCTTGCTGTAGGTAAGGAAGCAGAGAAAGAGAGTGCACAAACAGGAAGAGAGTCAGTTGTCAGGAGGATTAAACAATGAATGTTACAGCTCTATCAGAGAGCAAGCTCTTCTTTACACTAAAATATTGCTTCAACCTGGTTTCATTGTCCTCCTGCTTCCTCCAATAAGATCATAGCATGAGAAAAGAATGATCACCTCACCCTCCAAAAAAAACCTGCAAGACCACAGTCCTGACCATGACTATTTCAGAAGAGATCACAAGAGATTCTTAAGTCAGACATTTTGACCTAAGACTTAATCATAACCTCCATGAATACCTAGGCCTAAAACCTGTTGCTAGTCTAATGAATTTTAGATTTATCAGCAACTCAGAAAAAATTCAACCCTCATGGTCTTTCTCTCTATACCAACTAGGAAAAATAGAGAAGTCACTAACTCACCTTTCCACTGATTTATTTTGTTCCCCATCACACTCCTTATCCACAGCGGTTTTTCTCCCATCATTTGATAGCACCATTTTTTCCACTTGGTCCCCTTCCATTCTGCAGAAATCTACATATAAAATCAGTAAGGACAGTAGAAGTCTAAGCTTAACAAACACACGTACAGACTTGAGTCTCCTGATCTTATTGTGATTTCTACTTTAAACACAAGTGTACAGAGTTTGTTTCATTCTTCCCTAAACATATAAACTTCCCTAAACTTAATAGTATTCACAGAATTCTTGGTGTGAGGCTGAAATGCTGAATGGTGACCCTCTCTAGTAATTTAGTAAACATATCTCTATAACAACATTTCTGAGTTCTATTCATGCCTCTCTTTCCAGTGAAGTTTTAATAATGAGATTGAAAGGTTCGTTTATACTTTGCACATGATGTACATTTTGAGGAATGCTCTAGTGAAGAGGATTGGGGAGATTATATCAAGAACCCCCTCTCTCTACATCTTCCCTATACCATTTGTGGAAAATATCCTCATCCTTTAAAGTGGTTGTGATTCTCTCTGACAATTCTTTGAGACCTTCTATTGAACTGTGCAATCCACTGATCCATCACCCTATAGTAGCCTTGTCTGTGGTGTGGGGAAATGCAATATTTACACACCAGAGTTTAACCTACTCTTTCCATGCAGAAGGCAAAACTATATTTTTAGGGATTGTCTGTAAGTCAAGTCTGTATAACAAGGGCCATACGCTTCTCTCAGTCTACAGTGAAGTTCTCGTCAATAACAAATGGAAGCTTGTACTGTACCAAAATCAGGGTAGAATATTGGTCTCATGTACCTCATATTTTAGCTGGCAAAGTTATAGTTGCATTCAGCATCACTCAGTAGGAAAAGGCAACACTAATGGCCCTGAAAGTAATCTGGTACATCTGTCCTTGGTTTATCAGTCTACTTGTCTACAATTTCCTGATGTACGCAATTGCAAGAATTGTACAAATTAAGACTGCAGTTGCACACCTACACTACTTTAAAATCTGGCTATTAAAGGGTCTTAAAAGTTAAAATGCTAGTCAGTTGGCTGGGACAGTTTACACGCCTCAGAGCCTTGATTCAGCTGGCTGCAGCTTCAAACATCACTTTGAGTACTATTTCACTTGCTTCATTTTGGCAAATTCTATTCATAATCATAAGGACCAGAAGTTTTTCCTTTAAAATGTGGAAGCTTCTTTTCTGCAGAATCTGAATTTGTCCCTAGACAAGTTAAACACCTCAAGGGCAAAATATGAATGAATATCACAGAATGAGTGAATGTGGTGGTTGTTTTTTTCAAGTAAGAGAATTATCTGGCCACCACACTATCATAGGCTCACTAAAGTGTACTTAGATATAAAAGAAGAGCAGTATTAAGAGAGGAAGTAATGAAAGCAAAATGAGTGAGGCTATGAATATTCACTAAGCATGCATTAAGAGTACAAATATTTGTCATCTAAGGCAATATATAAAATATTCCTTTCCAGAAGTAAAAGGCTAAAGTTTTAGCACGTAATTTTTTGTTGTCCACAAAGATAAAGTAGTCATGTTGCAAACCAAACGAAGAATACAAGAATCACTTCCACTCTCAAAAGTGATCTGATACATAAAAAAAATAACAAAAAGCCTCCCAACATGATTTCTGCATGGCCATTAAAAAAAAAAAAGTGAAATAAACAAATGTGTTATTTTAAACAGTAGTAAAATCCAATGAACACACTACTCCCTTAGCTATGAACATGAAAAAAAATGTACCAGCTATAGGCAAAAACTCTGTAGGTAAGTGCTATTTCCTCCACTCAGTCCATCCCTCCCAATGCACCTTAAGAGTGTGTCTGCAGTGCACCCTTACCTTGACATAAGCTTCACGATTTGTGCGACGCAAATTGCATACCTCATTTTGAGGTAATTTTGAAATAACTTATTTCAAAATTTGGTGCTGTCTACACAGCACTTATTTCAAAAGAAATCACTATTCTGAAACATCCCTTACTCCTCATGGAATGAGGTTGACAGGGATGATGGAATAGTGAGCCTCTTCTATTTTGAAAATAGACGCTCAAAAGATGCGAAATAGCGCTGCAGTGTAGACACAGCCTAAATTAGATGAGTAATTCTCCTGACAGGCTACTTTTCTGGGCCATCCAAATCGCTGACAGTTGTACAACTGCTTTAAGCAAACTGTCCATCAATTTCCCAGATTACACCATCAAATTCTCTTAATCTAAATCAGATTAAAATGTTACATTTCTCGTGCTTGAATAGCTGGGAAATTTTTCGGTTGATCAACTTTCTTTTTTTTTTGAAAAATTGCTAATAAAAAAGAAATCTGTCAAAATAGCTTTATTAGCAAATTATATTACAGGACTTTGAGGTTCGTGTATTGAAGAGAGATCAGAAGGAGGGCTGTCAATCACAGTTAAAGCAAGCTATTAACACAAAACAATTTAACTAGATTTAAAATATTAGTCACTATTAATTGCAGTTTTAATAGCACTATTAAATAATAAAATACCAATTTAAAATTATTATAAATATTTTGGATGTTTTCTACATGTTTAAATATATGGATTTCAAATGTAACATGTACAGTGCTCACTTTGTACAATTTTTATTACAAATATTTGCACTGTACAAAACAAAAATAGTATTTTTCAATTCACTTCCATAGAAGTACTGTAGTTCAGTTTCTTTATTGTAAAAATGCAACTTACATTATAATACAGATTTATTATTATTTTTACATAACCACACATGAAAACAAAACACTCGAACAACAAAACATCCAGTCAGTCTACTTCTTGTTCAGCCAATCACTAAGACAAACAAGGCTGTATACATTTGCAAGAGCTAGGAGAGCTTCTTATTTACAATATCATCTGAAAATGAATACAGGCTTATTTTCATGTCAGATAGACCAATGTTCATATGCCCCTTCATATTCTGACTACCATTCCAGTGGACATGATTCCATGCTGAGGAGAGATTATGCTTGATAACAATCCAAAGAAGTATGGATGGATGGATCTTCATTTTCATCATCTGAGTCGGATGCCTCCAACAGAAGGTTAAATTTTCTTTTTTGATGATTTAGGTTCTGTAGTTTCTGCACTGGAGTGTTGCAATTTTAAGTCTTCTGATGTTCTGCATCTTGTGTGTCAGATTTTGGATGGCACTTCAGATTCTTAAATCTTAATACTATTTATTTTACCTTTTTTCCAGTACAAATATTTGTAATAGTATAGAGACAGTACACTTCACTTTGTATCCTGTAATTAAAATCCATATATTTGAAAACGTAGAAAAACATCCACACATTTATAATAAACTTAAATAGGTATTCTATTGTTTAACAGTGCAATTGAAACTGCAATTAATTGTAACTATTTTAATCTTCCAATAGTGATTTTTAAAAAACTGATTGACAGCTCTGCTCAGAAGAGAATTTTCTGATTGTTCACTTGTCAAACAGGAATGGAGAGCAGTATTAAATAATATTAAAAGAAAAAATGCTTTGAAAGTAGTAATTGCAAATGAGGGATGTGAACAGGTAACCAGTTAACTGCAGGCAGGGGCTTGGGCAGGCTAGAATGGCCCTCCCACCTGACCTTTTAATCAGTTACCCCAGTGCTCTCCAACCTTTTTACACCCAAGATCACTTTTTAAATGACAGAACAAGCCAAGATCTACCACCCCGCCCCTTCCTTGAAGCCCCGCCCTCTCTATTCTCCTCCTCTCCATCACTTGCTATCCCCAACCCTTATACTGCTGATTTTTCCCCCCCAATTCTTCTGTAGGAAGAAGTTTTTCCAACATTTGGCCGTCTAGATTTGACCAAATGTCAGAAAACCCCCTTCTTTTGGAAGCCCCCTTATTCCTCATGGAAAGAGGAATATAGGGGGTGACCAAAATATCATGTTTGCTCTTCCACTAAAAGAAGTGGAAGAACAAACGTATCCCTACATGCAGAAGAATTTTTCTGGGATATCTCTGGAATCCTGAAAAACTCCTGCAGTCTAGCCATACCCTTGCTGAGCTGAGACAGGATGTGTAGGCTCTGGGGTGGGAATGAGGGATTTGGGTGTGGGAAGGGGTGAGAGGTGCAAGCTCTGGGAGGAAATCTGGATGCAGGAGGAAGTGGAGAAGGGAACGCTGGCTCAGGGAGGGGGCTCCAGGCCGGGCAGTGTTGGGGTGAGATGTAGGATTAGGGTAGTAAGTAAGCCACAGACTTCTGCATGTGAAGGTTCAAGAATTTGGGTTGGGGTATATGAGAGTTGAGGGGCAGGGGATTCCAGTGTATGATAGGCTCAGATATAGGGTCTGGGGGAAAGGAATGCTAGTGCAGGAGTGGTATGATGCTGTGGCCAGATGGGGGCTTGGCCCAATGGCCAGGCTTCATTTTCAAATAAAATACTATGTCAAACACAAAAAGTTTCTGCATTATCTTTGTTTCTGAAAAGGGCAGGGAACCTGTTTAGAGTCAGGGGTCACTGACCCACAGAAAAGTCAGTTGGGGCCACACAAGTAAGATGCAAAAAACCCCTCCAAACCCTCCCCCCCCAAGCTTCACTAATGTGGCCCCAACTGTGTTGGTGGGACCAGGGGACATAGTACTGGGGAAGGGTGGTAGTGGATGCTTCGGCAGGGGACAGGGTGCCAGTGGGGACAGAGTTCTGGGGACGGTAGAGGGGAGAGGGGACAGGGTGCCAGTGGGGACAGGTTTCTGAGGCTGGGGAGTGAGAAGAGGGAACAGGGGGGAGCTGGAGAGAAGGAACAGGCAAGTGGGGAGAGGGGAGCAGTGGGAGGAGTGAGTCCCCTGCACCTGCCTCCTCCCAGAATTCTCTCCCCACCCCCCCCCCCCGGAGGGAAGCTGGCACGTGGCTCCTCTGGAGCCCGCGCAGCACAGCCAAACCCCCATGGGCGCCTGCCCCAGGACCAAACCCCTCTCCCGCGGCACAGCCAAACCCATGTGAGCACCTGCCCCGGGACCGACCCCTGCTCCCGCGGTGCAGGGAAACCCCTGTGCTCGACTCACCCCTCCTGCGGCGCAGGGAAGCTGCTGCACTCCTCCTCCGAGGTCGATGCCCCCTCCCACAGCGCGCATAGCACACCACAGAGCTGTGGGAGGGAGCAGCCAGTGCATTTCCGGAATCCCCGAAAGAGGCGCGAAGCTGCAGGCAGGACTTCCGTCCACCCCGCAGAAAGCCGGCACTACACTAGAGGTAGGTAGCGGGGCTTCTCGAGGGTGGGGGGAAAATGGGAGGGCTCCCGAACACCTTGTGATCGAGTGGTCGAGGCCTCGCGATCAACCGGTTGGTGACCGCAGAGTTACTGGCTACGTCTACAGTGGCATGGTTTTTCCCGAAACTTTTAATGGAAAAGTTTTCCGCTAAAGGCATTTTCGGAAAAGCGCGTCTAGATTGGCAGGACGCTTTTCCACAAAAACACTTTTTGCGGAAAAGCGTCAGTGGCCAATCTAGACGCGCTTTTGTGCAAAAAAGCCCCAATCGCCATTTTTCCGATCGAGGCTTTTTGCGGAAAACAAATCTCCGCTGTCCACACCGGCCCTTTTGCACAAAAGTCTTTCGGAAAAAGACTTTTGCCCGAACGGGAGCAGCACAGTATTCCCGCCAAAGCACCGACACTCTTACACGGGACCGGCCGTGCGCTGTGGAATTCAGGCGGCCAGGCAGACAGCTGCAAGCTTCCCGCCAAAGCACCGACACTCTTACAGGGACCGGCCGTGCGCTGTGGAATTCAGGCGGCCAGGCAGACAGCTGCAAGCTTCCCGCCAAAGCACCGACACTCTTACAGGGACCGGCCGTGCGTTGTGGAATTCAGGCGGCCAGGCAGGCAGCTGCAAGCTTCCCGCCAAAGCACCGACACTCTTACAGAGACCGGCCGTGCGTTGTGGAATTCAGGCGGCCAGGCAGACAGCTGCAAGCTTCCCGCCAAAGCACCGACACTCTTACAGGGACCGGCCGTGCGCTGTGGAATTCAGGCGGCCAGGCAGGCAGCTGCAAGCTTCCCGCCAAAGCACCGACACTCTTACAGGGACCGGCCGTGCGTTGTGGAATTCAGGCGGCCAGGCAGACAGCTGCAAGCTTCCCGCCAAAGCACCGACACTCTTACAGGGACCGGCCGTGCGCTGTGGAATTCAGGCGGCCAGGCAGACAGCTGCAAGCTTCCCGCCAAAGCACCGACACTCTTACAGGGACCGGCCGTGCGTTGTGGAATTCAGGCGGCCAGGCAGGCAGCTGCAAGCTTCCCGCCAACGCACCGACACTCTTACAGGGACCGGCCGTGCGCTGTGGAATTCAGGCGGCCAGGCAGGCAGCTGCAAGCTTTCCGCCAAAGCACCGACACTCTTACAGAGACCGGCCGTGCGTTGTGGAATTCAGGCGGCCAGGCAGACAGCTGCAAGCTTCCCGCCAAAGCACCGACACTCTTACAGGGACCGGCCGTGCGTTGTGGAATTCAGGCGGCCAGGCAGACAGCTGCAAGCTTCCCGCCAAAGCACCGACACTCTTACAGGGACCGGCCGTGCGCTGTGGAATTCAGGCGGCCAGGCAGACAGCTGCAAGCTTCCCGCCAACGCACCGACACTCTTACAGAGACCGGCCGTGCGCTGTGGAATTCAGGCGGCCAGGCAGACAGCTGCAAGCTTCCCGCCAACGCACCGACACTCTTACAGAGACCGGCCGTGCGCTGTGGAATTCAGGCGGCCAGGCAGACAGCTGCAAGCTTCCCGCCAAAGCAACGACACTCTTACAGAGACCGGCCGTGCGCTGTGGAATTCAGGCGGCCAGGCAGACAGCTGCAAGCTTCCCGCCAAAGCACCGACACTCTTACAGGGACCGGCCGTGCGTTGTGGAATTCAGGCGGCCAGGCAGACAGCTGCAAGCTTCCCGCCAAAGCACCGACACTCTTACAGAGACCGGCCGTGCGCTGTGGAATTCAGGCGGCCAGGCAGACAGCTGCAAGCTTCCCGCCAAAGCACCGACACTCTTACAGAGACCGGCCGTGCGTTGTGGAATTCAGGCGGCCAGGCAGACAGCTGCAAGCTTCCCGCCAACGCACCGACACTCTTACAGAGACCGGCCGTGCGCTGTGGAATTCAGGCGGCCAGGCAGACAGCTGCAAGCTTCCCGCCAAAGCACCGACACTCTTACAGAGACCGGCCGTGCGCTGTGGAATTCAGGCGGCCAGGCAGACAGCTGCAAGCTTCCCGCCAAAGCACCGACACTCTTACAGAGACCGGCCGTGCGCTGTGGAATTCAGGCGGCCAGGCAGACAGCTGCAAGCTTCCCGCCAACGCACCGACACTCTTACAGAGACCGGCCGTGCGTTGTGGAATTCAGGCGGCCAGGCAGGCAGCTGCAAGCTTCCCGCCAACGCACCGACACTCTTACAGAGACCGGCCGTGCGCTGTGGAATTCAGGCGGCCAGGCAGACAGCTGCAAGCTTCCCGCCAAAGCACCGACACTCTTACAGGGACCGGCCGTGCGCTGTGGAATTCAGGCGGCCAGGCAGACAGCTGCAAGCTTCCCGCCAAAGCACCGACACTCTTACAGAGACCGGCCGTGCGCTGTGGAATTCAGGCGGCCAGGCAGACAGCTGCAAGCTTCCCGCCAAAGCACCGACACTCTTACAGGGACCGGCCGTGCGCTGTGGAATTCAGGCGGCCAGGCAGACAGCTGCAAGCTTCCCGCCAAAGCACCGACACTCTTACAGGGACCGGCCGTGCGCTGTGGAATTCAGGCGGCCAGGCAGGCAGCTGCAAGCTTCCCGCCAAAGCACCGACACTCTTACAGGGACCGGCCGTGCGTTGTGGAATTCAGGCGGCCAGGCAGACAGCTGCAAGCTTCCCGCCAAAGCACCGACACTCTTACAGAGACCGGCCGTGCGCTGTGGAATTCAGGCGGCCAGGCAGACAGCTGCAAGCTTCCCGACAAAGCACCGACACTCTTACAGAGACCGGCCGTGCGTTGTGGAATTCAGGCGGCCAGGCAGGCAGCTGCAAGCTTCCCGCCAAAGCACCGACACTCTTACAGGGACCGGCCGTGCGTTGTGGAATTCAGGCGGCCAGGCAGACAGCTGCAAGCTTCCCGCCAAAGCACCGACACTCTTACAGGGACCGGCCGTGCGCTGTGGAATTCAGGCGGCCAGGCAGACAGCTGCAAGCTTCCCGCCAAAGCACCGACACTCTTACAGAGACCGGCCGTGCGCTGTGGAATTCAGGCGGCCAGGCAGACAGCTGCAAGCTTCCCGCCAAAGCACCGACACTCTTACAGGGACCGGCCGTGCGCTGTGGAATTCAGGCGGCCAGGCAGACAGCTGCAAGCTTCCCGCCAAAGCACCGACACTCTTACAGGGACCGGCCGTGCGCTGTGGAATTCAGGCGGCCAGGCAGACAGCTGCAAGCTTCCCGCCAAAGCACCGACACTCTTACAGGGACCGGCCGTGCGCAGTGGAATTCAGGCGGCCAGGCAGGCAGCTGCAAGCTTCCCGCCAAAGCACCGACACTCTTACAGGGACCGGCCGTGCGCTGTGGAATTCAGGCGGCCAGGCAGGCAGCTGCAAGCTTCCCGCCAAAGCACCGACACTCTTACAGGGACCGGCCGTGCGCTGTGGAATTCAGGCGGCCAGGCAGACAGCTGCAAGCTTCCCGCCAAAGCACCGACACTCTTACAGAGACCGGCCGTGCGTTGTGGAATTCAGGCGGCCAGGCAGACAGCTGCAAGCTTCCCGCCAAAGCACCGACACTCTTACAGAGACCGGCCGTGCGCTGTGGAATTCAGGCGGCCAGGCAGACAGCTGCAAGCTTCCCGCCAACGCACCGACACTCTTACAGGGACCGGCCGTGCGCTGTGGAATTCAGGCGGCCAGGCAGGCAGCTGCAAGCTTCCCGCCAAAGCACCGACACTCTTACAGGGACCGGCCGTGCGTTGTGGAATTCAGGCGGCCAGGCAGGCAGCTGCAAGCTTCCCGCCAAAGCACCGACACTCTTACAGAGACCGGCCGTGCGTTGTGGAATTCAGGCGGCCAGGCAGACAGCTGCAAGCTTCCCGCCAAAGCACCGACACTCTTACAGGGACCGGCCGTGCGCTGTGGAATTCAGGCGGCCAGGCAGACAGCTGCAAGCTTCCCGCCAAAGCACCGACACTCTTACAGGGACCGGCCGTGCGCTGTGGAATTCAGGCGGCCAGGCAGGCAGCTGCAAGCTTCCCGCCAAAGCACCGACACTCTTACAGGGACCGGCCGTGCGCTGTGGAATTCAGGCGGCCAGGCAGGCAGCTGCAAGCTTCCCGCCAAAGCACCGACACTCTTACAGGGACCGGCCGTGCGCTGTGGAATTCAGGCGGCCAGGCAGACAGCTGCAAGCTTCCCGCCAAAGCACCGACACTCTTACAGGGACCGGCCGTGCGTTGTGGAATTCAGGCGGCCAGGCAGGCAGCTGCAAGCTTCCCGCCAAAGCACCGACACTCTTACAGGGACCGGCCGTGCGCTGTGGAATTCAGGCGGCCAGGCAGGCAGCTGCAAGCTTCCCGCCAAAGCACCGACACTCTTACAGGGACCGGCCGTGCGTTGTGGAATTCAGGCGGCCAGGCAGACAGCTGCAAGCTTCCCGCCAAAGCACCGACACTCTTACAGGGACCGGCCGTGCGCTGTGGAATTCAGGCGGCCAGGCAGACAGCTGCAAGCTTCCCGCCAAAGCACCGACACTCTTACAGGGACCGGCCGTGCGCTGTGGAATTCAGGCGGCCAGGCAGACAGCTGCAAGCTTCCCGCCAAAGCACCGACACTCTTACAGAGACCGGCCGTGCGCTGTGGAATTCAGGCGGCCAGGCAGACAGCTGCAAGCTTCCCGCCAAAGCACCGACACTCTTACAGGGACCGGCCGTGCGCTGTGGAATTCAGGCGGCCAGGCAGACAGCTGCAAGCTTCCCGCCAAAGCACCGACACTCTTACAGAGACCGGCCGTGCGCTGTGGAATTCAGGCGGCCAGGCAGACAGCTGCAAGCTTCCCGCCAAAGCACCGACACTCTTACAGGGACCGGCCGTGCGCTGTGGAATTCAGGCGGCCAGGCAGACAGCTGCAAGCTTCCCGCCAAAGCACCGACACTCTTACAGAGACCGGCCGTGCGCTGTGGAATTCAGGCGGCCAGGCAGACAGCTGCAAGCTTCCCGCCAAAGCACCGACACTCTTACAGGGACCGGCCGTGCGCTGTGGAATTCAGGCGGCCAGGCAGGCAGCTGCAAGCTTCCCGCCAAAGCACCGACACTCTTACAGGGACCGGCCGTGCGCTGTGGAATTCAGGCGGCCAGGCAGACAGCTGCAAGCTTCCCGCCAAAGCACCGACACTCTTACAGGGACCGGCCGTGCGCTGTGGAATTCAGGCGGCCAGGCAGACAGCTGCAAGCTTCCCGCCAAAGCACCGACACTCTTACAGGGACCGGCCGTGCGTTGTGGAATTCAGGCGGCCAGGCAGACAGCTGCAAGCTTCCCGCCAACGCACCGACACTCTTACAGAGACCGGCCGTGCGCTGTGGAATTCAGGCGGCCAGGCAGGCAGCTGCAAGCTTCCCGCCAAAGCACCGACACTCTTACAGAGACCGGCCGTGCGCTGTGGAATTCAGGCGGCCAGGCAGACAGCTGCAAGCTTCCCGCCAAAGCACCGACACTCTTACAGAGACCGGCCGTGCGCTGTGGAATTCAGGCGGCCAGGCAGACAGCTGCAAGCTTCCCGCCAAAGCACCGACACTCTTACAGGGACCGGCCGTGCGCTGTGGAATTCAGGCGGCCAGGCAGACAGCTGCAAGCTTCCCGCCAAAGCACCGACACTCTTACAGGGACCGGCCGTGCGCTGTGGAATTCAGGCGGCCAGGCAGGCAGCTGCAAGCTTCCCGCCAAAGCACCGACACTCTTACAGAGACCGGCCGTGCGCTGTGGAATTCAGGCGGCCAGGCAGGCAGCTGCAAGCTTCCCGCCAACGCACCGACACTCTTACAGGGACCGGCCGTGCGCTGTGGAATTCAGGCGGCCAGGCAGACAGCTGCAAGCTTCCCGCCAAAGCACCGACACTCTTACAGAGACCGGCCGTGCGCTGTGGAATTCAGGCGGCCAGGCAGACAGCTGCAAGCTTCCCGCCAAAGCACCGACACTCTTACAGAGACCGGCCGTGCGTTGTGGAATTCAGGCGGCCAGGCAGGCAGCTGCAAGCTTCCCGCCAAAGCACCGACACTCTTACAGGGACCGGCCGTGCGCTGTGGAATTCAGGCGGCCAGGCAGGCAGCTGCAAGCTTCCCGCCAAAGCACCGACACTCTTACAGGGACCGGCCGTGCGTTGTGGAATTCAGGCGGCCAGGCAGGCAGCTGCAAGCTTCCCGCCAAAGCACCGACACTCTTACAGGGACCGGCCGTGCGCTGTGGAATTCAGGCGGCCAGGCAGACAGCTGCAAGCTTCCCGCCAAAGCACCGACACTCTTACAGAGACCGGCCGTGCGCTGTGGAATTCAGGCGGCCAGGCAGACAGCTGCAAGCTTCCCGCCAAAGCACCGACACTCTTACAGGGACCGGCCGTGCGCTGTGGAATTCAGGCGGCCAGGCAGACAGCTGCAAGCTTCCCGCCAAAGCACCGACACTCTTACAGAGACCGGCCGTGCGCTGTGGAATTCAGGCGGCCAGGCAGACAGCTGCAAGCTTCCCGCCAAAGCACCGACACTCTTACAGGGACCGGCCGTGCGCTGTGGAATTCAGGCGGCCAGGCAGGCAGCTGCAAGCTTCCCGCCAAAGCACCGACACTCTTACAGGGACCGGCCGTGCGCTGTGGAATTCAGGCGGCCAGGCAGACAGCTGCAAGCTTCCCGCCAAAGCACCGACACTCTTACAGAGACCGGCCGTGCGCTGTGGAATTCAGGCGGCCAGGCAGACAGCTGCAAGCTTCCCGCCAAAGCACCGACACTCTTACAGGGACCGGCCGTGCGCTGTGGAATTCAGGCGGCCAGGCAGACAGCTGCAAGCTTCCCGCCAACGCACCGACACTCTTACAGAGACCGGCCGTGCGCTGTGGAATTCAGGCGGCCAGGCAGACAGCTGCAAGCTTCCCGCCAAAGCACCGACACTCTTACAGGGACCGGCCGTGCGCTGTGGAATTCAGGCGGCCAGGCAGGCAGCTGCAAGCTTCCCGCCAAAGCACCGACACTCTTACAGAGACCGGCCGTGCGCTGTGGAATTCAGGCGGCCAGGCAGGCAGCTGCAAGCTTCCCGCCAAAGCACCGACACTCTTACAGGGACCGGCCGTGCGCTGTGGAATTCAGGCGGCCAGGCAGACAGCTGCAAGCTTCCCGCCAAAGCACCGACACTCTTACAGAGACCGGCCGTGCGCTGTGGAATTCAGGCGGCCAGGCAGACAGCTGCAAGCTTCCCGCCAAAGCACCGACACTCTTACAGAGACCGGCCGTGCGTTGTGGAATTCAGGCGGCCAGGCAGGCAGCTGCAAGCTTCCCGCCAAAGCACCGACACTCTTACAGGGACCGGCCGTGCGCTGTGGAATTCAGGCGGCCAGGCAGGCAGCTGCAAGCTTCCCGCCAAAGCACCGACACTCTTACAGAGACCGGCCGTGCGCTGTGGAATTCAGGCGGCCAGGCAGACAGCTGCAAGCTTCCCGCCAACGCACCGACACTCTTACAGGGACCGGCCGTGCGCTGTGGAATTCAGGCGGCCAGGCAGACAGCTGCAAGCTTCCCGCCAAAGCACCGACACTCTTACAGAGACCGGCCGTGCGTTGTGGAATTCAGGCGGCCAGGCAGACAGCTGCAAGCTTCCCGCCAAAGCACCGACACTCTTACAGGGACCGGCCGTGCGCTGTGGAATTCAGGCGGCCAGGCAGACAGCTGCAAGCTTCCCGCCAAAGCACCGACACTCTTACAGGGACCGGCCGTGCGCTGTGGAATTCAGGCGGCCAGGCAGACAGCTGCAAGCTTCCCGCCAACGCACCGACACTCTTACAGAGACCGGCCGTGCGCTGTGGAATTCAGGCGGCCAGGCAGGCAGCTGCAAGCTTCCCGCCAAAGCACCGACACTCTTACAGGGACCGGCCGTGCGCTGTGGAATTCAGGCGGCCAGGCAGACAGCTGCAAGCTTCCCGCCAAAGCACCGACACTCTTACAGGGACCGGCCGTGCGCTGTGGAATTCAGGCGGCCAGGCAGACAGCTGCAAGCTTCCCGCCAACGCACCGACACTCTTACAGGGACCGGCCGTGCGCTGCGGAATTCAGGCGGCCAGGCAGACAGCTGCAAGCTTCCCGCCAAAGCACCGACACTCTTACAGGGACCGGCCGTGCGCTGTGGAATTCAGGCGGCCAGGCAGACAGCTGCAAGCTTCCCGCCAAAGCACCGACACTCTTACAGGGACCGGCCGTGCGCTGCGGAATTCAGGCGGCCAGGCAGACAGCTGCAAGCTTCCCGCCAAAGCACCGACACTCTTACAGAGACCGGCCGTGCGCTGCGGAATTCAGGCGGCCAGGCAGACAGCTGCAAGCTTCCCGCCAAAGCACCGACACTCTTACAGGGACCGGCCGTGCGCTGCGGAATTCAGGCGGCCAGGCAGACAGCTGCAAGCTTCCCGCCAACGCACCGACACTCTTACAGGGACCGGCCGTGCGCTGTGGAATTCAGGCGGCCAGGCAGACAGCTGCAAGCTTCCCGCCAAAGCACCGACACTCTTACAGAGACCGGCCGTGCGCTGCGGAATTCAGGCGGCCAGGCAGACAGCTGCAAGCTTCCCGCCAAAGCACCGACACTCTTACAGAGACCGGCCGTGCGCTGTGGAATTCAGGCGGCCAGGCAGACAGCTGCAAGCTTCCCGCCAAAGCACCGACACTCTTACAGGGACCGGCCGTGCGCTGTGGAATTCAGGCGGCCAGGCAGACAGCTGCAAGCTTCCCGCCAAAGCACCGACACTCTTACAGGGACCGGCCGTGCGTTGTGGAATTCAGGCGGCCAGGCAGACAGCTGCAAGCTTCCCGCCAAAGCACCGACACTCTTACAGAGACCGGCCGTGCGTTGTGGAATTCAGGCGGCCAGGCAGACAGCTGCAAGCTTCCCGCCAAAGCACCGACACTCTTACAGGGACCGGCCGTGCGCTGTGGAATTCAGGCGGCCAGGCAGACAGCTGCAAGCTTCCCGCCAAAGCACCGACACTCTTACAGGGACCGGCCGTGCGCTGTGGAATTCAGGCGGCCAGGCAGACAGCTGCAAGCTTCCCGCCAACGCACCGACACTCTTACAGGGACCGGCCGTGCGCTGTGGAATTCAGGCGGCCAGGCAGACAGCTGCAAGCTTCCCGCCAAAGCACCGACACTCTTACAGAGACCGGCCGTGCGCTGTGGAATTCAGGCGGCCAGGCAGACAGCTGCAAGCTTCCCGCCAACGCACCGACACTCTTACAGGGACCGGCCGTGCGTTGTGGAATTCAGGCGGCCAGGCAGACAGCTGCAAGCTTCCCGCCAAAGCACCGACACTCTTACAGAGACCGGCCGTGCGCTGTGGAATTCAGGCGGCCAGGCAGACAGCTGCAAGCTTCCCGCCAACGCACCGACACTCTTACAGAGACCGGCCGTGCGCTGTGGAATTCAGGCGGCCAGGCAGACAGCTGCAAGCTTCCCGCCAACGCACCGACACTCTTACAGGGACCGGCCGTGCGCTGTGGAATTCAGGCGGCCAGGCAGACAGCTGCAAGCTTCCCGCCAACGCACCGACACTCTTACAGGGACCGGCCGTGCGTTGTGGAATTCAGGCGGCCAGGCAGACAGCTGCAAGCTTCCCGCCAACGCACCGACACTCTTACAGAGACCGGCCGTGCGCTGTGGAATTCAGGCGGCCAGGCAGACAGCTGCAAGCTTCCCGCCAACGCACCGACACTCTTACAGGGACCGGCCGTGCGCTGTGGAATTCAGGCGGCCAGGCAGGCAGCTGCAAGCTTCCCGCCAAAGCACCGACACTCTTACAGGGACCGGCCGTGCGCTGTGGAATTCAGGCGGCCAGGCAGACAGCTGCAAGCTTCCCGCCAAAGCACCGACACTCTTACAGGGACCGGCCGTGCGCTGTGGAATTCAGGCGGCCAGGCAGACAGCTGCAAGCTTCCCGCCAAAGCACCGACACTCTTACAGGGACCGGCCGTGCGCTGTGGAATTCAGGCGGCCAGGCAGGCAGCTGCAAGCTTCCCGCCAAAGCACCGACACTCTTACAGAGACCGGCCGTGCGTTGTGGAATTCAGGCGGCCAGGCAGACAGCTGCAAGCTTCCCGCCAAAGCACCGACACTCTTACAGGGACCGGCCGTGCGCTGTGGAATTCAGGCGGCCAGGCAGACAGCTGCAAGCTTCCCGCCAAAGCACCGACACTCTTACAGGGACCGGCCGTGCGTTGTGGAATTCAGGCGGCCAGGCAGACAGCTGCAAGCTTCCCGCCAAAGCACCGACACTCTTACAGGGACCGGCCGTGCGCTGTGGAATTCAGGCGGCCAGGCAGACAGCTGCAAGCTTCCCGCCAAAGCACCGACACTCTTACAGGGACCGGCCGTGCGCTGTGGAATTCAGGCGGCCAGGCAGACAGCTGCAAGCTTCCCGCCAAAGCACCGACACTCTTACAGGGACCGGCCGTGCGCTGTGGAATTCAGGCGGCCAGGCAGACAGCTGCAAGCTTCCCGCCAAAGCACCGACACTCTTACAGGGACCGGCCGTGCGTTGTGGAATTCAGGCGGCCAGGCAGACAGCTGCAAGCTTCCCGCCAAAGCACCGACACTCTTACAGGGACCGGCCGTGCGCTGTGGAATTCAGGCGGCCAGGCAGACAGCTGCAAGCTTCCCGCCAAAGCACCGACACTCTTACAGGGACCGGCCGTGCGTTGTGGAATTCAGGCGGCCAGGCAGACAGCTGCAAGCTTCCCGCCAAAGCACCGACACTCTTACAGGGACCGGCCGTGCGCTGTGGAATTCAGGCGGCCAGGCAGACAGCTGCAAGCTTCCCGCCAAAGCACCGACACTCTTACAGGGACCGGCCGTGCGCTGTGGAATTCAGGCGGCCAGGCAGGCAGCTGCAAGCTTCCCGCCAAAGCACCGACACTCTTACAGGGACCGGCCGTGCGCTGTGGAATTCAGGCGGCCAGGCAGACAGCTGCAAGCTTCCCGCCAAAGCACCGACACTCTTACAGGGACCGGCCGTGCGCTGTGGAATTCAGGCGGCCAGGCAGACAGCTGCAAGCTTCCCGCCAAAGCACCGACACTCTTACAGGGACCGGCCGTGCGCTGTGGAATTCAGGCGGCCAGGCAGGCAGCTGCAAGCTTCCCGCCAAAGCACCGACACTCTTACAGAGACCGGCCGTGCGCTGTGGAATTCAGGCGGCCAGGCAGACAGCTGCAAGCTTCCCGCCAACGCACCGACACTCTTACAGGGACCGGCCGTGCGCTGTGGAATTCAGGCGGCCAGGCAGACAGCTGCAAGCTTCCCGCCAAAGCACCGACACTCTTACAGGGACCGGCCGTGCGTTGTGGAATTCAGGCGGCCAGGCAGACAGCTGCAAGCTTCCCGCCAAAGCACCGACACTCTTACAGGGACCGGCCGTGCGTTGTGGAATTCAGGCGGCCAGGCAGACAGCTGCAAGCTTCCCGCCAAAGCACCGACACTCTTACAGGGACCGGCCGTGCGCTGTGGAATTCAGGCGGCCAGGCAGACAGCTGCAAGCTTCCCGCCAACGCACCGACACTCTTACAGGGACCGGCCGTGCGCTGTGGAATTCAGGCGGCCAGGCAGACAGCTGCAAGCTTCCCGCCAAAGCACCGACACTCTTACAGGGACCGGCCGTGCGCTGTGGAATTCAGGCGGCCAGGCAGACAGCTGCAAGCTTCCCGCCAAAGCACCGACACTCTTACAGAGACCGGCCGTGCGCTGTGGAATTCAGGCGGCCAGGCAGGCAGCTGCAAGCTTCCCGCCAAAGCACCGACACTCTTACAGAGACCGGCCGTGCGCTGTGGAATTCAGGCGGCCAGGCAGACAGCTGCAAGCTTCCCGCCAAAGCACCGACACTCTTACAGGGACCGGCCGTGCGTTGTGGAATTCAGGCGGCCAGGCAGGCAGCTGCAAGCTTCCCGCCAAAGCACCGACACTCTTACAGAGACCGGCCGTGCGCTGCGGAATTCAGGCGGCCAGGCAGGCAGCTGCAAGCTTCCCGCCAACGCACCGACACTCTTACAGAGACCGGCCGTGCGCTGTGGAATTCAGGCGGCCAGGCAGACAGCTGCAAGCTTCCCGCCAAAGCACCGACACTCTTACAGGGACCGGCCGTGCGCTGTGGAATTCAGGCGGCCAGGCAGGCAGCTGCAAGCTTCCCGCCAAAGCACCGACACTCTTACAGAGACCGGCCGTGCGCTGTGGAATTCAGGCGGCCAGGCAGGCAGCTGCAAGCTTCCCGCCAAAGCACCGACACTCTTACAGGGACCGGCCGTGCGCTGTGGAATTCAGGCGGCCAGGCAGGCAGCTGCAAGCTTCCCGCCAAAGCACCGACACTCTTACAGAGACCGGCCGTGCGCTGTGGAATTCAGGCGGCCAGGCAGACAGCTGCAAGCTTCCCGCCAAAGCACCGACACTCTTACAGGGACCGGCCGTGCGCTGTGGAATTCAGGCGGCCAGGCAGACAGCTGCAAGCTTCCCGCCAAAGCACCGACACTCTTACAGAGACCGGCCGTGCGCTGTGGAATTCAGGCGGCCAGGCAGACAGCTGCAAGCTTCCCGCCAAAGCACCGACACTCTTACAGGGACCGGCCGTGCGCTGTGGAATTCAGGCGGCCAGGCAGACAGCTGCAAGCTTCCCGCCAAAGCACCGACACTCTTACAGGGACCGGCCGTGCGCTGTGGAATTCAGGCGGCCAGGCAGACAGCTGCAAGCTTCCCGCCAACGCACCGACACTCTTACAGGGACCGGCCGTGCGCTGTGGAATTCAGGCGGCCAGGCAGGCAGCTGCAAGCTTCCCGCCAAAGCACCGACACTCTTACAGAGACCGGCCGTGCGCTGTGGAATTCAGGCGGCCAGGCAGACAGCTGCAAGCTTCCCGCCAAAGCACCGACACTCTTACAGGGACCGGCCGTGCGCTGTGGAATTCAGGCGGCCAGGCAGACAGCTGCAAGCTTCCCGCCAAAGCACCGACACTCTTACAGAGACCGGCCGTGCGCTGTGGAATTCAGGCGGCCAGGCAGACAGCTGCAAGCTTCCCGCCAAAGCACCGACACTCTTACAGAGACCGGCCGTGCGTTGTGGAATTCAGGCGGCCAGGCAGGCAGCTGCAAGCTTCCCGCCAAAGCACCGACACTCTTACAGGGACCGGCCGTGCGCTGTGGAATTCAGGCGGCCAGGCAGACAGCTGCAAGCTTCCCGCCAAAGCACCGACACTCTTACAGGGACCGGCCGTGCGCTGTGGAATTCAGGCGGCCAGGCAGACAGCTGCAAGCTTCCCGCCAACGCACCGACACTCTTACAGGGACCGGCCGTGCGCTGTGGAATTCAGGCGGCCAGGCAGACAGCTGCAAGCTTCCCGCCAAAGCACCGACACTCTTACAGGGACCGGCCGTGCGCTGTGGAATTCAGGCGGCCAGGCAGACAGCTGCAAGCTTCCCGCCAACGCACCGACACTCTTACAGGGACCGGCCGTGCGCTGTGGAATTCAGGCGGCCAGGCAGACAGCTGCAAGCTTCCCGCCAAAGCACCGACACTCTTACAGGGACCGGCCGTGCGCTGTGGAATTCAGGCGGCCAGGCAGACAGCTGCAAGCTTCCCGCCAAAGCACCGACACTCTTACAGAGACCGGCCGTGCGCTGTGGAATTCAGGCGGCCAGGCAGACAGCTGCAAGCTTCCCGCCAACGCACCGACACTCTT
This sequence comes from Pelodiscus sinensis, assembly GCF_052426305.1. Taxonomy (NCBI): domain Eukaryota; kingdom Metazoa; phylum Chordata; order Testudines; family Trionychidae; genus Pelodiscus; species Pelodiscus sinensis. The sequence goes on along the minus strand of NC_143061.1, from coordinate 57,271,359 downwards.
ACAGGGACCGGCCGTGCGCTGTGGAATTCAGGCGGCCAGGCAGACAGCTGCAAGCTTCCCGCCAACGCACCGACACTCTTACAGGGACCGGCCGTGCGCTGTGGAATTCAGGCGGCCAGGCAGACAGCTGCAAGCTTCCCGCCAACGCACCGACACTCTTACAGAGACCGGCCGTGCGCTGTGGAATTCAGGCGGCCAGGCAGACAGCTGCAAGCTTCCCGCCAACGCACCGACACTCTTACAGAGTCCGGCCGTGCGCTGTGGAATTCAGGCGGCCAGGCAGGCAGCTGCAAGCTTCCCGCCAAAGCACCGACACTCTTACAGGGACCGGCCGTGCGTTGTGGAATTCAGGCGGCCAGGCAGACAGCTGCAAGCTTCCCGCCAAAGCACCGACACTCTTACAGGGACCGGCCGTGCGCTGTGGAATTCAGGCGGCCAGGCAGGCAGCTGCAAGCTTCCCGCCAAAGCACCGACACTCTTACAGGGACCGGCCGTGCGCTGTGGAATTCAGGCGGCCAGGCAGGCAGCTGCAAGCTTCCCGCCAAAGCACCGACACTCTTACAGAGACCGGCCGTGCGTTGTGGAATTCAGGCGGCCAGGCAGACAGCTGCAAGCTTCCCGCCAAAGCACCGACACTCTTACAGGGACCGGCCGTGCGCTGTGGAATTCAGGCGGCCAGGCAGACAGCTGCAAGCTTCCCGCCAAAGCACCGACACTCTTACAGGGACCGGCCGTGCGTTGTGGAATTCAGGCGGCCAGGCAGACAGCTGCAAGCTTCCCGCCAAAGCACCGACACTCTTACAGGGACCGGCCGTGCGCTGTGGAATTCAGGCGGCCAGGCAGACAGCTGCAAGCTTCCCGCCAAAGCACCGACACTCTTACAGGGACCGGCCGTGCGCTGTGGAATTCAGGCGGCCAGGCAGACAGCTGCAAGCTTCCCGCCAAAGCACCGACACTCTTACAGGGACCGGCCGTGCGCTGTGGAATTCAGGCGGCCAGGCAGACAGCTGCAAGCTTCCCGCCAAAGCACCGACACACTTACAGGGACCGGCCGTGCGTTGTGGAATTCAGGCGGCCAGGCAGACAGCTGCAAGCTTCCCGCCAACGCACCGACACTCTTACAGGGACCGGCCGTGCGCTGTGGAATTCAGGCGGCCAGGCAGACAGCTGCAAGCTTCCCGCCAAAGCACCGACACACTTACAGGGACCGGCCGTGCGTTGTGGAATTCAGGCGGCCAGGCTGACAGCTGCAAGCTTCCCGCCAAAGCACCGACACTCTTACAGAGACCGGCCGTGCGCTGTGGAATTCAGGCGGCCAGGCAGACAGCTGCAAGCTTCCCACCAAAGCACCGACACTCTTACAGGGACCGGCCGTGCGCTGTGGAATTCAGGCGGCCAGGCAGGCAGCTGCAAGCTTCCCGCCAAAGCACCGACACTCTTACAGGGACCGGCCGTGCGCTGTGGAATTCAGGCGGCCAGGCAGACAGCTGCAAGCTTCCCGCCAAAGCACCGACACTCTTACAGGGACCGGCCGTGCGCTGTGGAATTCAGGCGGCCAGGCAGACAGCTGCAAGCTTCCCGCCAAAGCACCGACACACTTACAGGGACCGGCCGTGCGTTGTGGAATTCAGGCGGCCAGGCAGGCAGCTGCAAGCTTCCCGCCAAAGCACCGACACTCTTACAGAGACCGGCCGTGCGCTGTGGAATTCAGGCGGCCAGGCAGACAGCTGCAAGCTTCCCGCCAAAGCACCGACACTCTTACAGAGACCGGCCGTGCGCTGTGGAATTCAGGCGGCCAGGCAGACAGCTGCAAGCTTCCCGCCAAAGCACCGACACTCTTACAGGGACCGGCCGTGCGTTGTGGAATTCAGGCGGCCAGGCAGACAGCTGCAAGCTTCCCGCCAACGCACCGACACTCTTACAGAGACCGGCCGTGCGTTGTGGAATTCAGGCGGCCAGGCAGACAGCTGCAAGCTTCCCGCCAAAGCACCGACACTCTTACAGGGACCGGCCGTGTGCTGTGGAATTCAAGCGGCCAGGCAGACAGCTGCAAGCTTCCCGCCAAAGCACCGACACTCTTACAGAGACCGGCCGTGCGTTGTGGAATTCAGGCGGCCAGGCAGACAGCTGCAAGCTTCCCGCCAAAGCACCGACACTCTTACAGGGACCGGCCGTGCGCTGTGGAATTCAGGCGGCCAGGCAGACAGCTGCAAGCTTCCCGCCAAAGCACCGACACTCTTACAGGGACCGGCCGTGCGCTGTGGAATTCAGGCGGCCAGGCAGACAGCTGCAAGCTTCCCGCCAAAGCACCGACACACTTACAGGGACCGGCCGTGCGTTGTGGAATTCAGGCGGCCAGGCAGACAGCTGCAAGCTTCCCGCCAACGCACCGACACTCTTACAGGGACCGGCCGTGCGCTGTGGAATTCAGGCGGCCAGGCAGACAGCTGCAAGCTTCCCGCCAAAGCACCGACACACTTACAGGGACCGGCCGTGCGTTGTGGAATTCAGGCGGCCAGGCTGACAGCTGCAAGCTTCCCGCCAAAGCACCGACACTCTTACAGAGACCGGCCGTGCGCTGTGGAATTCAGGCGGCCAGGCAGACAGCTGCAAGCTTCCCACCAAAGCACCGACACTCTTACAGGGACCGGCCGTGCGCTGTGGAATTCAGGCGGCCAGGCAGGCAGCTGCAAGCTTCCCGCCAAAGCACCGACACTCTTACAGGGACCGGCCGTGCGCTGTGGAATTCAGGCGGCCAGGCAGACAGCTGCAAGCTTCCCGCCAAAGCACCGACACTCTTACAGGGACCGGCCGTGCGCTGTGGAATTCAGGCGGCCAGGCAGACAGCTGCAAGCTTCCCGCCAAAGCACCGACACACTTACAGGGACCGGCCGTGCGTTGTGGAATTCAGGCGGCCAGGCAGGCAGCTGCAAGCTTCCCGCCAAAGCACCGACACTCTTACAGAGACCGGCCGTGCGCTGTGGAATTCAGGCGGCCAGGCAGACAGCTGCAAGCTTCCCGCCAAAGCACCGACACTCTTACAGAGACCGGCCGTGCGCTGTGGAATTCAGGCGGCCAGGCAGACAGCTGCAAGCTTCCCGCCAAAGCACCGACACTCTTACAGGGACCGGCCGTGCGTTGTGGAATTCAGGCGGCCAGGCAGACAGCTGCAAGCTTCCCGCCAACGCACCGACACTCTTACAGGGACCGGCCGTGCGTTGTGGAATTCAGGCGGCCAGGCAGACAGCTGCAAGCTTCCCGCCAAAGCACCGACACTCTTACAGGGACCGGCCGTGCGCTGTGGAATTCAGGCGGCCAGGCAGACAGCTGCAAGCTTCCCGCCAACGCACCGACACTCTTACACGGGACCGGCCGTGCGCTGTGGAATTCAGGCGGCCAGGCAGACAGCTGCAAGCTTCCCGCCAAAGCACCGACACTCTTACAGGGACCGGCCGTGCGCTGTGGAATTCAGGCGGCCAGGCAGGCAGCTGCAAGCTTCCCGCCAAAGCACCGACACTCTTACAGAGACCGGCCGTGCGCTGTGGAATTCAGGCGGCCAGACAGGCAGCTGCAAGCTTCCCGCCAAAGCACCGACACTCTTACAGAGACCGGCCGTGCGCTGTGGAATTCAGGCGGCCAGGCAGACAGCTGCAAGCTTCCCGCCAAAGCACCGACACTCTTACAGGGACCGGCCGTGCGTTGTGGAATTCAGGCGGCCAGGCAGGCAGCTGCAAGCTTCCCGCCAAAGCACCGACACTCTTACAGAGACCGGCCGTGCGTTGTGGAATTCAGGCGGCCAGGCAGGCAGCTGCAAGCTTCCCGCCAACGCACCGACACTCTTACAGAGACCGGCCGTGCGCTGTGGAATTCAGGCGGCCAGGCAGACAGCTGCAAGCTTCCCGCCAAAGCACCGACACTCTTACAGGGACCGGCCGTGCGCTGTGGAATTCAGGCGGCCAGGCAGGCAGCTGCAAGCTTCCCGCCAAAGCACCGACACTCTTACAGGGACCGGCCGTGCGCTGTGGAATTCAGGCGGCCAGGCAGGCAGCTGCAAGCTTCCCGCCAACGCACCGACACTCTTACAGGGACCGGCCGTGCGCTGTGGAATTCAGGCGGCCAGGCAGGCAGCTGCAAGCTTCCCGCCAACGCACCGACACTCTTACAGGGACCGGCCGTGCGTTGTGGAATTCAGGCGGCCAGGCAGGCAGCTGCAAGCTTCCCGCCAAAGCACCGACACTCTTACAGAGACCGGCCGTGCGTTGTGGAATTCAGGCGGCCAGGCAGGCAGCTGCAAGCTTCCCGCCAACGCACCGACACTCTTACAGAGACCGGCCGTGCGCTGTGGAATTCAGGCGGCCAGGCAGACAGCTGCAAGCTTCCCGCCAAAGCACCGACACTCTTACAGGGACCGGCCGTGCGCTGTGGAATTCAGGCGGCCAGGCAGACAGCTGCAAGCTTCCCGCCCAAGCACCGACACTCTTACAGGGACCGGCCGTGCGCTGTGGAATTCAGGCGGCCAGGCAGGCAGCTGCAAGCTTCCCGCCAAAGCACCGACACTCTTACAGGGACCGGCCGTGCGCTGTGGAATTCAGGCGGCCAGGCAGGCAGCTGCAAGCTTCCCGCCAAAGCACCGACACTCTTACAGAGACCGGCCGTGCGCTGTGGAATTCAGGCGGCCAGGCAGGCAGCTGCAAGCTTCCCGCCAACGCACCGACACTCTTACAGGGACCGGCCGTGCGCTGTGGAATTCAGACGGCCAGGCAGACAGCTGCAAGCTTCCCGCCAAAGCACCGACACTCTTACAGGGACCGGCCGTGCGCTGTGGAATTCAGACGGCCAGGCAGACAGCTGCAAGCTTCCCGCCAAAGCACCGACACTCTTACAGAGACCGGCCGTGCGCTGTGGAATTCAGGCGGCCAGGCAGACAGCTGGAAGCTTCCCGCCAAAGCACCGACACTCTTACAGAGACCGGCCGTGCGCTGTGGAATTCAGGCGGCCAGGCAGACAGCTGGAAGCTTCCCGCCAAAGCACCGACACTCTTACAGAGACCGGCCGTGCGCTGTGGAATTCAGGCGGCCAGGCAGACAGCTGGAAGCTTCCCGCCAAAGCACCGACACTCTTACAGAGTCCGGCCGTGCGCTGTGGAATTCAGGCGGCCAGGCAGGCAGCTGCAAGCTTCCCGCCAAAGCACCGACACTCTTACAGAGACCGGCCGTGCGCTGTGGAATTCAGGCGGCCAGGCAGGCAGCTGCAAGCTTCCCGCCAAAGCACCGACACTCTTACAGGGACCGGCCGTGCGCTGTGGAATTCAGGCGGCCAGGCAGGCAGCTGCAAGCTTCCCGCCAAAGCACCGACACTCTTACAGAGACCGGCCGTGCGCTGTGGAATTCAGGCGGCCAGGCAGACAGCTGCAAGCTTCCCGCCAAAGCACCGACACTCTTACAGAGACCGGCCGTGCGCTGTGGAATTCAGGCGGCCAGGCAGACAGCTGGAAGCTTCCCGCCAAAGCACCGACACTCTTACAGAGACCGGCCGTGCGCTGTGGAATTCAGGCGGCCAGGCAGACAGCTGGAAGCTTCCCGCCAAAGCACCGACACTCTTACAGAGTCCGGCCGTGCGCTGTGGAATTCAGGCGGCCAGGCAGACAGCTGCAAGCTTCCCGCCAAAGCACCGACACTCTTACAGAGACCGGCCGTGCGCTGTGGAATTCAGGCGGCCAGGCAGACAGCTGCAAGCTTCCCGCCAAAGCACCGACACTCTTACAGAGACCGGCCGTGCGCTGTGGAATTCAGGCGGCCAGGCAGACAGCTGGAAGCTTCCCGCCAAAGCACCGACACTCTTACAGAGACCGGCCGTGCGCTGTGGAATTCAGGCGGCCAGGCAGACAGCTGGAAGCTTCCCGCCAAAGCACCGACACTCTTACAGAGTCCGGCCGTGCGCTGTGGAATTCAGGCGGCCAGGCAGGCAGCTGCAAGCTTCCCGCCAAAGCACCGACACTCTTACAGAGACCGGCCGTGCGCTGTGGAATTCAGGCGGCCAGGCAGGCAGCTGCAAGCTTCCCGCCAAAGCACCGACACTCTTACAGAGACCGGCCGTGCGCTGTGGAATTCAGGCGGCCAGGCAGACAGCTGCAAGCTTCCCGCCAAAGCACCGACACTCTTACAGGGACCGGCCGTGCGCTGTGGAATTCAGGCGGCCAGGCAGGCAGCTGCAAGCTTCCCGCCAAAGCACCGACACTCTTACAGGGACCGGCCGTGCATTGTGGAATTCAGGCGGCCAGGCAGACAGCTGCAAGCTTCCCGCCAACGCACCGACACTCTTACAGGGACCGGCCGTGCGCTGTGGAATTCAGGCGGCCAGGCAGACAGCTGCAAGCTTCCCGCCAAAGCACCGACACTCTTACACGGACCGGCCGTGCGTTGTGGAATTCAGGCGGCCAGGCAGACAGCTGCAAGCTTCCCGCCAAAGCACCGACACTCTTACAGAGACCGGCCGTGCGTTGTGGAATTCAGGCGGCCAGGCAGACAGCTGCAAGCTTCCCGCCAAAGCACCGACACTCTTAGAGAGACCGGCCGTGCGCTGTGGAATTCAGGCGGCCAGGCAGACAGCTGCAAGCTTCCCGCCAACGTGCCGACACTCTTACACGGACCGGCCGTGCGCTGTGGAATTCAGGCGGCCAGGCAGACAGCTGCAAGCTTCCCGCCAAAGCACCGACACTCTTACAGAGACCGGCCGTGCGCTGTGGAATTCAGGCGGCCAGGCAGGCAGCTGCAAGCTTCCCGCCAACGCAGCGGATTTAGTGGGAAGCGGCCGGTCTAGCCCCGTCAAACAGGCGGAGCACTGGGGCCAGAGGGACCCGCCGCCCAGGGCCCAGCCTCACGCAGACCGACCGTTAACACCCGCGCGCCAGCCAATCAGCTCCGCGCGGGGCCTGGCTGCCTCGCGCTCACCCGTCGCCTACGGCCAGGTCTGTCCCACCTGCGCACCGAGGGGGCGGGGCACGTGGCCCAGCTTCGGGAGGCCGACCCACCCCGGCGATAGAATCGGGCGGAAAGACAGGCGAGGCAGACACCATCGAGGTCACGGGGGGCGGAGCGAGAGTAGCATTTCCGGTTTAGGCTATAGAGAGGCTGCTGGAAGACACAACTCCCGGAAGGGCGTGGGCTCGCGGCGCCCGTTTCCAAGATGGCGGAGGTAATCTACTCTGGCTGCGGCCCTCTCCCTGGCCGCGCAGAGCCCTCGCGAAGAGGGCGGGGAGACCCGTTGGGATGGGTCGGGGGCTGTGACGCCCTGGGCACTGCGGGGGGGCTGAGGCCGGGGCCAGCCTGGCGCGCGCGGCAGTTGCCAGGGGTCCCGAGCCGGGCTGCGGCCAGGGGGGCGGCGGAGGCTGCAGAGCGCTCCAGGCAGCCGGGTAGCAGCTCGCGCGCTGCCTGCGCTCACGGGGGGAGACGGAGACCGACGCGGTCACCATTGGCAGCACGGGCAGTCGGCGAAGCGCCCTGGTCTGCTGCGAGTCCCCAGCGCTGCCTGCCTGCCTGTGAGCGCTTCCTTCAGGCGGCCCACGCTCACTAACGGGCTCTGCGGAGATACAGTCTAAGCCAGTGTTTCCCCATTGGTGGCTTTGTTTGCTTGATAAACTTTACCCTGGCAATCCTGAAGGTTGCTTGAAATTCTTTTAAGCTGAAAGGATTCTATGGCCAAATAAAATTGGGAAACGCTGGTCTAAGCTAACAACCCCAAGCATGAATTTCTGGCCAATTTCCCTCCTCCTAGCAATGACCTCCAGAGTATGCAGTCTCCTGTTAAATGTTACCCTCTGCCCATGACCCACTCAGTTAATCCTCATCTTTGAAATCCCCAAGTCCTGGCCACCAGGTGTCCCAGACTGAGCTAACTGGCTCCCCAGCTATAAGTACAGGTGCCAAATCATGACTTATAGTTGATGAACCAAATAATGCTGATTGACACCATCTTTTTCCTCATTTGGGCTCCAGCAGGGCCAAAGAAAAAGTGCCCAACTATATCTCATTAGGGCTCTGCTTTGGAGCAACAGCACCTTTTTACAATGATTAATAATTTTTGCAAAAGATTAAATACTGTCAATTGAGGGTGTTCAGGGCCATATCCTGGGGGTATATTGTGGTGCAAATGGGGATTGGATACTTTAGGGGTAGCTGTTGGATGATGTCGCCAGGATGCATTTTAAAAGAATAAGAGTGAGGGATGGGCCTTTGAGATAATGGCACATCCATTACACGTGCATCCGTTTAAGTGTGAATGCAAGGTAAAGCTTTGACTTTTTCAGAGTGTATATTGTATAGCCACTCTGTGCTTCAGAAGTTGAAACAATGAGTTGAGCTTTTGTAATATGGAAGAGCTATAGTTTAGGAAATTCAGTCCAAGAAATGGTAAAACTAACCAAATAAGCTTTTTTATGCAATGTTAAATGTCCCGATGATCTGTATAAATATTTTAGTGTAGACATCTGGATGGACTGATCTAAGAGATTACCCAGCATGTGTGTACACTATGTTTTAGAACATCTCCACCCTCCCCCAGCTTGTTCCGATGTTTGTTCTTGCTGCAGAAATGTCATTTATCTAATTTTGAGTTTCATCTTATTTTCAGGTTGTTAAAATTACAAGAGGATAAGAAAGTAGTGATGGAGCCATTGGATACGGGGGCTAAAGCAAAGAAAACTCTAGGAAATGTTGACTATATAGAGTCATCAGAATTTTCTCAAGGAATGCTGCCTACAAATAAGGATGTTATTCAAAACATGTTGTATCTGTTGCAGCCCAAAAGAGCTGGGCAAGCACAAAGGTCAAAAGAAGATGCAGCCCAATTACTTGCTGAACTTCTGCAGAAACACTGGTTGTTTTGCAACTTACATACCATAGCAACAAAACATATAAAGAAGAATATTCTCAAAATATATGAGGAATTCACAAAACTCCATCAAACCAGGAAGCAAAGACAAAATCAGTCATTTACAGAGAAAGCAGATCTATTCAACAGGCGGACAGAACAGCTCTTTGACATATTTTGTACAGACACAGTGATAAGAAATGAGCTGGAACAATATAGTGGTATAAAAATGACAGAGACTGAGTGGAAATTTCTTGAAGACCAAAGAAGCGAAAGAAAAATGTACCATAAAGATTTCATAGACAAAAAAGAAATTAAGATGATGGAAAATAGAAAAGTACGGTGCCTGGAACATGTGAAAAAAAATGAAGAAAAAGCAGCAAGAGGAGTCAAAGAAGAGACTTACAAAACTAGTAAGTCAGATGAAGGTCTGAGTGTAAATGAATCCTATGTTGTAGAAGAGGAGGATGAGGAAGGTGTTAAAGATTTTTCATTTAAGGGGAAAAGAAAGCGTCAGTGTTCTGCATGGACTGCTAGCTCACCATCATCAGCTGGTCATACTGTGCCTGTTGAATGTCAACATATATGCATGAGCATCAGGAAAGTTAGGCCTGGGTTTTATGAGACTGTTGACAAGTTTGAAAACTGCTAGTGCACATCAGCCTCCGCTAATAAAAGTTAGCAACAACATGTTTTAAAAGATCTTGAAATACTATGATCATTTGGAAGTCACTGATGTAGATATTCTAACAGCATTCAGAAACATTGGAGGCAACAGCACTGAAGTAATGAGATTGGCAGAAGCTGTAAAAGATTTAAATCCAAAGGAAAAAAGTTATTATATGATCAAGGTTATGGAGCAGTACAAGTGTCTAAATCAAAGGCTCTAAAACCTAGACTTTTTTAGGAAATCTCCCACTATTGTAGCTCCACCAGTAGTAGGTTAATAGTGTTGAAGAGCTGTTTTAAAGTGCAGATGCTCAGCAGTTACAACTCCCATTAAATTCACTGGGACTTGGGGATGTTGAGCACCTCTTAGAACCAGTCACTTTGGGGAGCTTACTGTTTAAGTTTGCAGCACCTGCTCCCTGAGAAGGACTCTACAGTTTTGGAGACTAATTTTACTAAAAAAGTGCTGCCTTGTTTGAAAAGACAGACATTATGGACTTCCATGGTTTTTACAGTGTAAAAATTGTGATGAATTTATGATTCTACATACTGTAGTAACAAAACATTGATTTAAAATATTCTTGTAGTTCCCTGATTCAGAGTTAAATTTGTACTCTGGAATGTATGAAGCTTAAACAAGACCCTATAAAGCACTAATATTTTATCTACATTGAAGATTAAAGAGAGAAATGGTGGGGGTTACATATTGCATTAGCACTGTCAGAGGAAGGGTTTGATAATCAGTTGCTCTATCCTCTTAGGATGTAAAGGAGGAAAATAGCCCTCCAAATGTATGGGTCTCAAATGTTATATAGAAGCAGGGGCATTAAACTCCAGAAGGGTGTGGGATGAGTTGCCACCTGCTATACCTAGTGCACCTGTACTTCCAGCTGGACCTGCTGAGCAAGACCCTCTGCCAGTGCACACACACAGATAGGGACACATGCAGCTGCAGAAAGATAGATGCTGAAATCAGTACTGGTTGAACCTCTCTAGTCCGGCAACATCGGCAGTGTGGCACATAGATGCTGACTTGATGGGTGCTTCAAAGCTGGAGCACACACAGGAAAAAATGGTGCAGACTGGAGCACCCACTGGCACAAGCTCTTCGCCTGCTCGTCCTGTCCTACATCTCTTGCATGCTGGCAGCTCCCTGCTCACCTATTCTTCCCAAGTGCCATGAATCAGCTCCAGGAATTCAAGCTCCAGGAGGGGAGCAGGGATAGGGCACAGCTGGGGGAGAAGGCAAAGAAGAAGTGTAAGGGGAGGGATTTTGTCTATTCTCACTTTCCCAGGCTGAAACGCTGAGTGGCAACAGGGGCTGGGAGCTGGGATATAGGCTGCCATCAGAGCCCCTGGTAAAGGGCCGACAGCCACGACCCTGGGTGGCAGCAGAGGAACTGGCATCCAGAACCCTGGGGCCAGCAGCTGGGACACTCGTGCTGACATAGTTAGTTCCTGTTAGTTCTGTGAGTCCAGCATCTGTTAATGGGGACTAATAGTAAAATTGCTAATTATCTTTGTTCAGGAACTGCTTTGAAATCCCACTCCTATCGGGTACCTACTTAAATTAGTATTAATGTTACATTTCAAATTTACATGGAATAATGAAAAGTTGCTGGTACTGTGTAGGAGGCAATGGCCTTGTGTCTCAAGCTCAAGTATATGTATCTACATTATGTCTCTCAAAGGATGCAGCTGTCTGCCTTTCTTAATAAACTACTTAATCTCTATTGGTTACTCAGTTAATTTTCACATAAATAACTGCTAAGGTCCCTTGAGGATTTATTCCAAAATATTAACCAAACTCAGTGCAGTAAACATAGTTCTACTTTTTTTCATTAAAATTTAAAAATTAATTATTTGCATGCCTCATTTAAATTAGGGATGATAGTAAGTGGTTGACTGTTCAATACCTGATAAGTATAAGCTTATTGGGTAGTCAAGTGGAATACCCAGCTTCCTCTGTATGAGAGGCCACAAGGAGGGGGCAAACAGGAGCCGGTGCCCCCAGCACTACCTCTGTGGTGCTGCCTGCCCCCTCGAGGGAGGGAGAAATGGGGAAGGCTCCTGGGAAGCAGTCTCTGCCTGAGGCAGGCTGAGGCTTGCCATGAACAGGGGCTACTGCTGCCAAGCAGCCCCTGTTCTCGGTGGCCGGGGCTGCTGTCACCACGAACAGAAGCTGCTGGATTTGGCACAAGCTGGGACCGAGCAGTCCTGGCTTGTGCTCATCCGGAACACTGCACCTCTTCATTTTAAACGTAAGGGCCCTGCAGCTTTTACAACATTTAAAGTGCAGAGCTGCAGCATGGGTGGCTCCTGGAGCCAGTGCGAGCCAGGATTCTCAGATCCAGTTCCAGCTGGCTCTGGGAGCTACCTCCACTACAGCTCTGCAGAGAAGCCCTTTATCAACTAATTGTGTAGTCGATACAAATATCGACTACATGATTATCCAGATAACAGCAATTTAACATCCTTAACTTAAACTTCTGGCCTTCAAGACCTGAGATATAGTAAACCTTAAATCCACCATTGGGCACTCAGATCAGCAGCACTGCTTGAGCACTGGACCAGGACCAAATGTGGCCAGTCTCGGAACAAACACTTTTATAGTGCTTCGATAATGTTTATAGTTTGTGGGCGAGAAGGTGCCATCAGACCATCTAGACCAGGGGGCTCAAACTCACGGCCCGTGGGCCATCTACAGGCTGCAGCATATTTGCAATCCAGCCTGAAGATGTGCCATGAGTTTGAGACCCCTGATCTAATCTAATGCCTTATAAATCACAGGCCATTAAATTTCATCCAGTGACCCTTGCACAGAGTCCAATAATGTGACTATGGCCTATCTTCCAGAAAGGCATCCATTCTTAATTTGGAGACATCAAGACCTCCCATTTCTTTGCTAGTTTGTCGCTTACTCTGTTCATCTCTCCAGATTCAAAATGTAGTGGTCTGTGAGGAGTCAGCCTCCACACTGATTATTCTGGAGAGTTTGTCATCAGAATTAGGATCCCAAAATGCACTGCCGGGACAACATACTACAACTTTAACGTAAATTTATTACCTAGGTAGGCAAACATACACCACGATAGAACAAAGAATAGAAAGGTACTGCCAGATGTCCAGACACTCAACTGGAGAGAACTACTTTTAAAGGTGGTGGGGTGGGAATACTGACCTAGCTCTGGACAGTGCCTGTGGGTGAGAGAATGAATGAATGGTCTGTGAGCGAGGTACAGTAGATAAGAAATGAGTGTAGATAGAGCTACGAGTGGGGAGAGTAGCTACTGAAATGGGTGCAGAGCTGTGGGTGAGGTGGGACAGATAGTGAAATGGGTGCAGAGCTAGGGGTGAAGTGGGACATGATGAAATGGGTGCAGTAAGGTGGGATAGATAGTAAAATAGGTGCAAAGCTGTGGGTGAGGTGGGACTGATAGTGAGATGGGTGCAGAGCTGCAGGGATAGATATTGAAATGGGTGCAGTAAGGGGGAGAGATAATGAAATGGGTGCAGAGTTGTGGGTATGTGGGTGAGGAGGGACGAATACTGAAATGGGTGCAGAACTAGGGGTGAGATGGGATAGATAATGAAGTGGGTGCAGAACAGTGGGGGACAGATGATGAAATGGGTGCAGAACTGTGGGGGACATGATGAAATGGGTGCAGTGAGGTTGGCTAGATAGTGAAATGGGTGCACAGCTGTTGGGTGAGAGTGAAATAAATGGGTGCAGTGAGGTGGGATAGATAATGAAATGGGTGCAGAGCTGTTGGTCAGGGGGGATAGTGAAATGGGTGCAGTGAGGTGGGATAGATAATGAAATGGGTGCAGAGCTGTTGGTCAGGGGGGATAGTGAAATGGGTGCAGTGAGGTGGGATAGATAATGAAATGGGTGCAGAGCTGTTGGTCAGGGGGGATAGATAATGAAATGGGTGCAGAGCTGTTGGTCGGGGGGATAGATAGTGAAATGGGTGCAGTGAGGTGGGATAGATAATGAAATGGGTGCAGAGCTGTTGGTCAGGGGGGATAGATAGTGAAATGGGTGCAGAGCTGTTGGTCAGGGGGGATAGATAATGAAATGGGTGCAGAGCTGTTGGTCGGGGGGATAGATAGTGAAATGGGTGTAGAGTTGTGGATGGGTAGGGTAGATAATGAAATTGGTGCAGAGTTACAGGGTCTGTCTTGGGGAAAGGGGATACTAAATGAAACTGTATACACCTCCTAAGCTGGCTAGTCTCACTGACTGTATCCTCTCTGCTTTGTTGGCTCTTGGGGAGGCAGACTGTCTGACTTAGCATCACAACAGCAGTGAAGCAGCGAAGGACACGTGTAGTGGAGGCTGGAAGTGTGACACAACATGAGTAGCAGATGCTGGGCAAGGCCCTAAAGGCCAGGTCAAGTGTTCCCTGTAAGTTGCTTGCTTATGCAGCAGCTCAGGAAACATTCCAGTGCTGCTCAGCTGATTAGCAGACTGCCCACAGACGGGTTTTTTGTTTCTACTGGTGGTGCATATTCACACACGCCTCCGTGCACATAAAATTTATTCTGCACATGGATGGAAAAGATTAGAGGGAACATTAGCTGGGTCCCTTGGACCTTCATAGTAGGCAAAGAGGCTGACAGGACAGCTCTCTGCTCCCCTTCCCCAGCCAGAGCAAAACGGAATTCAAACTGTATCGGGGCAGGCAGGATTGAGGGAGAACAAAAAGAGTTAAATGTGCAAGGAAACAGGATGGATGGCAATGGACTCTCTGCAAAGTTATACGGTGCCTTTATGGGGAAGAAGAGCAGAGAGAGCTGCAAGAGCAGAGGGAGACAGTGGGTTTCCAGACACAGGCAGAGCCTCTGCTTTTACTGAAGAGGGATGGTGAGGCCAACCAGTGATCCTCTCTCGTCCTTGGGAATTTCACCAAAGTAATCCTCTTAAAATCAGTGGGACTTCTCATGTGAGGACTGTGGCTCTTGCTGACAAGCAAACTGGGGACTCATTGATGTTAAATCAATTGCATGCTAAGCACTTTTAACATCATAAATATTTTCATTACCACATCTGGCCCAGAAATACATAATGTGTATTAAAACTATAAGAAACCCTAAGAAAATGAGCAAGATGAGTGAGGAATTCTGGGGTCATGAGTACAATGAGTGGGGACTGAGTGCTGACCAGCATTTCCCAACCGGGCCTCAGCGTGGCCGCTGGGAGGGGAGCAGAGTGGGGCAGGCTGGAGGGGGGGGGAGAACTGGCCACCAGGAAGCAGGGTTGGGGGCAGCGGGGCTGTCCCGCAGCGATCAGAACAGGCGGGCGGGTGGCCGGCAGAAGCAAGGGTGGGGGCAATGGGGCTGTCCGATGGAGATCCGGGCAGGTGGGCGGGCAGCCAGTGAAAGCAGGGCTGGGGGCAGCGGGGCTGTCCTGTGGAGATTCAGGCAGACAGGCAGCCGGTGAAAGCAGGGCTGGGGGCAGCGGGGCTGTCCTGCGGAGATTCAGGCAGGCAGGCAGCCGGTGAAAGCAGGGCTGGGGGCAGCGGGGCTGTCCTGTGGAGATTCAGGCGGGCAGGCAGCCGGTGAAAGCAGGGCTGGGGGCAGCGGGGCTGTCCTGCGGAGATTCAGGCGGGCAGGCAGCCGGTGAAAGCAGGGCTGGGGGCAGCGGGGCTGTCCTGCGGAGATTCAGGCAGGCAGGCAGCCGGTGAAAGCAGGGCTGGGGGCAGCAGGGCTGTCCTGCGGAGATTCAGGCGGGCAGGCAGCCGGTGAAAGCAGGGCTGGGGGCAGCGGGGCTGTCCTGCGGAGATTCAGGCGGGCAGGCAGCCGGTGAAAGCAGGGCTGGGGGCAGCGGGGCTGTCCTGTGGAGATTCAGGCGGGCAGGCAGCCGGTGAAAGCAGGGCTGGGGGCAGCGGGGCTGTCCTGTGGAGATTCAGGCGGGCAGGCAGCCGGTGAAAGCAGGGCTGGGGGCAATGGGGCTGTCCTGCGGAGATTCAGGCAGGCAGCCAGCCGGTGAAAGCAGGGCTGGGGGCAATGGGGCTGTCCTGCGGAGATTCAGGCAGGCAGCCAGCCGGTGAAAGCAGGGCTGGGGGCAGCGGGGCTGTCCTGCGGAGATTCAGGCGGGCAGGCAGCCGGTGAAAGCAGGGCTGGGGGCAGCGGGGCTGTCCTGCGGAGATTCAGGCGGGCAGGCAGCCGGTGAAAGCAGGGCTGGGGGCAGCGGGGCTGTCCTGTGGAGATTCAGGCGGGCAGCCGGTGAAAGCAGGGCTGGGGGCAGCGGGGCTGTCCTGCGGAGATTCAGGCAGGCAGGCAGCCAGCCGGTGAAAGCAGGGCTGGGGGCAGCAGGGCTGTCCCGCGGAGATTTGAGCAGGCAGCCAGAGAAAACAGGGCTGGAGGAAGCGGGGCTGTCCCGAGGAGATGGGGGGGGGGGGGGCGCACGGAACCAGGGCTGGACAGGAGCCAGGGGGCTGGCTGGAGGAGATCGGGAGGAGGAGAACGGGAGAACCAGCTGCCGGAAGCAGAGCTGGACAGGGGCAGCGGGGCTGTTTGGGGGAGATTGGTGGGGGGCGGGGGGAATCGGCCACTGGAAGCAGGGCTGGACTGGGGAGATCGGGAGGACGGGGTGGGGGGGAGAGCGGGACTGACCTGGGCACATGCAGACCCTGCAGACCCTGGCAGACGAGTGAGTCTGGCCAGGGATTCCATTTTGCCTCCCCCCTCCCCCACGTACCCTCCCTCTAGTAGTTGCGAACTGCCTAGCAGGTAGACACGCTCAGACAGTGTGAGCACATCTACCAGCCAGGCAGTTCGCAGCTAAGGACTGATATACCTAATTATAATAAAACGTACCTAATTAGAAAATACCAGGCATTTTCTATGTCTGGTAATTTCTCAATTTCTTTCCTGGACAAAACCCTCAAATATCGGACTGTCTGGTACAAAACCGGACACTTGGCAACCCTACCCTTCCTTGCACCTTTCCTCCTAACCAGATACCCTACCCCAATCTGCTCCTGCTCCCGCCACCTGGAGTGCTCATGTGGCACCGGGTCCCCCAAGCCCTGGCCCAGGTTGGGCGGAGAATGCAGCCGGGTGAAACACTGAAAATTTATTCATTTTTCATTCTTTTTTTATATGTGTTTATATTTTTGAGCTGCAAAAAACAGTACTGAAAAAAAAATGGGTTCCAATTAAAGTAAAAAGTTTGGGAAACCCTGATCTAGCCAGCTTTCTATCCATCTTGCAGTCCGTTTATCCATCCATATTCCCTTAACTTGCTGGCAAGAATATTGTGGGTGTGTGGCAGGCACCTACCGCCTGCCCTCTTAAGTCCAAGGCTCCCAGGCCCGAGTCCACAATGTAGCCTATAGCTGGCCCTTTAAGCAAGGCCAAGGCCCTCCAGCCTGAGTTCCCCCAACACAGTCACAATGCAGCCTATAGCTGGCCCTTTAAGCGAGGCCCAGGCCCTCCAGCCTGAGTCCACAACACAGTCACAATGCAGCCTATAGCTGGCCCTTTAAGCGAGGCCCAGGCCCTCCAGCCTGAGTCCCCCCAACACAGTCACAATGCAGCCTATAGCTGGCCCTTTAAGCAAGGCCAAGGCCCTCCGGCCTGAGTTCCCCCAACACAGTCACAATGCAGCCTATAGCTGGCCCTTTAAGCGAGGCCCAGGCCCTCCGGCCTGAGTTCCCCCAACACAGTCACAATGCAGCCTATAGCTGGCCCTTTAAGCGAGGCCAAGGCCCTCCAGCCTGAGTTCCCCCAACACAGTCACAATGCAGCCTATAGCTGGCCCTTTAAGCGAGGCCAAGGCCCTCCAGCCTGAGTTCCCCCAACACAGTCACAATGCAGCCTATAGCTGGCCCTTTAAGCGAGGCCCAGGCCCTCCAGCCTGAGTCCCCCCAACACAGTCACAATGCAGCCTATAGCTGGCCCTTTAAGCAAGGCCAAGGCCCTCCAGCCTGAGTCCCCCCAACACAGTCACAATGCAGCCTATAGCTGGCCCTTTAAGCGAGGCCCAGGCCCTCCAGCCTGAGTCCCCCCAACACAGTCACAATGCAGCCCATAGCTGGCCCTTTAAGCGAGGCCCAGGCCCTCCAGCCTGAGTTCCCCCAACACAGTCACAATGCAGCCTATAGCTGGCCCTTTAAGCGAGGCCCAGGCCCTCCAGCCTGAGTCCCCCCAACACAGTCACAATGCAGCCCATAGCTGGCCCTTTAAGCGAGGCCCAGGCCCTCCAGCCTGAGTCCCCCCAACACAGTCACAATGCAGCCTATAGCTGGCCCTTTAAGCGAGGCCCAGGCCCTCCGGCCTGAGTCCCCCCAACACAGTCACAATGCAGCCTATAGCTGGCCCTTTAAGCGAGGCCCAGGCCCTCCGGCCTGAGTTCCCCCAACACAGTCACAATGCAGCCTATAGCTGGCCCTTTAAGCGAGGCCCAGGCCCTCCGGCCTGAGTTCCCCCAACACAGTCACAATGCAGCCCATAGCTGGCCCTTTAAGCGAGGCCCAGGCCCTCCAGCCTGAGTTCCCCCAACACAGTCACAATGCAGCCTATAGCTGGCCCTTTAAGCGAGGCCCAGGCCCTCCGGCCTGAGTTCCCCCAACACAGTCACAATGCAGCCCATAGCTGGCCCTTTAAGCGAGGCCCAGGCCCTCCAGCCTGAGTCCCCCCAACACAGTCACAATGCAGCCTATAGCTGGCCCTTTAAGCGAGGCCCAGGCCCTCCGGCCTGAGTTCCCCCAACACAGTCACAATGCAGCCCATAGCTGGCCCTTTAAGCGAGGCCCAGGCCCTCCAGCCTGAGTTCCCCCAACACAGTCACAATGCAGCCTATAGCTGGCCCTTTAAGCGAGGCCCAGGCCCTCCGGCCTGAGTTCCCCCAACACAGTCACAATGCAGCCCATAGCTGGCCCTTTAAGCGAGGCCCAGGCCCTCCAGCCTGAGTCCCCCCAACACAGTCACAATGCAGCCCATAGCTGGCCCTTTAAGCAAGGCCCAGGTCCTCCAGCCTGAGTCCACATTGTAGTTCAGGGTTGTAGCGGGGACGCACCCCAGGTAGGGGGACCCAGACCCACCCTACTCCACCGGGTCCCAGCCCAGGGCCCTGCGAGCGACTGGGTAGTGGGTCACTCCCTCGGCGGGGCAATCCGGCCGAAACGCGCCGAGGTTCTCTGGGCGGGAGAGGCGGCTCCTGCTCCTGCCCTGGGCCGCTTCCTACCTGGATCCCCAGGGTTCCTTCCCCTGGACTTGCCCAGCTTGCTGCGAGCTCCGGGCTGGCATCCCCTCGGCAGGCAGTCCCTGGGTTGCACCAACTCGCCTCCACGCCCCTTCCAGCCTCTCCTGGAGACCCTGGCAACAGCTGAGTGGGAGCTCCCTTCACCGGTCCTTCTCCTCCAGCTGTCTCCCCAGACTGAGTCCTTCCCCAGGCTTTTATAGCACAGCTACAGCCCAGGCATGCTCGGTAGGGCTGTGGGGGAGGGGCCTCTGCAGCCAGGTAACCCTGGCTGGGCCCTGCGGGTTCAGTGCGGGGCTGCTTCGCCCCGTCACAGGGTGACTGTATCAAAAGCTTTGCTAATGTTGGCACTGGGGGCTTTGGGAGGACCAGAAACAACTTATTTGAATATTCATTATTTGCTTAATGAATATGCAAATATGCAAATGAATGTTACCGGTCCTTCAAAAGCTCGTGAATGGATTTACTGGTCCCCGTGTCAAAAAGTTTGGGAACCCCTGGTGCTGATACCCCTCCCCTTAGCCACTGGCATAATCAAAGCTATGGGTAACAACTACATTACTGACCCCTTGCAATCCTCTCAGATCTCCCCTCCTGGTGGAAACTACCATTCTGTACTACCTCCTCCTGGGAGAAAGGATGGTCTGTAACTGACACTCAGCTAGAACCGACACACTTACCTAGAAACTGAAAAAATTGCTATATTGCTGCAACCTCCTCCCTCAAATGATCCCAAAACTGGGGCCTGAAGCCTAGGCCCTGCGCTCTCCTAGGACACGAATTTACGAAGCAATCTAACTGAACGGTGATTAAGGTTGCCAGATGAACAGTCTGGTATTTGAGCTTTCTTTCCAGGAAACTAATTGAGAAAATACCGGACATATAAACATCCGGAATTTTCTAATTAAATAAGTTTTATTATTATTACGAGTATCAGTACATACTGCCTGGCTGGTAGACATGCTCGCACCACGTGAGCGTGTTTACCAGCCAGGCAGTACGCAACTACACAGTAGAGAGGAGGGGAATGGGGTAGGGGTGGGGGTGAGGCGGGATGGAATCTCCAGGGCCAGACTCACCTGTGTACCCTGCTGGGACCATGTGCGGGATGGGCAGCACCCCGGGATCTGCGTGCGCCTGGGCCAGCCCCGCTCCCTGCTGGCTGTTTCCCCCCCGCCCCGTTCTCCCCCCGACCCCCTTTCAGCCAGCCCTGCTCCCTGCCAGCCCGTTCTCTCCCCAGCCAGCCCCGCTTCTCACAACCATCTCCTGGCCAGCCCTCCTTCCTTCCTGCTGGTTCCTTCCCCTGATCTCCCCCAGCCAGCCCCACTCCCCCCACTCTCCTCCCAGCCAGCCCTGCTTCTTGCCAGCCGTTCTCCCCCACCCCCTGATCTCCTCTGGCCAGCCCTGCTCCCCCGACCTCCTTCTGGCAAGCCCCACTCCCCTCCCGGCCGGTCCCCACCCCCATCTGAGATCAAGTGTGTCTGGGACTTTTTTTGAAACATCTGGTAACCCTAACGGTGATGTTAGAGGAATTTGAAGGGGTGACCTTTAAACAAAACTCAGGGCGCAGCCTTAACTCTAGTGGTGCTACTATACAACTGTCATATTGCACACATCAGGAGAGCTGCTGTAAACATCTACGGCCTTTTCCAGAAGCCCTTTGACAGAGGACTGGAGCTGGGATCTAGCTTATTCCAGAAACCTTGTGGCATGGAGAACACTTACACCATCAACTGAGTCCTCAGCCAAAATGACTGGGCGCAGAGAGATTTGAGCAGATGTGAGGTAGGGAGACAAAAATGTTGTGTTTAAAGCCACAAGATCATTTACTTTATAACTTTAGGTTACTGAATTGCATCCTAGAACATTTTGTGCTCCTCAGAAGAGATCAACAACTCTGCATGTCCATAATGAGCAGCCTTAGAATACCAAGGAAGTGTGAGAAAGAGCTGGGGGTGAAAGAAGAGCAAAACACTTTGGTAAGGGAACAGATTTCAAGTGTTAAAGGGGCAAGAGAAGTTATAAACAAGTGACGGAATTAAGCCCTGAACTGCTCTGCTTTCTACAACTTACATGGGGGTATAGTCCCGAGCACTGAAGTAAGCAATGTTTTTTTTTTCATCCCAGACTGTGTTGCTACTTGAGATTGTCAGTCTACTGCTCTCATTTTAACAGTTTATTTCAGCAAATATGGGCTGCTAAGATTTTCAACTCAGGGCTGAATTTCTCTACCATCACCTCAGGATTAGAGTGTAGGGTGTACAGAGAACTAGCTCTATTACAGGACTGACCAGTCTTCACTGAGGTCACTGGCAAAACTCCAATTACCTCACTGAGAGCAGGAGCAAACACTAAGAGATATTTGCTAGTGATAAAATTACACAGGAGAGTTTCTAGATGAAATAATCAGGTGCCCTGGAAAGTCCATAAATTTTTAGGTGACTATTAGTTAATCACAAGAACAAAGAGACGCATTGTGAGCATCACTGCTATATAAAGATCTGGGTTACTTTTCCCTTGCATGAGCTGCAATCTCTGAAATTGTCTCATCAACATTAATATATTCGAGTCAAAATTACCTACAGCAAGCAGTTAGCTGCCACTAATGAACACTGTAGGAAGAAATTATATTTCCTAAGGAAAGCAGTGTTGAACTATCGAAAGAGCAGGCAGGGACCCGGGTTGCAATAGGACAGGACCTATGAGAAATTTTAAATTACTTTCACCACTGGCTGAAACAATCACATTTGAAGTTTCGAGTCTCACTAGCAAAACAAAAACTGAAGGTTGGGTGCAAACAACAGATGTTAAAAAACTAATAATTTCAAAATTAAGGTTCTAACCCTATATACACATGTGCATAACTCGATTTCAAATTGGTTGGAAAGTTAGGCAGATGCTTAAAGTTTTGAATATTCTGCCCCTAAGAAAAATACCCTATCCATTCTGATAATATGAGTGGGTTAGAATTTCAGGTACTACCAAAAAATGTACTGCCACTGGATAAATAAAGTTATTCAAAAGCTGACATGTAGTCTAATTAAGCAAGCCTGCAAATGTGTGTCTTCGTTTTGTAAATATGACCACTCAACGGGTATAAACAGCAGCCAGACCTTACAAAAATTGGAAATCAGTAGTGACCAGAGCTGAATGAGCCAGACATATTCCTACTTACTGAATACTGATTAGAAAGAATCAACCGTGGCAAAATTTTAAATCACACAGCAATCTGCACAGAATGTTTGCAAAGAGTGAACATTTCATGCTAGCAGTGCGGACCCGATAATGCACTTACCATACTTTTATATGTGGCTAAATTAACCAAGCAAGTTTGTTTTGAACCAATTTATAATAATCTGTAGGGTTTAAGTGCAGCTGGGATGAAAAAAAAATCCCCGATAAACTCTCATAAAATCAAACTGGGCAAATGAGTTTAATAAGAGAAACCTTTCCTTCTCCAATCAAGCTTCAGAAGCTCATCCTTGATACCCAACTGATTCCTCGATAATGGGATTTTGTTTTTTTCTCCAACCACAAATTAAACTGTATAAAGAGCCTAAGAAGTGTTGCATACTAAAGGGCCAAGGATGGATTTCACAGACACCATGCTTAGCTACTAATACCTTTATGTTTGTCTGGCACACTCCCTTCCTGTATCTACACAAAAACAGAGAATACCTGCTGCCTTGTTCGCCAGTGTGAACAGAGTCAGTGCTTTCCAGTATAGCGCATTCTGTCTGGTGGCGTCTCGCCCCAGGGGCAGGTGAGGAACTGTCAGTGAGGCGAGACCTGAGAAGAAACTCATACAAAGTGATGTTAATATGAGGGTGAGTGCGATAATTGAACTTAACAGGACTCCTGGATTCCGCTCAATATTCCGCCAGTGATTGAGAGCTGAGTTGGCTATTCCTGACAAGACATACAGGCTTCTATTAAAGGGGAAGTTTTGGCAAATGTCTTGACATAGCAAGTCCTGTCATAGATAAGATGCACACTGCCTGGTTTCAATCCCTGCCTTTCCCAGAACCAGGGCACAACGTAAGAGCAGAGACAGCACGGGCACCCCAGTTACTGCACTTCCAGTTGCTCCCTGTGGTGTTAGTGTATAGGGGAGACCCTCCTCTCCAGCTGAAGCCGCCACAAATACGGATTCATTGCAGCATGTCCAGCACCGACAGGCCCTGGGGAGAAGGGGGTCTGCGGCAGCTGCTGAAGCTGTACCGCACAGAGATCTCCATGGCAGTGGACGACGTTTTCCCATTGCTTCATGGACTGGCTGATCATGACGTTGTGACAGAGGAGATGTTCCAGGTGAGGCAAGCACAGGCCTTGCACACCATGACGGGGGAGCTGCATTCCCTGGCCCTCGAGGGTTCTAACCCTGCCAGCAGCTTGAATATGGATACCAGTCAAGCTAAAAGAAGGGCATCTACAATATGTGGGGAGCTGTAAAAAGGACGGTGATTTTTGAGGATGGAGGGTGGAGGAGAGTGTTGTATGTTAAGATCTCTGGGGTTATGGCTACATTCCTTTAGGGCTGTGCAGTAATTTTGCACCACTATTTATATACACATGTATATGCATATATGCGTATGCATAAGCCAAGATTTTCAATTAGCTAGCAATTTCGGGTGCCCAATGAGAATCACCCTAAAGGGGCAGAAGTTTTGAAAGCACTGAGTACCCACGGCCTGAAAGTCAGGTTCTTTTAGGCATCAAGTTAAGCATCCTAAACTACTGGGCACTTTTGAAAAGCTTGACTGAAGCGCCAGGTTTGTACTCTTGAAAAGGAATGCGGAAAATGAACTATTCTACTGCAGATCTAGCAAGTGTATTTTCTTGGTTTGTGTCTGACCCTCTGATTCCCTGCCCAGCCCCACAGCTTGCTGGGAGTCTCACCAGCAAAGGCAATCGCAGTGGCACAAGCTAGTGCAGATAGTGTGGAAACTCAAAGGTAGACCTGTTGAGTGATACATATGAACTGTAGTGGGAGTAAAACTGTATGGTGAGTTATATGTAAGGGTCAGGGTTAAAAAGGAGAAGGAGAAACAACCGCAGGATGCATGCTGCAGAGTTGACCTTGTTTTTCAGCTGCTCTCTCCTCAGGTTGGAGACTGGAGACTCTTACCTTGGGGCAGTATCTCAGGGAGAGTTTTCCCTGGAATCAGCAGAGTTCACAATTCTTGAAAGTGGCTGCTGGACTCCATTTCAATCATTAGAGGGAGCTATTAAATGCATCTATTTATATTCTTACCAGCACCCTTTTCTGCCCAGGTGATACGGCAAGGAAGTCAGTCTGGCCGCTTCTCTCCTCCCCAAAGAGGGGAACATTAAATACTTGTTGGTGGCTTGTTTAGTTTTGGATGGTTTCTTGGTAGGGGCCCCTATATTCTCTTGTTTTGAATAAATAAAGTGAAAAGTGTTTTAATGGCAGGAAGACATACACACAAAGAAAAAGGGGGAAACAGCCTGTGCAGGAAGAGGGAGCTGATTGGATTAAATCAAAAGGGGTGAAGCCAAGTCACTATAAAGCTGATCTCTAGCTATAGAAGCTCGGTCTTGGTTATTACATTTAGGACTGGTCAGATGCACTTTTGCCCTGAACAGAGATTTTGAGAGCTCTGCACCAATACAAAATTTTCTATCTGCATCCATATCTGCAAAAATAAGCTACAGAGATCCACATTCATCTCCTCAGATGCGGATACTTATGGATATAAAGGAGATACTCACAGATTTGCAGGGCCATAGTTATTTTATATGATGGTTGCTCATGGAATTTTGTAAGTACTTTTTATGGCCCCTTCAATTTAAGACCATTGTTTTTATATTTACAATTGGCTCCTGGTTTCTTTCTGTGCTTCACCTGGTGTCCTCATGACTTATCACCACCTGCATCTTATGCTACAGTAATAATGTGATTGTGTTGTCAGCTCCAGGCAATACACTTCTCAATCTCAGGCTATTAGTTAAACATTGTGACAACCTCATTGTCATCTCCGTCCTAGGTCTTACCTCCCCCCAAAACATAGCACAACTTACCCCAACTCCCCACTGCATGGTTGTGATCTTTCTGTTTTCCTTTAATGGCTGACTAAAGCATCCATTCATGCACACCCTGGCAGCATGTGGGGGAGGGGGAGAGATATGCCAGATGCTGTACCATAGCTCCCTTTTTGCCCTAAGCCTGCATTGCACAGCATGCGTATAGCACAGCTGGGAACAGGAGATTTGCCTTTGGGAACCGCACCTTTGATTATGCTGCTCTTTTTGTTCTTGAAGGAAACAATGAGTTTGAAGAAGCAGGAGGGCTCTCACAAGGCCTTCCATGCCATGCTGACCTGGCTTCTGGGCCAGGATTCAGCTTCCATCCAGGACTTCTGGAGGGTCCTCTTCAAGGATTACAACCTGGAGAGATACTCCAAACTCCAGCCTATTCGGAGCAGCTTTCCCAAAGGTAGGAGGTGCTCAGAAGAACGGAAAAGAGAACAACTTCCTACCTAGCAGACCTCTGCTCCACGCTTCCCCAAAGAGCACATCATGCGGCTCTTTAGGAACCAAGACCTTTGCCTCGTGTCCACCCGTGCCAGCCCCAGGAAAGGTACAGATGGCAACTATCAGCCCTAGAAATATGTAGAAGGAACAAGGGCTGGGGCAGGGGGAAACAAGTAGTAAGAACATAAAAATGGCCATATCAAAAGTCCATCTAGCCCAGTATCCTATCTGCTAATAGTGACAATACCAGATGCCCCAGAGGGAGGGGACTCAACAGATAATCTTCTTGTGATCTCTCTCCTGTCACCCATTTCCAGACAAACAGAGGCTAGGGACACCATTCCTACAAGGGTGTCTGGTATTCACCCAGATAGTCCGGTAAAAAAAATCAGAGAATACCGGACACCTAAAATGTCCCGTATTTTTGGAATTTTTCCCCGGCCAGGAGGCGAAAATTCTGGGCACCTGGCAACCCTACAAACACTCAGTGGTTGGCCTCCCCCGACCCCAGCACCCATGCTTACCTGATTCCCCAAGGCTGCCAGCACAACATGGCTGCTGGCCAAAAGACCTAGGGGAAGCAATGCTTTCCCTTGGGTCTTAGTGCTAAACCTCTCAGCTGTTCCTAACCCTGCACTCACTCTTAAAGGGGACATACTGTTTTATTTCATTTTTTTTGTCTTAATTAGTCCTTGGAGTCCTTTTTTTTCTTTTCTCAACAACTTTGGTCTCCCCACCCTTTTTTTCCCCTTCAACAGAATTTTTCTCATTTTTCTTGTGGGGGGGGGGTCGATATTTTTGCTTCAACCATCTGGCAACCCTAATTCCTACCTATCCTGGCTAATAGCCATTGATGGACCTAACCTCCATGAATCTATCTAGCTCTTTTTTGAACCCTGTTAAAGTCCTAGTCTTTACCACATCCTCTGGCAAGGAGTTCCACAGGTTGACTGTGCGCTGAGTGAAGAAAAACTTCCTTTTGTTTGTTTTAAACCTTCTGCCTATTAATTTCATTTGGTGACCCCCTAGTTCTTATACTGTGGGAATAAGTAAATAATTTTTCCTTATTCACTTTTTCTACACCAGTCATGATTGTACAGACCACTATCATATCTCTCCCCCTTAGTCTCCTTTTTTCTAAGCTGAAAAGTCCAAGTCTTTTTAATCTCTCTTCATATGGGACCCGTTCCAAACCCCTCATCATTTTTGTTGCCCTTTTCTGAAACTTTTCCAATGCCAATATATCTTTTTTGAGATGAGGCGACCACATCTGTGCGCTGTATTCAAGAGGTGGGCGTACCATGGTTTTATATAGAGGCATTAAGATATTTTCTGTCTTATTCTGTATCCCATTTTTAATGATTCCTAACATTTGCTTCTGCACACTGAGTGGATGTTTTCAAAGAATTATCTACAATGACTCGAAGATCTCTCTCTTAAGTAGTTGTAGCTAAATTAGTCCTCATCATATTGTATACATAGTTGGGATTATTTTTTCCAATGTCATGCCAGTCTAGACGTAGCCATTATGTTCATGTATGTGTCCAACAATCTTATTCTTTACAATAGTTTCAACTAATTTGCTTGATACTGACATTAGTCTATAATTGCCCGGATCATCTCTAGAGCCCCTTTTAAATATTGGCATCACTTTAGCTATTTTCCAGTCATTAAGTACAGAAGCTGATTTAAAGGATAGGTTACCAACCACAGTTAATAGTTCCACAATTTCACATTTGAGTTCTTTCAGAACTCTTGGGTGAATGCCACCTGGTCCCAAAGACTTGTTATTGTTAAGTTTATCAATTTGTTCCAAACCTAAACCATGGTATGCCCATATCTTGAATACTGTGTACAGATGTGGTCGCCTCATCTCAGAAAAGATATATTGGTATAGGAAAAGGTTCAGAAAAGGGCAACAAAAATGATTAGAGGTTTGGAACTGGTCCCATATGAAAAGAGATTAAAAAGACTTGGACTTTTCATCTTAGAAAAGCGAAGACTAAGAGGGGATATGATAGAGGTCTGTACAATCCTGACTGGTGTGGAAAAAGTGAATAAGGAAAAGTTATTTACTTATTCCCACAGTCTAAGTAGGGGTCACCAAATGAAATTAATAGGCAGCAGGTTTGAAACAAACAAAAGGAAGTTTTCTTCACTCAGTGCACAGTCAACCTGTGGAACTCCTCGCCAGAGGATGTGGTAAAGATTATGACTTTAACAGGGTTCTAACAGGGTTCAAAAAGTGCTAGATAGATTCATGGAGGTTAGGTCCAACAATGGCTATTAGCCAGGATGGGTAGGAATGGTGTCCCTAGCCACTGTTTCTCTGGAAGTTGGAGACAGGGAAGGTATCACATGAGGATTATGTGTTGTGATCCCTCCCTCTGGGGCATCTGGTATTGGCCACTGTGGGCAGACAGGATATTGGGCTAGATGGACCTTTGGTCTGACCCAGTCTGGCTGTTCTGATGTTCTTATGTAATCTCCTCTAATGACACCTCAATCTGGGACAATTCCTCAGATTTGTTACCTAAAAAGAATGGCTCACGTTTGGGAATCTCCCCAATATCCTTAGTCGTGAAGTCTGAAGCAAAGAATTCATTTAGCTTTTCTGCAATTACTTTATTTTCTTTAAGTGCTCCTTTAGAATCCTTTAGCATCTCAATCGTCCAAGGACCCCACTGCTTGTTTACCGGCTTCCTGCTTCCGATGTACTTAAAAAACATTTTGCAATTATTTTTTGCGTTTTTGGCTAGCTGTTATTCAAAATCTTTTTTGGATTTTCTTATTATATTTTTACACTTATTTTGACAAAGTTTATGCTCCTTTCTATTTTCCTCACTAGGATTTGATTTCCGTTTTAAAAAGATGTCTTTTTATCTGTAATTGTTTCTATTACTTGGCTGTTAAGCCACGGTGGCACTTTTTTGGTTCTCTTACTGTGTTTTTTAATTTGGGGTATACCTTTAAGTTTGGCCTCTATTATGGTGTCTTTGAAAAGTTTCCATGCAGCGTTCAGAGATTTTACTTTTGTCACTGTACCTTTTAATTTCTGTTTAATTAACCTTCTCATTTGTGTGTAGTTCCTCTTTCTGAAATTAAATACCACAGTGCTGGGCTGCTGAGGTGTTTTTCCCACCACAGGGATGTTACATTTTATTACATTATGGTCACTATTTCCAAATGGTCCAATTATATTTACCTCTTGGACCAGATCCTGTGCTCCAAGCAGTGATTGTCTTACTAAGGATCAGCACCAAGGGGTGAACCTGCACCAGATCATTGGGCACACAAAGACATCTTGAGTCCCAGAAAAAGACCTGGCAGTTTGGAGTGTCCCTGCCCTGCATGTTAATCTCTCTGCTGTCATTACTTCCAGATGTGGATCTCAGCAGACAGCGCCGGGGGAGGAAACCACCCCCTAGCCCCAAGGCCTTGGTCCAGCACAAACAACAGCCAAAGAGGAAAGCATCAGAGGAAAGGGACTCGCCCCTGCTAGCTCAGCCCTTGCTGAAATGCAACTCAAACCCTGGTATGGAACCTCTTCCACTGCCTGGCCCATGCTAGCCCCTATGCTGTGCTGGCGTGCAGCCTTCCAACCCCATCAGGCAGATAGCTCAACAGGCCCTTCTTATGTTCACAGTTACCTCAGACTCTAGGGTCAACGAAGAGCAATCATCCTGCTTTGGGCTTTCAAGCAGCTCTTCCACCTCCCCACTCCGATGTTGGCTTCTTGTTGGCCTCATGTAACTCCCCACACCCTCTCGAGCCATCTAACTAGAGTGGAGAAGAGAGGTCTAGATCAGTGGTCACCAACCAGTAGACTGGGATTTACTGGTAGAGCCTGGAGCCTCTTGACAGGTGATCCTGACTGGTTTGGCTGGGGGGCTATCAAATGCCTGCACTTCAGCTGTCCCTCTCCCCACTGCCCTGCTGCTCCTGCCCAGAGTCTCAGAGCTGCCCCCTGGGAGCCTCCTGCTTGTTGTGAAGAGTGGGGCAGACAGAGGCAGGGGGGCATTGATGTCACTCTGTCCCCCTCCCCAGTACCCTGTCTTCACAGAGTGAGGAGGGTCGGGCTTCAGCAAAGGGCAGGACAGGGTTATTTGGGTTTGAGATAGACCCTGGACTGACTTAGGGTATGTCTACACTACCACCCTAGTTTGAACTAGGGTGGTAATGTAGGCAACCGGAGTTGCAAATGAAGCCCGGGATTTGAATTTCCCGGGCTTCATTTGCATAAAGCTGGACGCCGCCATTTTTAAATGTCTGCTAGGCTTCCGAACTATTGTTACGAGGAGTAACGGTAGTTCGGACTAGGAAGCCTAGTCCGAACTACCTAGTCCGTGCCGCGTGTAGCTGCGCGGCATGGAGTCCGCACTAGCGGACATTTAAAAATGGCGGCGCCTGGCTTTATGCAAATGAAGCCCAGGAAATTCAAATCCCGGGCTTCATTTGCAACTCCGGTTGCCTACATTACCACCTTAGTTCGAACTAGAGTGGTAGTGTAGACATACCCTTAAATTCAGAAAGTGTTCTTGTGCTTAAAAAGGTTGGAGACCACAGGTCTAGATTCTGCTAAGCAGCCAAGCAAGGGACCAATCAAAGTCTTATAACCAGGGGCTTATAATCAGGCAGAGACTGGGCCAGGCCTTGCAGAATGATGCCAGTTTGGGAGGGCTGGCAGGGGGAGTAAGGAAGGATGGGATGGAGAATGCAGAAACAAAGAAGGAAATGGAAAGAATGGAGGAGAATCAAGGTCACAGGAAGGAGGGATGGAAAGACAGGAAGAAGACTGAGGAAAAAAGAATGAAGATGGAGATGTTTAAGAATGGAGACAGAGAAGAGAAAAGAATGTTGAAAGGAGAGAATATGAAATAGAGAGAAAGAGGAGGAGGAAAATGTGGTAGATGTATGAAGAAAATGTCAGAAAATTCACATTGGCTGTTTTTCTAAAAGGAGGACTAACTTTGAGGGTACATCACTGGCTTGTTTTACACATAGGAGATGAGACTGGATGATCACAGTGGTCCCTTGTGGCCTTGGAATCTATGAATCTCTTTAAAGTTCATATAAATACATAAAATACCTTGTCCTTTATCTATGGCCTTTGGACTTCAGCAGATCCTCGTGCCGCAAAGGTGTGCACCACAACTGCATATGCAAGAAGAACCACTTCCAATAAGAAGATCTGATGTAGTTTCTCTTACCCTGCAGCGGGTAAAATCTGATCACCTTAATAGCCAGATCTAGTTGCTCATGTTGGAGCATTCACTATCCCTGACTACACAGTTTTTTGTAAGGTCTCCATTGTCTCATCAGGGGGCCTATCTACTAATATCTAAAATGTATCCTTATCCCTAACCCATATTGTAACCTCACAGGGACCATGCTGAAAGCAAAAGCTGTAAAGAAACCTGAAGGTGTGGAGATACAGCGTTTCCCGGTGGGCAATGGTGAGTGATGTCTTACCCCATCAGTGAGGTTACCCTCATTCCTCAAGCCATGTTTGGAGATCTTTGTCATCAGCCCAATGAATAGGCTAAAACCATTCCTGAACAGAGTCAGTGGGCGTCCTTCAGCCTGGGAAGAGAATCCACCATCCTGCAGAGCAATGACCTCTGTGGTTGCTACTGGGTTGGCATCTCGCAGACGCAGCATTAACTTAAGTAAAATGTCTCAGAGAAACTGCACCTCCCAGAAAAAGTGGCAAATGCAGCACCACACAGGTACCTCAAACGATGAGATGGCTTTCATAAGGAGACAGAGAGAACAGGAGGTGAAGGGAGGAGTCTCAGGCTACATCTAGACTGCGAGCCTCTTTTGAAAGAGGCTTTTTCGAAAGAGCATCTAGACTACAAGCCCCCAGGCGGTCTGGATGGTCTCTTTCGAAAAAGCATAGTTTGCATTACATGGTGCCTTTTATCGAAAGAGTACTTTCGAAAAAAGGCATTATTCCTCGTAAAATGAGGTTTTCCGCGGTCGAAAAAACTGCTGCGTTCTTTCAATTTACTTTCGAAAGAACGTGGCAGCAGTCTAGATGCAGAGGAAGTTTTTTCGAAAAAAGGCCACTTTTTTCTAAAAAAAACCCCTGTAGTCCAGACACGCCCTTAGTGTTTATGAAGCCAGAGGACTAGCAGCAATGGCTTAAAACAAACCAAGGCAGACATCAGTTGCATAACCTTTCCAACCCATCTCACTCCCAGCTTTGGGTACCCCCTACTCCAGAGCAGGGCTTGGCCGTGATGTAAAAACCTTCAGTCATGCTCTATGAGGCAATATGGCCAGAGATTTACTGGAGACTAGACCAAGCCCACAATGTACTTTCATGTGAAAACAAACCCTGTTAAACCCACCTCGCCAGAGGCTGATCTCAGCAGATGGGGAAAACAAATCTGCCTCCTCCTGCCCTGCCAGGCGTGGGACAAGGCAGCCAGGGCTTGTGATTTAGTGGAGACTGGGACAGACCTTGCCAGGAAATGTCAGTCAGGGTTGGCAGAACCCTTGACTTGGGGTGATCAAGTTGTGTTCAGTGTTTCTTGCCAGTTTTTAACACACGTCAAACCTTAGCCCTCCCCCTTCCTTTGGGTGAATGCATGCACAAAGGCCTTTTGTTGGATAGAGCGGTGGTGCGCAACCTTTCTTGATCTGTGACCCCCATGCCATGGGGGCCCCAAACTGCTGGGCCCAGCCCCCAGCCCCCAGCCAGCCAGATCTAGGTGCCACACTGTGGGAGCTGCCAGCTGCTGAGCCCAGCCCCCGGCCGGCCGGATCTAAGCACCGTGACCTCCCACGAAGAGATCCACAACCCCCTTGGGGGTCACGACCCATGGGTTGTGCACCACTGGGATAGAGAACGATTGTTTTTAAACCCACAGGCACTCAGACTATGGCTGCTTCAGTCCAGAGAGCTGTCACTGTGTCATCCAGGGATCTACCAGTGAGCTGCGGGGCTGTTGAAGGAATTCTCATCAAACAGGTTTTTGAGTCAGGTAGATATGCTACTGTTCTGCCAGGATTCATGAACTCAGGGCTGGTAGTGCCTATGAGTATCTAGGGAGCTCAAGAACAGTGCTCATAACAATGATGTGGGCCAATTCCATTGCAGGTTTTCTCCCTGCCCGAAGACAGCCCCAGAAACCTTTCCAGGGGACAGGTATTCTTCAGGTTAATCAGAGTAAAAGGGCCCTCTGTCTTGAATCTAGAAGCCTCCCAGGCAACTGTAGGTAGGGCAAGTTTTCAATGCATGTTCGCAGAGGGAAAATAGGGAGGATGCTGGGGCCTGCAGGGGAGGACGGGGTTAGCAGATTAGACCAGCCAGAGGGTCCTGGAAGTAGCATACACACTGAAAAGTGAGAAAAGAAGGTCAGAGAATTAGATAGTTAGCATTTGGAGAATATCTGGGATGTTAGGGAAAGGGGACCCCCGCATCGGAGTCCCAATTCAGGTGGAAAGTATAGAAGTACTGTCTGTAACAAGGATGCTGGAACAATTTGTGCAGTGGGGATGCTGAGAGCTATAGAACCAAATTATAATCCCTGGATATAATGGAAACCACTGCAATACAGAGGGTACTGCAGCATCCCCCAACCCCTAGTTCCAGCACCTATGGTCTGAGACCCTGGACTGGAACCCCTCCTCCTAATAGAGATGGTCTTAATTTTTGTTAAGTCACTGGCAGAATATAAACAAATGCAGCCCTTCCACAGCCAATAGCTGCTGTCTGTAAGAAGGGCAAAGGGCACCTCAGCTTGCAAGCAGCACTAGTTGTGACATGGACATGTGGGCTGTGTCTAGACTACAGGCCTCTTTCAAGAGTCTGGATGCTCTTCTGAAAAAGCACAGCTTGCATTACATAGCACCTTTGCCAAAGAGCACTTTTGGAAAAAGGCGTTATTCCTCATAGAATGAGGTTTTCCGTGGTCGAAAAAACTGCCGTGTTCTTTCGATTTACTTTCGAAAGAATGCCGCAGCAGTCTAGACGCAGGGGACGTTTTTTCGAAAAAAGGCGACTTTCTGAAAAAAACCTGTAGTCTAGACACACCCATAGGTAACATCCTGCCATGGTGCACAAGAGTTATTTTTGTTGCAATGTGGCAAGCAGCAGGACCGGGGCTGTTCTGCCTCCTGAATTGGGACCAGGGAGGGAAATGCAGAAAATGGTTTTCAAACATGTTCTAAAAGGTAATACTTTTGCCCCAGTTCTTCCTGAACCCCTGTATCCTTACTAAGTAAACAATGAAACCTTCCCAGGAGTGGCATCATAGTGTGAGCAGCACGTGTGTGTGCTCACAGCAACAATTTACAACAGCCAGAGTGTCTTCTCTTTCAGGGGGCTCCAAGAAAGGTGTCAAACTTGGAGGCGAGTTTTATGCATCAAGCAAGTTTGAGGATCCTGGGGGAAAGAACAAAAGCCGAAGCCAGAAGCCCAGTGTGCGAACCAAGGGATTGCAAGGGCCCCAATGTGTATGCTCTCAGCAAATATGAGTTGTTTTGCCTCTTTGTCCTCTTTGAGTCCCCTCTGCAATGAGGGTGTTCACACTCTGCATTGATTCCATCCATACAGCTCACCCAGACTTGTCCTCTTTCTTCATAAACTAGCAAGCAGGTTTGTGCCTGGCCTAGGAAGCCCAAAGCAGGTTTCTCTCATGCTGAATGTGAAAGGGGTGTGGGGTTTTCTAACTGTTCCTTGGTCTCTGAACCAGCTCAGTCAGAGCAGTGTTCCGTCCGCAGCACCATGGCTTTCGTGGCCATTGGCATAAGTCAGGTCCCATTGCAAGGGGACACAGATTGCTCTAGCACCTAAACCTAGCATCCTTCTGAGACAGGACACGCATCTATGGAACGTGCATCTATACAGACAGTCTGATCACAGCAGCATTTCCTGCCTAACTCCTTTATTCTTTCCTGTTTCTCTCTCGCTGCAGAATGGGGAGCTGAAAATAAATTCACAGAGCAGGTTCCATGTCACCCCTATGCACAGCGTGGATCAAACCCTAAACCAGGTAATGACCCTGCTGAGGAGCCCAGCTTCTCCTCCCCTCTGCCAGGAGCAGGAAGTGTGTTTCTGCCCAGTGGCACTCTCTTCTCCTCCAGGGTGAGTTTTCCAAATGTTGTGTAGGGCCCACACCCATTTTCATTGATTCTCCTGAAAGGCAACATGTCTCATTGCTGCATACACCACCTTGTCCCAGTGAGAATCAGAGTCTCCTAATGAGTCTCAGGGCAGTGCATGGATTTACTGTATGGCTCTTGGAAGTCTGGTTTTCTCAGTCTGATGCCTGCATTGCTACAGAGAGGAAGAGGAACAAGGGATTATTCAGGATAAACATTTGCTTGTGAAAAAACCCTTCCTCTGGCAAGCTGGAATTCCCCAGAAGATTCCAAACAAAAACAGCCACCATTTTCATTCACTGCCCGGCCTAAGAGCACCCTGCTTAACTGACAGTCTGTGTGGGCACCACAGCATGCAGTAGGAAAGGGTTTCAGAGGGCTGTTGTGTTCTCACACACATACCCAACACTGCTTCCCTGCAGCAGGCTATCAGATGTATTCTATATGATCCATGGAGACAAGTGTCTGTTGAATTTGGGATTCTCAAACTTGGAATTAAGGATGAAGCATTCACTGCTCCTGTAGGGCTCTGTACTTTAACTCCCTGCCAGACCCCCAGAGAGGAAGCACCCACCAGCTATAATTTCTCCAAACTACCATAGACAGTTCTGGGGACTACAGAAGTAATGCAGGCTTGTGTTATGATGGTATAGCTGCAGCCAGCTGTAACATGTGCAGTGACCTCCCTCAGTTGCTCTCCTCTGTTTACTGTACAGCCGTCATGGAGGGAGAAACAAGAGGCATCTTCTGAAGTCCAGGATGCTAATGTTTTGCTCCAGCTATTAGTTTTGTGATATCTGAAAGCAAGGGTTCACTAATTAGTTATCTGTGTTAGAACATAACCTTTTTCAACAGATCGAGATTATGGGGTTTAAATTAGCTATTCAAGAGAGAGATCTTGGAATCATTGTAGATAGTTCTCTGAAAACATCCACTCAGTGTGTAGTAGCGGTTAAAAAAATCGAACAGAATGTTGGGAATCTTTATGAAAGGGATAGAGACTAAAACAGAGAATGTCTTATTGCCTCTATATAAATCCATGCTACACCCACATCTTGAATACTGTGTGCAGACATGTTTGCATCATCTCATGAAAGATTATGTGGGAATTGGAAAAGGAACAGAAATAAAAATGATTAGGGGTATGGATCAGTTTCCATATGAGCAGAGATTAATAGGATTGGGAATTTTCATTTTAGAAAAGAGATTAAGGGAGAATATGAAAGAGGTCAATAAAATCGTGAGTGGTGTGGAGAAAATAAGGAAAATTTATTTACTTGTTCTCATAACATAAGAGCTAGTGGTCACCAAATGAAATTAATAGGCAGC
This sequence comes from Pelodiscus sinensis, assembly GCF_052426305.1. Classification (NCBI taxonomy): domain Eukaryota; kingdom Metazoa; phylum Chordata; order Testudines; family Trionychidae; genus Pelodiscus; species Pelodiscus sinensis. The sequence goes on along the minus strand of NC_143061.1, from coordinate 57,235,676 downwards.
AGGTTTTAAACAATCAAAAAGAAATATTTATTTCTACTACACACAGTTAACCTGTGGAACTCCTTGCCAGAAGAGGTGGTGAAGACCAGGACTTTAACAGGGTTCAAAAAAGAGCTCGATATATTCATGGAGGACAGGTTCATCAGTGGCTATTATTAGCCAGGATAGGCAGGAATGGTGTCCCTAGCCTCTTGTCTGCCAGAAGCTGGGAATGGGCGACAGGAGAGGGATCACTTGCTGATTCCCTGTTCTATTCATTCCCTCTGGGTCATCTGGCATTGGCCACTGTCAGGACAGGATACTGGGCCAGAGGGACCTTTGGTCTGACCCAGTATGGCTGTTCTTATGACCAAGTTCAGTTTGTCCTGCTGTATAATGAATTGCACTGAGCTTGTACAGGGAGTCTCAAACTTCACTGCAACCCTCTTTTGAGAACAAAAATTAATAGATGACCCAGGAAGGGGGACTGACACATGAGCCTGAATGCCACTGATGGGGAAGAGCACGGCAAGGCCAAAGTTCAAGGGCTTCAGCCCCAGCCCCACTTTCCAGGGATGAAGCCCAAGGGTTTCTGCCCTGAGAAATGGGACTGAGGCTTAAGATTTAGCCCTGGGTCCTAGCAAGGCAAAGCCAGCCTTGGTGACCCAATTAAAACAGGGTCAACAATTCATTTTGGGGTCCTGACCCACAGTTTGAGAACCCCTGAGCTAGTGTTACGGATCACCATAGTAGTAAGTTGGCACTGAGTCTGTTCTCTGTGCTTTGACCTTCTGTTACATCATGTGCTGTTTGCCTCCCTGGGTCAGAAGAACGATGATGAATGCGCAATGTGCAGGGATGGAGGGGAGCTAATCTGCTGCGACGGCTGCCCCAAAGCTTTCCACCTGGCCTGTCTCGTGCCCCCACTGACAGAAATTCCAAGGTAATAACAAGAATTCCCAGGAATCCCCTCAGCAAGTATTCACTGCTCTATCAGCCCATCAGCTTGCTCTGGTCCAGCAATGGGGAGAAAGTGAAGGATTTTCAGTTTAGGGATAAAAAAGCTAAAATAATTGTATATTATTTTGCTGGATTTTCTTACTCAGATTTAAAATAAAAACAAAATCTTATTGTCCTAAATTCAGGAAGGCATCAGTCTTCCTACACAGGCAGGGACTAGGGATGTGAGAAATGGAAAAAAATATTAACTACGTAACCAACAGAAATTCCTATTGGCTACACAGTTAATTGCGGAGCTGCTGGGGCTCCTGGCTCCACAGGGCACTGGGGCTGCAGTGGCTAAGTGTAAGTTTATAGGTTAACCGGTTAACCGATTCAGCTCTTACATCCCTAGCAGGGGTGTGTGAGGACTACACCTTGGGCAGGTTCTTAGCAGGTTGTAAAATCAACATAGCTTCATTGTAATGCATTGCTGTTCACAGAACTGGCCACTAGACAGTACTGTTGCCTTACACAACTGTGACCAATGAGTTCAGTCTCCAAATCCCTTGGAACTAAAAGAAAGCACCATTGTGGTAAACACAGGCTGGCTTTGCTTCCTCGTTTCTCTGTTCCCCCTAAACATTGACATGGCTATTTTTCTGCCATCTGACTCTGGCCAGTGGAACATGGAGGTGCATCTCTTGCTCAGCTGAGAAAGCGAAGCAGGATCAGCGCATAGAAGAGGAGCGGGCCAAAGAGCTACCATCTGAGACACAGGTATAGATAGGAGCCTTGATTCACCAAATGTAGCTGCATCCAACTACACCCCTATTGCTAACCCCACGCTGTTCTTCTCATGTGCCCTAGGCAGAAACGGGGCAAAAGTGAGAGGATCGTGCACCAGGTGCTGTTGGGATTACCCTGCTTCATATGTAATGTGACATCTGAACCCTCTTGCCATGGTTCTCAAACTTTGTGATCTGTGGACCACCCCACCCCCACCCTGGCTCAACACAGAGCTTTCCTCAAACCACCAGCTAACCATCCAGGATGATAAAATGGGTGCAGGAGGGGGTGGGAGCGTGGGGTGCGGGCTGGGGATGGGTGCCTGCCCAGGAAGTTGGGTGCAGGAACAGGCTGAAGGTGGGGGAGGTCTGGGTGGGAGGTTGGGTGCAGGAGTGGGCTGGGGTCAGGGGGCCTCAGCCGGAGGGGGTGCATAAGGAAGATGGGGGTTGCTTACCTGGCTCTGTGCCACCCACCACTTCCAGGCGCTTCCCCCCTGCTGCTCCCAGTGTCTGATTCCAGCCAATGGGTGCAGAGTGGAAAGCCTCCAGGAAAGCCGTTTCCTGAGTTGCTGTTCCCCCAGCTGGGGGGAGGAGGAGTGGCAGCGCACAGAGCCGCTTCCTTCCTCCACAAGCTGGATCCAGCAGACAAGGCTCCCCCACCTCGCACCACCAGGAAGCTGGTGCTGGTGCTCCAATCTTGCAAGGTAGGGCACAGGGCTGGAATGCCAACACAGGCTCCTCACTGAAGGGAAAGCAGGGAGCCCCAAGCCTGCAGCCCACTTGCAGGATGATCATGGACCATTAGTGGTCCATAGACCAGATTTTGAGAACCACTGCTCTATGGCCTCCCTCTTCTTCCCCTTGTACCTACACAAGAAAAGGTGGGCAAGATTTTGCTCATAGTTTCTGCAGTCTGTTGGGATGCCTTGCTTCCCCCAGTAGGGACATATTAGAATTCCTTGTGGGTGCCAGCAAGCACACCATGGAGAAGGGTGGTCCAGTCAATACAGTGTACTTGGGATTTTCAGAATGCCTCTGACAAGGTTCCTCAGCAAAGACTCTTAAGGAAGCTCAGTGTTCATGGGCTAAGAGAGGCACAGGCCCGCCAACACGGGCGGGGGGTGGAGAGGGAAGGGGACAGCTGCTCCAGGGCTCTGCTATTGCAGTCCTGGGTCCTTTACATTGATACTAGAACCAGGCAGTGTGATCTGGACAGTGTGAAGGGCTGAATGGCGGGAGGGGGCGTGATGTGCTCTGGGCAGTGTGGAGGGCTGGCTATCCCCAGCTCCACCCCTTCCATCCAAGGCCCCACCCCTTCTACTGGGTCCCACTCCAACTTCCCAGGGGCATGGCAAGGCTGTTGGCTCCCGTGAAGGGACAATCCTCTTTCATATCAGAAACAAAAGACAGAACGATGCAGCACTTTAAAGACTAACAAGATGGTTTATTAGGTGATGAGCTTTCATGGGCCAGACCCACTTCCTCGGATCAGATGAGCCCACAAAAGCTCATCACCTAATAAACCATCTTGTTAGTCTTTAAAGTGCTACATAGTCCTGTCTTTTGTTTCAGCTACCCCAGACTAACACGGCTACATTTCATATCAATAACTGATTAAAATGCACAGGGTAGAAATAAATTATCCATTTTCACAATGGAGAAAGGTAAATAGAAGGGTCTTCTAAGGATCAAGGGGGTGAGCCGGAAAAGGTTGCGGATGATACAAAATTCTTCAAGATAATTAAATCCAAAACTGCCTGCACAAAGCTACAAAAGGATCTTGCAAAATTGGGTGAGTAGGCAATTAAATGGCAGATGAAATTCAATGTTGAAAAACATGCATTATTTTACATTGGAAAACATAATTCCATATAAAATAGGGGGATCTAAATTAGCTCTTACCATTCAAGAAAGATCTTGGAAACATTGTGAATAGTTCTCTGAAAACATCCACTCAATGTGCAGCAGAAGTCAAAAAAGCAAAGAGAATGCTAGGGATCATTAAAAAGGGAATAGAGAGTAAGACAGAAAATATCTTATTGCTTCTACATAAGATCATGGTGTGTCCACATTTTGAATACAGCATACAGATGTGGTCGCCTCATGTCAAAGAAGATATATTGATTTTAGAAAAAGTTCAGGAAAGGGCAACACAAATTATTAGGGGTTTGGAATGGCTGCCATATAAAGAGAGATTAAAAGACTGGGACTCTTCATCTTAGAAAAGAGATTAAGTGGGGATATGATAGAGATCTATAAAACCCTGACTGGTGTGGAAAATGGGAATAAGGAAAAGTTATTTACTTTTCCCCATAACAAGAATTAGGGGTCACCAAATGGAATTAATAGGTAGCGGGTTTAGAACAAACAGAAGAAAGTTTTTCTTCATGCAGCACACAGTCAACATGTGGAACTCCTTGACAGAGGATGTTGTGAAGACCAGGATTTTAACAGGGGTCAAAAAAGAACTACCGTAAAAATCTCGAGTATAATGCGCACTTTCTTCCCCGGTTTTTAAGGATTAAAACCAGGGTGCGCATTATACATACGAGGCAATTTGTAAAGTTTTTACCTAACCATCCCCTGCCCAGCTGCCAGCGTGCTGTACAGAGCTCGCGCCTGCCGCGGGGCCCCCACCCAGCTGAGCTCGCACCTGCCGCGGGGCCCCCTGCCCAGCTGCCAGCGTGCTGTACAGAGCTCGCGCCTGCCGCAGGAGCCCCCACCCAGCTGAGCTCGCACCTGCCGCGGGGCCCCTGCCCAGCTGAGCTCGCACCTGCTGTGGGGCCCCCTGCTCAGCTGCCAGCGTGCTGTACAGAGCTCGCGCCTGCCGCAGGAGCCCCCACCCAGCTGAGCTCGCACCTGCTGTGGGGCCCCCTGCCCAGCTGCCAGCGTGCTGTACAGAGCTCGCGCCTGCCGCGGGGCCCCCACCCAGCTGAGCTCGCGCCTGCCGCGGGGCCCCCACCCAGCTGAGCTCGCGCCTGCCGCGGGGCCCCCACCCAGCTGAGCTCGCGCCTGCCGCGGGGCCCCCACCCAGCTGAGCTCGCACCTGCTGTGGGGCCCCCTGCCCAGCTGAGCTCGCACCTGCTGTGGGGCCCCCTGCCCAGCTGCCAGCGTGTTGTACAGAGCTCGCGCCTGCCGCGGGGCCCCCACCCAGCTGAGCTCGCGCCTGCCGCGGGGCCCCCTGCCCAGCTGCCAGCGTGCTGTACAGAGCTCGCGCCTGCCGCGGGAGCCCCCACCCAGCTGAGCTCGCACCTGCCGCGGGGCCCCCTGCCCAGCTGCCAGCGTGCTGTACAGAGCTCGCGCCTGCCGCGGGAGCCCCCACCCAGCTGAGCTCGCGCCTGCCGCGGGGCCCCCTGCCCAGCTGCCAGCGTGCTGTACAGAGCTCGCGCCTGCCGCAGGAGCCCCCACCCAGCTGAGCTCGCACCTGCTGTGGGGCCCCCTGCCCAGCTGCCAGCGTGCTGTACAGAGCTCGCGCCTGCCGCGGGAGCCCCCACCCAGCTGAGCTCGCACCTGCTGTGGGGCCCCCTGCCCAGCTGCCAGCGTGCTGTACAGAGCTCGCGCCTGCCGCAGGAGCCCCCACCCAGCTGAGCTCGCGCCTGCCGCGGGGCCCCCTGCCCAGCTGCCAGCGTGCTGTACAGAGCTCGCGCCTGCCGCGGGAGCCCCCACCCAGCTGAGCTCGCACCTGCCGCGGGGCCCCCTGCCCAGCTGAGCTCGCGCCTGCCGCGGGGGCCCCCACCCAGCTGAGCTCGCGCCTGCCGCGGGGCCCCCTGCCCAGCTGCCAGCGTGCTGTACAGAGCTCGCGCCTGCCGCGGGAGCCCCCACCCAGCTGAGCTCGCACCTGCTGTGGGGCCCCCTGCCCAGCTGCCAGCGTGCTGTACAGAGCTCGCGCCTGCCGCGGGGCCCCCACCCAGCTGAGCTCGCGCCTGCCGCGGGGCCCCCTGCCCAGCTGCCAGCGTGCTGTACAGAGCTCGCGCCTGCCGCGGGGCCCCCACCCAGCTGAGCTCGCACCTGCTGTGGGGCCCCCTGCCCAGCTGCCAGCGTGCTGTACAGAGCTCGTGCCTGCCGCGGGAGCCCCCACCCAGCTGAGCTCGCGCCTGCCGCGGGGCCCCCTGCCCAGCTGCCAGCGTGCTGTACAGAGCTCGCGCCTGCCGCGGGAGCCCCCACCCAGCTGAGCTCGCACCTGCTGTGGGGCCCCCCGCTCAGCTGCCGGTGTACCATGCTGGGCAGGGGGCCGCCTCGGCACGCGTGAGCTCAGCACGGTGCACCGGCAGCTGAGCAGAGGGCCCCCATGACAGGCGCGAGCTCAGCTGGGCAGGGGGCCGCCGGGGCAGGCGCGAGCTCAGCCAGGCTCCCAGACAGGGAGGGGAGGAAGGGACCCCGCAGCAGGCGTGAGCTCAGCCCGGTGCACGAGCAGCTGGGCAGGGAGCAGGTTTCGTGCTGCGGGCGCTTTTCCAGGGCGAGCCTGCAGGTGCGAGCGGGACTGTAAAATCGCGAGTGCAATGGGGGTGCATTATCGATAAGAGCTCAGTTTATTCCAGAATTCGGACGTTAAAAGGCAGGTGCGCATTATACTCGAGAGTTTACGGTAGATACATTCAGGGAGGATAGGTCCATCAATGCCTATTAGCCAGGGTGTGTAGGAATGCTGTCCCTCGCTTCTGTTTGTCATTGGCTGAAAATGCATGGCACGAGAAGGGTCACGTGGTGATTCCCTGTGCTGTTCACTCCTTCTGGGGCATCTGCACTGCTGGGCGAGATGAGCCTTTAGTCTGACCTAGTGTGGCCGTTCTTGTGTTCAACTCAATGTACAGCAGCAGTCAAAACGATGAACAGAACGTTAGGAAATGCCAGAAAAGGGATAAAAACATAGAATAGAAAATATCACAATGCCACTATACAAATCCGTGCTCCATCACATTTAATACTGTGTCCAGGTTTAATTGCCCCATCTCAAAATCGTTTATAGTGCAACTGAAAAAAGTTCAGAGAAGAGCACAAAGGTGAACACGGGTACAGAAAGACATCCATGCCAGGAGAGACTAAAGATTACGACTGCTGAGTTTTTAAAAAAGAGATGATTAAGTAGGGATGATAGAGATCTATAAAATCATGAATGATGTGAAAACAATGAATAAGAAAGTTATTTACCCTTTCCCACAATGCAAAAGCCAGGGATCAAATAGGTGTAATAGGTGTGAGGAAAGGAATAGGCTTAATAGGTCTAATACACACAAGAAATACTTTTTCATATAATGCACAATTAACCTATTGTTAGGGTATATTGGGAAGGCCAAACGTATAATAGGGATTAAAAAAAGGCCTAAATAAATTCCTGGAGAAAAGTCGGTCAATGACTAGCCTATTAGCCAAGATGTTAGGGACGCAAACCCATGGTCTGAGGGGGGCCCTAAATCTCTGACTGTCAGAAGCCAGGAGAACACGGGATTGCTCCACACACTATGTTCTGTAGACTCTTGCTGCTAGAGACAGCGTATTGGGCTAGAGGGACCATTGGTCTCACCTAGTACAGCCATTCAGGAGACCGAAGTACATCTATACAGAACTGTCATCAGTAGATCCAACTGCAAGGGTCTGAGGTGCCTCCTCCATAGGCCAGGGGCATAGCCACGGGTGGCCCTGAGTGGGCCATGTCCCACCCACTTTACACCCAGGCCCACCCCTGCCAACCTGTCCAACGCTCCAGTTGCAGAGGTCCCTGTTGTGCCCTACTGCACCCTGGTGCTCCAGGCTGAGTAGCAGGGGCCAGGGCTTTCCCATCTGCACTCCGGCACTCCAAGCTAGGGATCAGGGGCTGGGGCTTGCCTCACTGAGCCCCAGTGCTCTGGTCTGGGAGTGGGATCAAGGCTTATCCCGTTCCCTATCCCTCCTGTTACACTACCTCCTCCATTCTTGCCACCAATCTGAAGTTGGGGTCCACCCAAGTCGGCCCTTCTGGCTATACCTCTGCCATAGGCACTAACTAACTACACTTTTGTTTGTGCCTAGAAGGGTCTGTATGGACAAAGGGCAACTGGAGATGGGGAAAGAATTCTTATCAAAGAACCCAAACCAGGCTCTGATGCCTCATTTACCTTCAAGCAACCTCTGCTCCCTGCACCTTCTGCCTCTCCAATGCCAGTGGTAACACCAATCTCAACCCTCCAGCCATTGCCGAATTTGGGCCCAGAGAGACAGCTGGTTTGTGACTCTGCTTTCCACGTGATTTACTCTATGGGGCCTTTAAAACCCACGTGTACACAGAATTCAGATTCAGAGTAGGGATGCAAGCAAGTAGTTGACTAACCGATAAGTCTAGGCTTATTGGTTAGTTGAGTCAACTACTCGCATTCCTCCCTCCACCCCTTGCTACTAGGGTTGCCAGGAGTCCAGTTTTGAACCGGATAGCCTGGTATTTAAGGTTTCGGTTCAGGAAATAAATTGAGAAAATACAGGACATATAAATGTCCAGTATTTTCTAGTTAGGTAAGTTTTATTATTATGAGTATCCGTACGTAGTTGCATACTGCCTGGCTGGTAGGCACGCTCATGCAGTGCAAGCATGTCTACCAGCCAGGCAGTGCGCAACTACGCAGTAGAGAGGAGGGGGTGGAATCGCTCGTGCTGGGACTGTGCACAGGACAGGCAGCACCCCGGGATCTGCGTGCGCCCAGGCCAGCCCTGCTCCCCGCTGGCCAATTCTCTCCCTGCGCTGCCCCCAGCCAGCCCCGCTCCACCCGACCCCCTCCTAGCCAGTCCTGCTTCCCGCCGGCTGGTTCCCCACCCCTGCAACCTCCCCCAGCAAGCCCCGCTCCCCCCGACCTCCTCCCAGACAGTCCCGCTCCCCTCCCGGCCAGTCCCTCTCCACCCCATCTGACATCAAGTGTGTCTGGTAGTTTTTTTTAAGCCATCTGGTAACCCTACTTGCTGCCTCTGTTTCAGCAGGTTAAAAAAGCCGGTTCCCCCAGCACCATCTCTGCAGCGCCGCCTGTCCTCCCCACGCCCTCTATCAGAGGCAGCAGCACAGGGGAGGGGCGAGGGGAGGCTGCCACAAAGCAGCCCCTGGTCGCAGGGTGGACAAGCTTCCCCCCGGTCACCCACGGACAGGGGCTGCTGCAGCCCTGCAATTTAAAAGGCAGTAGGAACCAGGAAGCCTTCCCCCTGGCTCCTACTGCCTTTTAAATTGCAAAGCCACAGTGCAGGAGTCTTCCCGGACCTGGCACAAGCAAGACTGCCTACCCCATCAACTAATCGAGTTGTCGATAAAAATTCTATTAACTACTTGATTAGTAAATTAACCTAATTTTAACATTCCTAATCCAGAGAGTATATTAAGCTCATCTGAGCTGGCTGTAGGCATGTTCATCTTACCCTAGCAGCTCAAATGTACCCCAAAATACTCCATGAAGTTTCTACCCCAGCACTCAGAGCAGCAGGTATGGAGTCAGTGCATGCGTTCTGGAGAGTAGAGCACGTACCATGCCCTATGAAGAGCGGGGGAGAAAGGTCTGGGCTAATGGCAGAGAATACACTACAGGGTGTCCCCACTCTAAGTCACCCCAGTATACATCCATTCCACACCAAAGTCATTGACATTTGTAGGAACTGATTTGTTATAAGTCCTCCCATTCCCTGCTATAAGTCGTGTAAAACACTCCCCCCAATTTGCTTAAATGGAAGTCAGCCCTGGGAAAAAATCCCCCACTTGAAGTTGTTTCGCTGTAAGTCCAAGTTTTTTGGAACATATCTTGGACTTATAGCGAGGACGGCCTGTACATCAAACAATGAGCTGGGAAGGATGGGCAGAGCACAAAACCCGAGACCCAGCAGGTCTCACGACTGAGCCGGAATGTGGGGCTGAGAATAAAATTCAAATCCTCCATTGTTCCTGTCCATAGAAACTCCCAGTTGGTGAGAGATGTGGAGTCTGCAGGGGAGAAGGAGACATGATCTACTGCGCCCAGTGCTTCAAAGCCTTTCACTCCCACTGCCACTTCCCTGCTCAGGCAGAGCGGCTCAGGTGAGGTCATGAGCACAGAGGCATTGCTTTCTCTCACACTGTGCCTGATTTCATTATTTGTCAAGGGATGGGCGTTAAGTTCACTGGACACTGCTGCTTTCCAGTTAGATCAAAGTATCTGTGACTGTTACATTTGGGGTAGCTCCCCAGTTCTCTGGTATTTACTCTCGTGTTCTATATTCCAGCACCGACGCACACGCATTCTGATCCACTATGGGGTCTGGCCAGTAGTTGAGAGCTACTGGCTTGCTACCAAAGATGGCAATGACATTTTCTACATTGTCTGAAATCCTTCTGCTTCCCTTCCCTTTTCTAATCCTACAGACCAACAACTACAAAGGCTCTTCTTGAGTTTTCCAGACTGAGGGTGATTGTGAAAGGGTGCGATTCCAGATGCCCCCTGGGGATTGCTCCTCGGTGTGCAGATTATGCCACCGATGCCTGCCTTCTTGCTTTCTGGGGCTCCCCACCACCCTGTTCTGCCGGGCCAGATCCTCAGGTTTCCCTTAGTCAGGGCACAGAGTTGGGGTTCTCCCCCCCCCCCCCACAGAGCAATGCAGACAGTGAACCATTTCAGCTCTGGGAGGACTCAGTTCTAAGGGCTTGGCACCCAGGAAACCAACCCCCAAATGGGACCAACACTACCTCCCTACCAATCCATATTACCCCGTGTAAAACTTTTACACAGGGAAAGCTGATAAGGTTAGGTCAGCCCTCCTTATCAATGAAAGAGAGATGCACAGTGGTTGCTCCACCCAGGTAACAATTATTTACACTGAGCTCAATAATGAACAAAAGTGTTTTATTAAGTATAAAAAGTAGGATTTAAGTGGTTGCAAGTGAAAACTGTCAGGTCAAAGTAAGTTACTAAATTAAAATGAATAGAAAACACATAGTTATTCTAATCTACTAAGAAACTTGTTACATGCATATTCTTTCCCTAAATAGCTGTTCTTATTACAGGTATAAGCTTCAAATCAGAGTGGATCTTTTGCCCTGGCTTGAATCTATAACCTTCTTCGAAGTTCTTTTGTATCCTCTTGGGGGGAGGATTTCAAAAGTCTGCTGAAGACAGAGGCCAAGTAATGGGAAGCAATCAGACTTTCCCCCGGGGTGGGAATGCTTTGTTTTGCATCGCCTATCCCCATGGAAAATTACTAGTACCAAGATGAAGTCCAGTACTAGGTAGCCTGGTCACATCTTTTCAGGACCAACCACTCCCTGAGTTCACAGGACAAACAAGGCCATTCACAAGTTATTGATTTGACTACTAAATCATTAATATCTGAAGACCCAATAATGGTCCTCATTTACACATTTAGATCTATAAACAGTCACACTTCATATTTCTAACTTCACACACAAGGATGATACATGCACAGAAATAGGATGTGCCGATTCAGCCCATTTTAACTGTAAAATTGATGTGTTACATGACTAATGCATAAAGCAGCTTCAATTTATGCATATTCATTAGCCAATTCTCCTAAGACATGGGGAGGAGGCACCATCGCAGCAATGCTTTCACTAGCAGCCATAATCTTTATCTTCTGTTCCAGTGAAATCTTGCTATGCAAGTCCTGCTCTGACAGCTCTGAAACCAGTGGTGTGGAGGGAACCGAGGCTTCAGATAATCCTACTCTAAGAGCAGTGAAGGTCAGTACAATCCAAGGCTTATTTGCAGTACGTGAGGAAGTTCAAAGTGCTTAAAAGATACTTAGCAATGTGAGTTTCAGTGAAAGGAATTTCTTCCAGCATATGTTTTGCCCTTCCGTATCATCTTCCATCAAAGACTCTCAAAGCACGGTACAATCAGACATACTCATGAGGAGCTCCCCCCCCTTTTACAGATGATCAAACGGAGGCAAAAAAAGCTGTTCTCTACTCAAGTGTCACCAGATTGAGGGTGAGGGGCAGAATCAAGGTCACACTACTTTAAATCACAAGACCAGCCTTCTTAGATGATCCACATCTTTTGTAAAAAAACAGACATGTCTAGGGCTATAGTGTAAAACATGTATTATGAGAGTAACATGATTCAGAGATCCACTGAACTTAGTACACAGTTCCAAGTCCTTCTGGTTAAAGTAAGCCCCATATCACCTGATATAGACTGGAGGTGAAATTTTCAAAAGCCCTTTTTAAAAGAAGCAGCACATAGTACAGGACTTCACTTTGTAGACATCGCCACACTTACTAGCTACTCCAGTGATTACAGAGAAGACAGCCAATTGCCTAGTCAGTATTCACTCCAAGAACTTCAGTCAACAGGACCAGAAAAAACCACAATGCTAAACCAAGTATGAAAGCACAATCTTCTGCGTAACAGCCCTGCTTCAGCTTAGGTTCTGCTGAGTCTAGCATCACCTTTTCCTAACTGCCGAGCTGTCTGCTAAACAAACTTCACGAAGCAACCAAATTCTTTACCCTCAGTGACAGATAAGCTTGACTGGAATGGATTCTCCTCTTGGCTACAGCAGACTTATTACTCCAGCATAAACCAGTGTAACTGGGGAGAGACTCAGGCCCATTGTGTTAGAATCATAGAATCATAGAATAATAGGACTGGAAGGGACCTCGAGAGGTCATCGAGTCCAGCCCCCCGCCCTCAAGGCAGGATCAAGCTCCGTCTACACCATCCCTGACAGATGTCTATCTAACCTGTTCTTAAATATCTCCAGAGAGGGAGATTCCACCACCTCCCTTGGCAATTTATTCCAATATTTGACCACCCTGACAGTTAGGAATTTTTTCCTAATGTCCAGTCTAAACCTCCCTTGCTGCACTTTAAGCCCATTACTCCTTGTCCTGTCCTCAGAAACCAAGAGGAACAAATTTTCACCTTCCTCCTTGTGACACCCTTTTAGATATTTGAAAACCGCTATCATGTCCCCCCTTAATCTTCTTTTTTCCAAACTAAACAAGCCCAGTTCATGAAGCCTGGCTTCATAGGTCATGTTCTCTAGACCTTTAATCATTCTTGTCGCTCTTCTCTGTACCCTTTCCAATTTCTCCACATCTTTCTTGAAATGTGGCGCCCAGAACTGGACACAGTACTCCAGCTGAGGCCTAACTAGTGCAGAATAGAGCGGCAGAATGACTTCACGAGTTTTGCTTACAACACACCTGTTGATACAACCTAGAATCATATTTGCTTTTTTTGCAACAGCATCACACTGTTGACTCATATTCAACTTGTGGTCCACTATGACCCCTAGATCCCTTTCCGCCATGCTCCTTCCTAGACAGTCGCTTCCCATCTTGTATGTATGGAACTGATTGTTCCTTCCTAAGTGGAGCACTTTGCATTTCTCTTTATTAAACCTCATCCTGTTTACCTCTGACCATTTCTCTAACTTGCTAAGGTCATTTTGAATTATGTCCCTATCCTCCAAAGAAGTCGCAACCCCACCCAGTTTGGTATCATCTGCAAACTTAATAAGAGTACTCTCTATCCCAATATCTACATCATTGATGAAGATATTGAATAGTACGGGTCCCAAAACAGACCCTTGAGGAACTCCACTTGTTATCCCTTTCCAGCAGGATTTAGAACCGTTAACAACAACTCTCTGACTACGGTTATCCAGCCAATTATGCACCCACCTTATCGTGGCCCTATCTAAGTTATATTTGCCTAGTTTATCAATAAGAATATCATGCGAGACCGTATCAAATGCCTTACTAAAGTCTAGGTATATGACATCCACCGCTTCTCCCTTATCCACAAGGCTCGTTATCTTATCAAAGAAAGCTATCAGATTAGTTTGGCATGACTTGTTCTTCACAAACCCATGCTGGCTATTCCCTATCACTTTATTACTTTCCAAGTGTTTAACATCTCATGTTCATATTGGGAAACTGAGTGGTCTGGCCATGTTCTGGATTGCAGGTGGTGGAAGAGTCTCTTGGGAATGACCCAATCCTGAATAAAGAGGAGCTGGACTCTCTCCTTGGTGAGGTAACAATCTATTTCATCTTCTCATGTCTCTGATTTTATGTTATGCAAGTCAATAGTCCACAATCTGAACAGAGCAGTTCCTACAGCTCCTGGAATTCACAGGCACTCTGCTTACCTCTGTTTGCAAAGGCTCCCCACCCAATCCAGGCTTAAAGGCAGCTGGGGCCAAATGCAGACATACGAAGACCTTAGCTCAGGGATGGGCAAAAGGGCCTCCTAGGATCCGGGGGTGGGGGAAGCGCACAAAGTTTCCTCCATCCTGCCAGGAGCACGTAGCACTTCGAAGTGCCACACGCTTCTGGCAGGGCGGGAGGAGACTTTACCTGCTCCCCCGACCCCAAGCCCTGACCGGCCTGGGAGTGGGGGAGTGCACAAAGCTTCCTCCGCTCTGCCCCTGCCCTGCGCTGAGCATGTGGCACTTTGAAGTGCCTCACGCACCTTGCAAGGCAGGGGTAGGGCGGAAGAAACTTCGCGTGCTCTTCCCGCCCGCAGGCCAATCAGGGCTAGGGGGAGGGGGAACGCATGAAGTCTCTTCCCGCCCTGCCAGGAGCACGCGGCACTGCAAAGTGTCACGTGTTCCTGGCAGGATGGAGGAAACTTCGTGCGCTTCCCCCACCCCCAGGCCCTAACTGGCGTGGGGGTGGGGGAGCGTGCGAAGCCTCTTCCTGCCGTGCCAGGGGCATGGGTGCTTAGTGGGAAGGGGGGCAAAGAGGCTCCCCCACTGCCAGACTAATCATGGTCTGTTGATGGGGAAGCCCAGAAGCATCCTGGCCCCGCCCCTTCCGGGCAGCCCGGGGCCACTTCAAATATTTTACATAACATAACCCAAACCCTCAGTACCCATATCCCCTCCTAGATCCTGCACCCCAATCCCCTGCTCTAGGTCACAACCCAAAAGCCCAGCCCCCATAGCCCATCCCAGATTCTGCATTCCAGTCCTCTGTCCCAGGTCATAAAGCACTCCTACCCAAACCCCTGCATCCCAGTCCCCTGCTCCAGGTCACAACTGACGTCTTCACCCAAACTCCCTTTCAGATCCTGCACCCCAATCCCTTACTGCAAGCTCCCTTCTGCACTCAACCTCCACCCAGTCCCTGCACCCCCTCCATTAATATCATGGAAGAGTGCGGCCTTTGACCACTTTCCAAATTCTTGGAGTGGCTGCCGATCAAAATTATTGCCCACCCCTGGGTTTGTGATGTGGGGGGCTCAGGGCAGGGGGCTGGGAGTGTGTGGGGGTGCTGCAGTCAAGGTTGGGGGATGAGGAGAGGCTCGGGCAGGGCGCTGGGAGTGTGATTTGCAGTAGTCAAGACAGGGGGTTGGGGTGTGAGAGTGCAGGAGTCATGGTTTAGGAGTAAGGAGGGCTCAAAAAAGGGGGGCTGGGAATGTTGGGGGTGCAAGTGCTAGTGGGGGCCATGCTGCCTGGGTGGCGGCTCCCTGGGGCTGGCTGCAGCAGGGAGCAGGCTGGCTGGGGGGCAGAGCCCCAGTGCTGGCTGCAGTAGAGGCCTTGCTGCCAGAACAGCAGTGGGAAGCTTACCTCCACACCTGCCACCTACTGCCCCAATTGGGTTACATTTGTCCTAGTTCCCACCAGGCTCTGGCCAGGGAACTTACCTGCTTGACTCACAGCCAGCAGCCTTCTCAGGCAAACTACCGGTCTGCCCTGCCCCTGCACTGGATGCAGGGGCCACGTGGTCTGTGAATAGCTACAAGCCTCAGGGGAGAGGGAAGGTGCTTCGCAAAATGTCTGTTGACAACAAGTAGCTTCCATTGGCAAGAAACCAGCCAACGGGATTGTACTGGAGGTGGAGGCAACACCTAAAGCCTCTTTCCCCTCCCCCAGGATCACTGCTGTTCAAACAAGGCCTGGCAGCAGCCACTTTTCTCAGCAGTGCAGGGGGCAGGAAGGGTCTCCCCACTGCATCCATAGGCCCACGGGCCATATTTTGTCCTGTCCTGCCCAAACCCCTGTCCTAACTATGCAACTCCCCCCTCCCCACCCACACCTCCAGCCCCTTCTCTGAAGGATCCCAGAAAACATACGTATTTACCCTTTTCCTGCCTCTCTCGTCTTCCAGAGCTCCTTTGATGGGATCCTGCAGTGGGCATTCCAGAACATGTCTCGGCCACTGTCAGATACCCACGGATTTTTCTCCTAGTACCTGTTATGATTGTGGACATCCATACAAACTTGCTGCTTTGATTCTGTGGGCTTGACACTGATTCTCTATACACATCTGATGCAGACATTTTGGGATATGTGTGTTGAATCCCTGTTCACTTACGCCCACTTCCATTGCTTTGTTACAGTACTGGGCTGGTTTCAAGTTGATATAGGGAAGGATTTGTGGTTGAAGGGCATAAAAACTTCACCTCCTTAATCTCAAAACGATGATTTAGCATCCCTGAGATTTGTGTTTCCCAGTGAACCGTTCCTTCTGCCTTGTATTCACAGTTCATCTGCTGCTATGTTATTGTGCTTCTCTCACAGGAAAATAATTTAAGAGCTGGCAGGACAGCCCTACTGCTTCTCAGTTTGGCACTGGAGGCTGGGGGCAGACACCCTGGACAGGCCAGCAGCACAGCTGGAGCTGGGGCAGCTTCTCAGCTGAAGACAGGAGAACTGGACTGGACTGGGGGGTGGGAGGAGACATCTTGGGCAGGCCAATAGCAGGACTGGAGATGTGGGGGGAGACAGCTTGGGCAGGCCAGCAGCTTCTCAGCTAGCTGCAGGGAGCTGGGGCTGGGGAGGGGAGTAGAAAGGTAGGGCACACTTCATCCAGGCAGAGGCTGAGGTGAGGGAGGTCAGAAGAGGGGCAGGGGCTGCGAGTAGACAACCTGGACAAGGCACAGCTTCTTAGCTGGCCACAGGGGGCTGAGGAGGCCAACAGCAGGGCTGGGAGCAGACAGACTAAGCAGATCAGCAGTTCTCACACTGGTTGGGCATGGCAGCAGCATCTCCACTGGTCTCAGGAGGCTGGGGATAACCATCTTGGCAGGCCAGCAGCAGGGCTGGAGCTGGGGGAGACAAGAGATGAAAGAAAGGAAGTGTGCCCTGGTGCAGCGCTCCAGCAAGAGCTGGCTGGGGAACTCCGTAGCAGGGAGAAGCTCACAGTGTGGCTTGCAGCGTGCTCTCCCTGCTGCGCTCTTGGAACTCCTGCTGCAGACTGGCACTGGTGGTCCTGCTTGTGCAGCCAGGTGAGGCAGGCAGGTGTGAAAGAGGCCAGCTGGGTGCACACTGTAGGGGAGGTGAGTCACCCCAGCTGAGCTCCTGGTGCATCTGCACCTATCCTGCTGCCCCTCTCTCGCTGGACACTGGGAAGTGCACATGCAGTCTGTGGCACGCACGCTGCCAGTGGCCCTGGGAAGAAGCCAGGGAAAGGGAGCAGCAGGCTAGTGGGTCTCTTGCACTGCCGCTGATTCCACAAACAGCCAACCCCTAGCTCCCTTGTGGCAGAAGCAGCAAACAGGAGTATCAGGGCAGGGACCCGTCCACCAGCCAGGTAAGATAACCCAGCAGTGGGCTGCCCCAGCCTCACATCGTCCCATACACACACACACCCAGCCTCCTGCTCTCCGCCTCCCCGCCCAATGCAACTCTCTGCTTTGAGACCCCCCCAACTCCTACCCTGACTCCTGCACTCCCATTCACACAGCCCCCTATCTTGAGATTCCCTGTGATGGTTCCCCTCCTTACTTTATGAAACTGGCTTATAAATACAAATAGGCCTACCTTGAAGATGCTTTGGATAAAATACCTCATAGAACCTATCCATTTTAATGCAACAATCTGCTGGATCTGTTTATACATGGGTGAATGTATCATTATTATATGTAAATTTAGAACTATGAGGTATGAGATGGTTTATGGTTTTAAATGTGCAAATGTAAGCCCTTAATGGCCCGCCCCCAGCCTTAATGACTGGGTCATCAACTTAACAGCATAAGAACAACCTTGTTCGTCCTTTAAATCTAAGCAGTGGCAGTCCTAGAAAGACATATGACCATATCACCTGATAATGGGATATCAGCTTGACCAGGTAATTTTCCATGGAAGGTGGGTGTAGAGAACAAAAGATTCCCACCCAGGGATAATCTATAAAAACAATGGGAAGCTATCGGTACTTTTTGTCTTTGGTGAGTGACACACACCCAAGAGGAGAGCTGGAGACCCAAGTCAGAGAAAAAGATCAGCTATGACTTGAAAGCATGCCTGAAGAAAGAGCAGGTTTTAGGGAGAGTTTGTAATAAGCGTTGGTGTATGAGAACTAGCTATGTGGGTCTTTTTGTTTTAATTCTGTAACTTACTTTGATCTGTCTGTTTTCACTTGCAACTGCTTAAATCCTACTGTTCGTACTTAATGAAGTTATTTTTGTCTACTATCAAGTGCAGTGTAAATAACTGTTACTTTTGGGGAGGGGGAAGCAATCAGTGTGCATATTCTTGCTTTCACTGATAAAGAGAGTGAACATCCACATGAGCTTTTTTTGTGCAAAACTTTGAAAGATTTATTTGGGGGTCTGATCCCTTTTGGGGGTTGGTTTCCTGGGTGCTGTGCCCCAAAAATGCATCCTCCTAGCACGGAAGTGGTTCAGTGTCTGCACTGCTCATCAGGAGTGGGAGGGGATTACCCCATCTCTGTGCCTTGTCCGGGGGAGACCAGAGAATCTGGGAATATGTTTTCCAATATGCATTACTTTGCAGTTATCAAAATTAACATTCATTTTCCATTTTGTTGACCAGTCACCTAATTTGGTGAGATCCTTTTGAAGCTCTTCACAGTCCGCTTTGGTTTGTATCATCTGCCACCTCACTGTTTATCCCATTTTCCAGATCATTTATGAATATGTTAAATAGGGTTGGTCCCAGTGCAAACTCATGTACTAGTTAACTCTTTACATTCTGAAAACTGACCATTTATTCCTATCCTTTGTTTCCTATCTTTTAACCACTTAGAAGGTCATGACAAGACCTTCCCTCTTATCGCACAATAGCTTACTTAAGAGCCTTTGGCGAGGGACCTTGTCAAAGGCTTTCTGGAAATCTAAGTATATATCCACTGGATCCCACTTGTCCACACGCTTACTGATGCCCTCAAACAACTCTAGTAGGTTAGTAGGGCATGATTTCCATTTTTAGAAGCCATGTTTCCCCAACAAATTGTGTTCATCTATATATCTGACAATTCTGTTCTTTACTATAGTTTCAACTAATTTGCTCAGTACTGATGTTAGACTTTCTAACATCCTTAATTGCCAGGATCACCTCTAGAGTCCTTTTTAAAGATTGGTGTCACATTAGCTATCTTCCAGTCTTAGGGAACAACCTTTTAGATTCTTGAAAGCTGTTTGTCTCTTTTTTAGATAAAACAAACCCAGTTCTTTCAATCTTCACTAATAGGTCAATTTTTTTAGCCCTTTAATCATTTTTGTTGCTTTTAATAGACCAGTGGTTTAAAAGCAAACATAAGGAAGTACTGTATTTCACATAGCTAATCTAGGTATTAACAGCATGGAGGATAGCACTCTGCCAGTAGCTCTCAGCCAAGATGGTCAGGAACCACCCTTATGCTTTGGGGTGTTGCTAAACCTTCAACTGCCAGCAGCATCCAGCACTGGCCACTATCATACACAATGATACTGGACTAGCTGGATGATCGATCTGACCCCTGAATGGGTGTGCCTATCCTATAATCAATTCCTCTAGAATTTACAGCCCAGATGTAGGTTTCTCATCCCTCCTCCAAGCTCTTAAGTCAGTATACATCCCATCACTTGGTAACAGAGCCTCCTCCTCTTGCAGCGATCCAAGGAGGAAAAAGTAGACATGCTGGAGATGATGTGGAGGGCCTTCAGCAGAGCCACATGCTGGATAGTGACCCCATGGTTTCCCACGCTGCAAGTAGGATCCAGATGCTCTCAAGAAGCCATGTGCCCCATGTTACGCATGAGAGGGTCCACATCGCCTGTCATGCTCAGAGGCATGTAGCCTTGTCCCCTGCCCACCCCCCATCCCAGTGTCCCATGGCCTGAGCAGGTATTATCTGCCTATGGGCATGATCTCTGCCATACTGGGAAAGATGTATATGGCCTGCCATACTCAGGGGGCTGCTCCTTCCCCCCCAATTTTCAGACAGAGTTGCAGAAGATTATTATTGTAACTGAGTCACCGTGTGAGTGGCCACTCAGGTGTCTATGAGGCCACGAACTCTAGGACTAACAAGCATGAAATCCAGTTGGGCTCAGAGGAAGTGGAGTGAGAACTGGAGCTGCCTGGATCCACACTCCCACTCCTTTACTGCAGCCTCCAAAAGCCTCATTCAGGGTTGTGGCTTCATTGTGCTAGACACTGCATGGCCATCAAGACAGAGACGCATATGGAGATGGGCGTAGGTATACAGATAGTTAGAGGTGTATAGTTAGAGGTGTACAGATAGCGGGACACATGGATGGGTGAAGAGATGAATGGGGGTGTCACAAGCTAACATGTGGGTTCAGCTCATGACTGCTGCCCCCCATAACCACTGGGCCCCTATTTCCTGCACCCTCCCTGACCCTGCTCCCATCTTACAGCCAGCACCTAGCAAAGCCTGTCCCAGAGTATTACGCTGGTGCTACACACTGCACAACCTGCTCCTTAGTATGCAGGCTCCCAGCTGCTGAACCACTTGCTCTAAATCTGGATGGGGAATCTGCAGCCCCCGGCTTGTCTGGATCTGGCCCCTGAGGTTCAGGGCTCCTCCCTAGAATTGGGGAGCTTATGCTGGCACTCCAGCCCTGCTGCTATACCACGGTGGGGCTGGAGCACACCAAGTCTACTTCCCTGGGGGTCAATAGCCCATGACCCAAAAAAGTTTCCCCACCTCTGCTCTAAATCTTGCCACAGCTCTCACTCCTTAGGCAGCAAGACTCCAGCCAAGAGCAGCCTCTCATCCCTCCTCACAGCCTGCTCAGTCTAGAGACTGAGGCTAGAAAACCCTGCCCAGCATCTACCTGGAGCCACAGTCCAGGCAGGGCCCAGCTCAGCCTGGCAGCCAGAGACCCAAACCCATGGAGACACTGGGGACTCAGGAGTTGGGAATATTTCCTCATCTTCTCTGTAGCACCACAGCACTGTTAAAGCATAATGACTCCCTGCAGGGTGCAGAACTGGCTCAGCGAGGAGGACATGGCTGGAACAGGGACGTAGCATCACAAACTGTGCTCTGTTCCAATTTCCTGAAGTAGCACAATATTGGTTTTTACTTGTGTGTAAAAGACTTCACAGGAACAACCGCTGCCTGCTCTCCGCTGGCTCTGAGCTAGCCATTTGTGTCAAGCACCAATGGAGGCAACAGTGAAGTCACATGAACACAGACTTAATATTTTGTTTTTAATAATGTATTAAATATGGTAAATGGGTCACAATAAAACTGCAGGAAGTCAGAGTAAGAAGATGAACATTTCTAGAAAAAGCTTAATGACTAGTCCTGCAGCACTTTAGAGACTAACAAAAAACATAGATGGCATTATAAGAACATCAGAACGGCCAGACTGGGTCAGACCAAAGGTCCATCCAGCCCAGTATCCTGTCTGTCGACAGAGGCCAATGCCAACTGCCCCAGAGGGAGTGAACCCAACAGGTAATAATCAAGCGATCTCTCTCCTGCCACCCATCTCCACCCTCTGACACACAGAGGTTAGGAACACCATTCCTCACCCATCCTGGCTAATGGCCATTAATGGACCTCACCTCCATGAATTTATCTAGCTCTTTTTCAAACCCTGTTATAGTCCTAGCCTTCACAACTGCCTCGGACAAGGAGTTCCACAGGTTGACTGTGCGCTGTGTGAAGAAGAACGTCCTTTTATTTGTTTTAAACCTGCTGCTGCTTAATTTCATTTGGTGGCCCCTAGTTCTTATATTATGGGAACAAGTAAATAACTTTTCCTTAGTCACTTTCCCCACACCACTCATGGTTTTACAGACCTCTGTCATATCCCCCCTTAGTATCTCTTCTTTTCTAAGCTGAAAAGTCCCAGTCTTTTTAATCTCTCTTCATAGGATACCTGTTCCAAACCCCTCATCATTTTGGTTGCCATTTTCTGAACTTTTTCTAATGCTAGTACAGTAGACTTCCGATACTCCAGCACCTTTGGGATCTGTGTGGTGCTGGATTATCAGATATGCCGGAGTATCGGGAGGTACTCTGGCAGGGGGCTGTGACAGGTCTGCCGGGACCTGCACCGCATCCGGGGGGTTGGTGGGGAACAGCGCAGCAAGGGGTGAACCCTCCGCCATCTTGCAGGAAGGCAGGGGAAGCCCCACGCTGCCACCGAGAGCTTCCGGGAGGGGAGTGGGCTCCCCACCCCCCAGACTGCAGTTATCACCGAGCAGGGGGGGAGGGGCGGCGCTGCAGGACCAACCTGGCAACACCCCAGCTGTCCTGCAGCGCCGTCCCTTACCCCCCGCTCGGCGGTAACTGCAGTCTGGGGGGTGGGGAGCCCGCTCCCCTCCCGGAAACTCTCGGCAGCGGCGCGGGGCTTCCCCAGCCTTCCTGCAAGACGGTGGAGGGTTTGCCCCTCACTGTGCCATTCCCCACCCACCCCCCACCTGGACGCAGTGCGTGTCTCGGCAGACCTGTCACAGGGGTATAATCCCCTCCCCCTTCCCTTTACCAGCTGCGAGCGCTCATGGGGCTCACAGCAGCTCCAATTGTCCGGCTGGCCGGAACACTTCTGGGTTCCAGTTGGTGCCGGACTATCAGGAGTGCCGGACCACTGGATGCTGGACAACAGGCGTTTTATTGTATATCTTTTTTCAGAGGAGGCACCCACATCTGTACGCAGTACTCAAGATGTGGGAGTACCATGGATTTGTATACAGGCAGTCCCCGACTTACGTCGGATCCGCACTTACGAACGGGGCTTTCTCGCCCCGGAGGTCGAGGTGGCGGATTGCTACCTGCGAGCTCCGGGGCGAGAGCCCCGTTCGTAAGCTGCTCCGGTGCCCCTGGTCTGCTGGAGACCGTCTCCAGCAGACCAGGGGCACCGGGCGGGTTCCCGCGCTTCTGAGGCTTTGCCCCAGGCTGAGGACCCCCCCCCCCTGCGGCTGCGGCTTCAGTCCGGGTGCCTGTGGTCTGCTGGGGACCGTCCCCAGCAGACCACAGGCACCGGGACTGAAGCCGCAGCCGCGGCGGGGTCCCTCGCCGCTGAGGCTTTGCCAGAGCAAAGCCTCAGAGGCGCGGCACCCCGCTGCCGCTGCGGCTCTGCTCCCCGTGTTCCTGGTCTGCTGGGGGGGGGGGGCGCAGCTAGTGTGCTCCCCCCCCCCAGCAGACCAGGCTTTTGTTTTGGACTCTGGGGCAGAGCAGCTGGGGCGCTGCCGATTGGTCCTGCAGCGCCGTTCTGGGCACTACTGGACCAACCCGGCAGCACCCCAGCTGCTCTGCCCCAGGTCCTGATTCAGCCGCTGCTGGTCAGTTTCAGCAGCAGCTGAATCAGGACGCCTGGGGCAGAGCAGATGGGGTGCTGCTGGGTTGGTCCAGTAGCACCGAGGAGTGGCGCTACTGGAGCAACCCAGCAGCACCCCAGCTGCTCTGCCCCAGGCGTCCCCAAGTCAGCTTCTGCTGAAACTGACCAGCGCTGACTACAGGAAGCCCCAGGCAGAGTTGCTCTGCCCCGGGCTTCCTGGAATCAGCTGCTGATCAATTTCAGCAGCAGCTGACTTGGGGACGCCTGGGGTTCTTAAGTTGATTCTGTATGTAAGTCAGAACTGGGGTCAGTTTCAGCAGTGTCTGAATCTGGACGCCAGTTCCGACTTACATACAGATTCAACTTAAGAACAAACCTACAGTCCCTATCTTGTACGTAACCCGGGGACTGCCTGTACAGGCAATAAGATATTCTCCGTCTTATTCTCTATCCCTTTTTTAATTATTCCTAACATCCTGTTTGCTTTTTTGACTGCCGCTACACACTGTGTGGATGTCTTCAGAGAACTGTCCACAATGACTCCAAGATCTCTTTCCTGATTAGTTGTAGCTAAATTAGCCCCCATCATATTGTACGTATAGTTGGGGTTATTTTTTCTAATGTGCCATTACTTTACATTTTTCCACATTAAATTTCGTTTGCCATTTTGCTGCCCAATCACTTAGTTTCGTGAGATTTTTTTGAAGTTCTTCACAGTCTGCTTCGGTCTTAACTATCTTGAGCAGTTTAGTATCGTCTGCAAACTTTGCCACCTCTCTGTTTACCCCTTTCTCTAGATCATTTATAAATAAGTTGAATAGGATGGGTCCTAGGACTGACCCTTGGGGAACACCACTACTTACCCCTCTCCAATCTGAAAATTTACCATTTATTCCTACCCTTTGTTTCCTGTCTTTTAACCTGTTCTCAGTCCATGAAAGGATATTTCCTCTTATCCCATGACAACTTACAATTATGAGCTTTTGTGAGTTGTCTTCTTCAGATGAATGGAGTTTAAGAGGTCCGGGTTCCAAATAATAGTAGAGAAGGAGAGGGGATGAGGAGGGAAAGGAAAGGAGAAAAAAAATGGAGAAAAAATAGTCTAGTATTCCTTACTAGAAAAGTAAAGAATGAAAAAGGCATGAAAATCCCTTCCCTGGAGGAATGCGAAAGGGTGGCCACTTCTGGCTGTCAGAACAGCAGAGCAGCCTCATTTGTGAATTTCGCTATGCAGGTGTCACCTGTATGTCAACATGTGCAGTGAGGAGTTAACCCCACAAAAGAGGAGGCGGGGTTGCCTGCAGTGCTTGGACCAGTTGTTGGGAGGGCGAATGAGACTGGTTTAGGATGGGGGGGCGGGTGCTGGCTCTGCCCCTCCCCCCCCAGGGGGATTGTACTAACTGCTTCTAGTTCCTGTGTTAACAAGTTTGTGCTGTGCTGTATCCCCATCAATGAACAAACCTTCTGTTCTACTTACTGGCTGAGAGTCATATCTGACTTGGGTTGGGGGTACACGGAGAGGAGCGCACGGTTTCCTCCACCCTACCCCCACCCTATGAGGAGCACGTGGCGTTTGAAGTGCCGCATGCTCCTTGCAAGGCAGGAGGAGGCTTCGCACACTCCTCCGCCCGCAGGCCAGTCAGAGCTTGGCGGCAGAGGAGCACATGAAGTCTCTTACAGCCCTGTCAGGAGCAACTGGCACTTCAAAGTGCTATGTGCTCCCAGCAGGGCGGAGGAAACTTTGTGTGTTTCCCCCGCCCCCAGACCCGAACAGGCCTCAGGGCGGGGGAGCGGCAGGGCCTCCATGGGCCGGATCAGCCCACCCCTGTTTCCCACCATGATCACTGCAGCAGTGACCCCAGGTGGCCAGCAATACAGTATGTACTGCCCCCATAGAAGCACTTAGGGAAGCATGTTGTGTGTCCTCCCACTATTGCAGTAGTGACCCCTCCCATGCTGGGCAGTTTGGATGGGCCTCTCTCCTTGGGGTAATGACCTCAGTTGGACAGATGGAGGACAGGTAATACCTGTACCTAGCCACTCCCCTAAGTCAGGCAGAGATCACTGGTGGCCAGCTAAAACAGCACCCTCTCTGTGACCTCTGTTGGTCAATAAGGTAATTACAGTAAAACTCCAATGGTCCGGCACTCCTGATGGTCCGGCACCATCAAGAACCTGGAAGTGCTCCAGGCAGCCGGACCATTGGAGCTGCTCTGCCCCCAGTTTCCCCGATTCAGCCACTGCTAAAATTGACCAGCGGCTGAATCGGGGAAGCCGGGGGCAGAGCAGCTGGAGTGCTGCCGGGTAGGTCCCGTAGCGCTGCCCCTCGGGGCTGCGGGACCAACCCGGCAGCACCCCAGCTGTCCCCGATTCAGCTGCTGCTGAAACTGACCAGCAGCTGACTCCAGGAAGCCCAGGGCAGAGCTGCTCTGCCCTGGGCTTCCTGAAATCAGCCCTGATCAATTTCAGCAGTGGCTGACTTGAGGACACCTGGGGTAGAGCAGCTGGGGTGCTGCCGGGTTGGTCCAGTAGTGTCGAGGAGCGGCGCTGTGGGACCTACCTGGCAGTACCCCAGCTGCTCTGCCCCAGGTGTCCCCAAGAGCAGCTGGGGTGCTGCCGGGTTGGTCCAGTAGCGTCGAGGAGCGGCGCTGTGGGACCAACCCGGCAGTACCCCAGCTGCTCTGCCCCAGGTGTCCCCAAGAGCAGCTGGGGTGCTGCCAGGTTGGTCTCACGGCGCCAAGGGTCAGTGCTACCGGATCAACCCGGCAGCACTCCAGCTGCTCTGCTGCAGGCGTCCCCGATTCAGCCGCTGCTGAAACTGACCAGCAGTGGCTGAATCAGGGACGCCTGGGGCAGAGCCAGACTACCAGAAGGGGGTGCTATGAGGGGTCTGTGGTGGCATTTCCCCCCCCCCCCACTCCAGACCCCTCATAGCCCCCCCTTCCGATAGTCTGCCATATCTGATAATCTGGCACCCCCTGGGTCCTAAAGGTGCTGGATTATGGGAAGTTTACTGTAAAAGTTTGTTTCACTTTGCACATCAGTGACACCTGGTGGCCAGGCTGGGTAATGCTTAGAGATCATGTTTCCCTTGGAGCAGCAGAGATACCCAGTGGGGTTGGGATAATGCACAAAATCTGGCTCCTAAAGAGAAACAGTGACAGCTGATGACCAGTTGGGTGCTAGAGACTGTGCACTACCCTAAGAAGCAGCAGTGATTCCTGGTGGCCAGTTGGTGTAATGCACATAGCAAATTTCCCTTGGCGCAGCAGTGACACCCAGTGGTGGGTTGGGCGTAATGCACAGAGTCCAGCTTCTAAAGAGCAGCAGTGACATGTGGTGGCTAGTAAGGCTGCCTGTCTCCCATGGAGCAGCAGTGACAAGCAGTCGCCAGTTGTGGCTACTGCACAGAGTGTTTCCCATGTAGCAGCAGTAACATCCACTGGCCAGTTGGGGTGCCACCAGCCTCTCTGTTTGGTTGGGGGGGGGGGAGGAGTTGAGGTGAGGTAGACAAATTTGTGGGATTGCACCCTCATAACCTGGACCAGCCCCTCACAGGGGCCATCCCTCTGTTCCTGCTCAGTTAAAGGCCAGGCTCATCTCTCCCACCTGATCAGGGTTTAAAATTAAGTAGTTACTGTATTAGGTTTTACTCCAAGTCCATTTAAATAATCTAAATCTGTCCAAATTATAGCATAAAGTCTACAATCTTTTAAATATCCAATCAGAAATTAAAATATAAACCCAAGCGTGAAACTGCAAACAATGCTTAATTTGAAATCCAAACATTAACAATTATTTTTTTAAAACAAAAACTAAAGGCCACAAATTAATAGTTTCATGAGCAACAATAGGATGACAAAATAACATAAGATAAATAAACCCTATTATTAAAACTATCTAAAATATTAAAGCAATTTGAATACTGGTTGTAGAAAAATATGCAGAAATATTGCATGTCAGACATGCCAATTCAGCAAACCTCATGTCAGACATGCCAATTCAGCAAACCTCAATTAAAATCTCCATTTCAAGTTAAAATAAACCCAAGCTTAAAGCAATAAACCAAAACAGTCAACCCGAAATAAGCCTACACATAAGTGAAATTAAAATTGTACCAATATTTAAACAACATATGTAATGTTCTAATTCTAACTCTCTGCTTTAGACAGAAGGAAAAGTGTTCTGTAGCCCCAATAAGGCAATAACCACGCTGTCACTACAGAATTTCTGTCAATAAATAAGGGTTTTACCAAATATAAATCGCCCTTAGAATATTATTGCAAAGATCATTTTCTGTTAGATATTTGTAAGTGTGAAAACACATCCCCTCTGAGCCCTACCACATTCTTCCATTGCTAGGCCAAGCGAATAAGTGATCTGCTTCTGTTGGACTCCCCTGGGCTTTCTGCACGTGTCAGCCCCGGGCCAGACACTGCCGTGAGAACGGGCTCTAGCTCTCCGCCGTCACTCGCTGGAGAGCAGAGGGAATTTGCCAAGCGACTTACCAACTAACTTAAACATCAGCGCTGGTCTCTGCCCGCAGTTTCCTTCCGAGAGCGACAGGAGCGGACTCGCCGCCGAGTCCCTTATTTGCATATTAAGAGCCCGCAGCCTGGGGACACGGCGGTAAAACGTCAATGCACGTTGGGAGCGGGGCCCCCTTTGCAGTGTAGCCAGTCGGGAGCCCGGCACGGGCTGGGCGCGCTGTGTCCGCACCAGGGCAGCTCAGCTGAGCTTCGGGCTGACACCGCTGCCCCAGCTGCCTTGGCAGACTGGCTCCGGGGGGGGACGGGCAGGGGCTCGGCGGGCGGGGCTGGGGAGGACTGTCAGCAGCGCCACTGCCGCGCCCTCCCCTCGGGCGTGGAGCAGCGCGGCCTGACTGCAACCAGCACACAGGCCACGTGCTGCGGGCTCCTGCCTCGAGACCGCAACAGCCCGCAGCACAGGCGCGGGGAGAGGGAGGGGGCGGCTGCTAGAAAGCAGCAGCGCCCCCGCGTGTTCGCTGGCAGAACTGACAGCCAATGGGCTGTCAACGGGACATTTGCAGACTGAGCAGAAGGCCAATGGGCTGTCAGAATGGGACATCGTCAGACTGAGACGGCAGCCAATCGCCTGTCAGGAGGGGATGTTTCCTGACTTAGCGAGTTATCACTAGGGGACGTTTGCTGACTGAAGTGGCAGCCAATGAGCGCTCACTAGGGGCGTTTGCTGACTAAGCTGGCGACCAATCGGCTGTCAGGATGGGACGGTTTCTGACTAAACTAATATCCAATGAGCTATCAGAAAGGGCCGATTGATGACTGAGCTGGCGGCCAATCCGCTGTCAGAATGGGACGGTTTCTGACTAAGCTAATGTCCAATGAGCTATCAGAAAGGGCCTGAGCTGGCGGCCAATCGGCTGTCAGGATGGGACGGTTTCTGACTAAGCTAATGTCCAATGAGCTATCAGAAAGGGCCGATTGATGACTGAGCTGGCGGCCAATCGGCTGTCAGGATGGGACGGTTTCTGACTAAACTAATATCCAATGAGCTATCAGAAAGGGCCGATTGATGGCTGAGCTGGCGGCCAATCGGCTGTCAGGATGGGACGGTTTCTGACTAAACTAATATCCAATGAGCTATCAGAAAGGGCCGATTGCTGACTGAGCTGGCGGCCAATCGGCTGTCAGGATGGGACGGTTTCTGACTAAGCTAATGTCCAATGAGCTATCAGAAAGGGCCGATTGCTGACTGAGCTGGCGGCCAATCGGCTGTCAGGATGGGACGGTTTCTGACTAAGCTAATGTCCAATGAGCTATCAGAAAGGGCCGATTGATGACTGAGCTGGCGGCCAATCGGCTGTCAGGATGGGACGGTTTCTGACTAAGCTAATGTCCAATGAGCTATCAGAAAGGGCCGATTGATGACTGAGCTGGCGGCCAATCGGCTGTCAGGATGGGACGGTTTCTGACTAAGCTAATGTCCAATGAGCTATCAGAAAGGGCCGATTGATGACTGAGCTGGCGGCCAATCGGCTGCCCGAAGGGGAATTTTTTTCCGAGTTAGTGTCCAATGAGCTGTCACTAAACTAGCACCCAGTGGGCTGGTAGGAGACGTTTCCTGACCGAGCTAGTATCCAACCAGCTGCCAGGAGGGGACGTTTGCTGACAGCGCTCGCAGCCAATGGGCTGTCACGAGGGGCATTTGCAGCCGCGGCGCTGTCAGAGGGAACGGTTCTTACTGCCGGCCAATCAGATGTCCGAAGGGGACTTGCTGGCTGAGCCAGTGTCCAATGATCTGTCACTAGGGGCGGTTAGAAAAGGGGAACCCCGGCTGGCTGATCTCTCGGCCAATGGGCTGTTAGCTAGCTCCGGGGTTCCCAAACTTTTTGACACCTGGACCAGTAAATCCATTCATGAACTTTTGGAGTACTAGTAATGTTCATTTGCATATTCATTAATCAAATGATTAATATTCAAATAAGTTGTTTCTGGTCCTCCCAGATCTCCCAGTACCAGCTTTAGCAAAGCTTTTGATATGGTCACCCACAATATTCTTGCCAGCAAGTTAAGGAATATGGATTGGATAAACGGGCTGTAAGACAGACAGAAAGCTGGTTAGACCAGGGTTTCCCAAACTTTTTACTTTAGTTGGAAAC
Organism: Pelodiscus sinensis; assembly: GCF_052426305.1. Lineage (NCBI taxonomy): Eukaryota > Metazoa > Chordata > Testudines > Trionychidae > Pelodiscus > Pelodiscus sinensis. Next base: position 57,205,902 of record NC_143061.1, on the reverse strand, counting down.
CTTTTTTTCCAATACTGATTTTTGCAGCCCAAAAATATAAACACATAAAAAACAAACTGAGAAAATACCAGACATAGAACATGCCTGGTATTTTCTCAGTAGGTGAGTTGTATTATTACTAGATGTATCAGTTTGTAGTTTCGAACTGCCTGGCTGGTAAATGTGCTCAGGCTGCATGTGTGTGTCTACCAGCCAGATAGTTCGCAACTATGTGTGGTGTGGTGTGGTGTGGTGTGGTGTGGTGTGGTGTGGTGACAGTAGAATCCCTGTGCCGGACTAACTTGTGCTTTGTGGCTGGGGGGGAGGGAGAGGGGAACGGGGTATGGTCAGTCCCACTCCCTGCAGGCCAATTCATTCCTCCCCCTGGCTGCACCTCTGGCCAGCCCCACTTCCCCCAACCCCCTCCTGGGCAGCCAGTTCTCCCCTGCTTTTCCTCCCAATCTCCCTTGGCCAGCCCAACTGCCTGCATCCAGCCCTCCTTCCAGCAGCCCATTCTGCCACCCCACCCATATCTTCCCCAGCCAGCTCCCTGCCCCCAACCTCACCCCCCCCCCCGGCAGCCCTGCTTCCACCAGCCCCCCAATCTCCCCAGCCTGCCCTGATTCCCCCGTCCAGGTCTGCTTCTGGTGGCCAGCTCTCCCCTCCTCCTCCCCCCAGAATCCCCTGGCACCTGCACCTGCCCTTAGCCCTGCACTCTCCTGGTGCCTCCCTTTGCCCTCTTTCCCCTAATGCCCACCCCCTCCCCCGTCTCTGCCCCTGCCCTCCTGCCCCTCTGGGCCCCCACACACGATTCGCTCCATCCTGACCTGCCTCATGCCCCCCCTTCTCTCAAGCCTTCGCCCAGCGCCTCCCCCGCTCCCAGCACCCCCCTGCCCGCACGGCCTGCGCCTGGCCCTGCCACTGGTCTCTCCCGCCCCCCTGTCCGCGTACGCCGGGTCCCACCTTCTCCGTGCCCGGAGCCAGCCCCCAACCTGCCTCCCGCGGCTTTCAAACCCCCGCGCCGTGACGTCATGCCACGCCTGGGCGTCCGCCCCGCCCCGCCCCCGCATGGGCGGCAGGCGGCGAGGAGGAGCTGCGCGCGGCTGGGAAGGGGCGGGGCGGGAGGGATCCGGGGCCCGCTCCAGGCAGAGCTGGGAAGAGACCCAGCTGCTAACTCGCCGGCACTTCCGGGTGCGGGGGCGCGGGCAGCCACCAGGCACGCGGAGGCCGCGGACCATAGTGTGGGAAACGCGGAGCAGGCTGATCTCTCGGCCAATGGGCTGTCCCGAGGGACTCTGGCTGGCCGATCTCTCGGCCAATGGGCTGTCCCGAGGGACTCTGGCTGGCCGATCTCTCGGCCAATGGGCTGTCACTAAGGACGTTGGCTGACTGATCTGTGGGCCAATGGGCTGTCGCTGGGGACGTTGAATGACTGATCTGTGGGCCAATGGGCTGTCACTAAGGACGTTGCCTTGCTGATCTGTGGGCCAATGGGCTGTCGCCGGGGACGTTGGCTGGCTGATCTGTGGGCCAATGGGCTGTCGCCGGGGATGTTGGCTGGATGATCTGTGGGCCAATGGGCTGTCGCCGGGGACGTTGGCTGGCTGATCTGTGGGCCAATGGGCTGTCGCCGGGGACGTTGAATGACTGATCTGTGGGCCAATGGGCTGTCGCCGGGGACGTTGGCTGGCTGATCTGTGGGCCAATGGGCTGTCGCCGGGGACGTTGGCTGGCTGATCTCTCGGCCAATGGGCTGTCGCTGGGGACGTTCGCTGGCTGATCTGATGGCCAATGGGCTGTCGCTGCGGGCGTTGAATGACTGATCTGTCGGCCAATGAGCTGTCGCTGCGGGTGTTGAATGACTGATCTGTCGGCCAATGAGCTGTCGCTGCGGGCGTTGAATGACTGATCTGTCGGCCAATGAGCTGTCGCTGCGGGCGTTGAATGACTGATCTGTCGGCCAATGGGCTGTCGCTGGGGACGTTGGCTGGCTGATCTGTGGGCCAATGGGCTGTCGCTGGGGTCGTTGGCTGGCTGATCTGTGGGCCAATGGGCTGTCACTGGGGACGTTGGCTGGCTGATCTCTCGGCCAATGGGCTGTCGCTGGGGGCGTTGGCTGGCTGATCTGTGGGCCAATGGGCTGTCGCTGGGGACGTTGGCTGGCTGATCTGTGGGCCAATGGGCTGTCGCTGGGGACGTTGGCTGGCTGATCTGTGGGCCAATGGGCTGTCGCTGGGGGCGTTGGCTGGCTGATCTCTCGGCCAATGGGCTGTCGCTGGGGGCGTTGGCTGGCTGATCTCTCGGCCAATGGGCTGTCGCTGGGGATGTTGGCTGGTGATCTCTCGGCCAATGGGCTGTTGCTGGGGGCATTGGCTGGCTGATCTCTCGGCCAATGGGCTGTCGCTGGGGGCGTTGGCTGGCTGATCTCTCGGCCAATGGGCTGTCGCTGGGGGCATTGGCTGGCTGATCTCTCGGCCAATGGGCTGTCGCTGGGGTCGTTGGCTGGTGATCTCTCGGCCAATGGGCTGTCGCTGGGGGCATTGGCTGGCTGATCTCTCGGCCAATGGGCTGTCGCTGGGGTCGTTGGCTGGTGATCTCTCGGCCAATGGGCTGTCGCTGGGGGCGTTGGCTGGCTGATCTGTGGGCCAATGGGCTGTCGCTGGGGACGTTGGCTGGCTGATCTGTGGGCCAATGGGCTGTCGCTGGGGACGTTGGCTGGCTGATCTCTCGGCCAATGGGCTGTCGCTGGGGGCATTGGCTGGCTGATCTCTCGGCCAATGGGCTGTCGCTGGGGGCGTTGGCTGGCTGATCTCTCAGCCAATGGGCTGTCGCTGGGGGCATTGGCTGGCTGATCTCTCGGCCAATGGGCTGTCGCTGGGGGCGTTGGCTGGCTGATCTCTCAGCCAATGGGCTGTCGCTGGGGGCATTGGCTGGCTGATCTCTCGGCCAATGGGCTGTCGCTGGGGGCATTGGCTGGCTGATCTCTCGGCCAATGGGCTGTCGCTGGGGGCATTGGCTGGCTGATCTCTCGGCCAATGGGCTGTCGCTGGGGGCGTTGGCTGGCTGATCTCTCGGCCAATGGGCTGTCGCTGGGGGCGTTGGCTGGCTGATCTCTCAGCCAATGGGCTGTCGCTGGGGGCATTGGCTGGCTGATCTCTCGGCCAATGGGCTGTCGCTGGGGGCGTTGGCTGGCTGATCTCTCGGCCAATGGGCTGTCGCTGGCTGTTCGCCCCCTGGCGGTCCCCATTGCTCCTATGCAGTGCAGGGCGCTGGTCAGAGCGCTCCTGGAAGGTGCTCGGGGACGTGAGCCCTCCTGGCAGGGCTGGGTTGCCCAGCAGGCAGACTAGCCCAGGCTTGAGAGGGGGTTTTGAAATATGTGCAGAAAGCCGGGCCGCCCCTACGGGACCGGGCTCTGGAGCCCCCGTCTCACTGACAGGGACCGAGAGCAGCACGGTCAGGCCAGGCTCAGTCGCTCCCCTGCCGCGTGGGGACGCGCACACCCGGGGAGTCAGTTTCCATGAACTGATCCAGAATTTTGCAATCAGAAAATCTAGACAGAAGCTGTTTTAATCTCAGCAAACATGGAAGTTCTGTGTCATTTCAAAAAATAAAAGTTGATTTGCCGGTCTAGTATTGGTTTTACTTTGAATTACATTGGGGGGCACCGTCATCTTTTCAGTGCTTAATCCGGCCCTGCTCGTAGGCCCCATGCTCGGCACGTCTCCGGTGGTGCTGTTTGCTGATTGCAGGCCTGTTCCACTTGGAGTTCCCAGCGCTAGCCCAGCTCTCTGAGACGGGGATGGCTGCATGCAAGGGAGCTAGCGGAATACAAGGGACATAGTGGGCACAGCAGCTGCAGGAAGTGCGGGAGCTGGCAATGGATGAGCATTCATCACTATGACCAGCTCCCAAGGCGTTTGCATCCTGCTGGGCCACCTGAAATAGGAGGCGGGTGATCCAGACAGTGCCCTGCAACATTACTGTGTGGCTATGTCTACACTGCCCCTCTTGCGTAAAAAATATGTAAATGAGGTGCAGTCATATGCCACAGTTTGCCTCATTTGCGTTTTTTTTGCTCAGGAGGGGGCACTGTAGACATAGCCTTTGGTTTCTTTAGGAGCATCAGATGTTCTGATGAGGAAAGGGATAAACACACACTAAACTGTTGCTAACCTTTTCTCACAGAAAGGAACAACATTACAGCAGAATCAGAAACCATGTCTGGTAACCTAGTCTGCATCCCTTTCTCGAAAAAGGGATGTAAATTAGACACTTTGAAATTGCAAGTGAAGTGGGGATTTAAATATCCCGCACTTCATTTGCATAATGGTGGTCATTTGAACAAGCACCATGTTGAAAGTAAAACCGTGGTCTAGATGGGGTTCTGTCAAAAATGGCAGGCTTTTTCGAAAGATCCTGTATTCCTCAAAAAATGTCTCCCTCCCTGAACCCCCATCACCACCTGAACCCAAGCTCAGGGAAATCAATAGAATGACTTACATGGATTTTGGGTCAGCCCTGCACAGCACAAGATCAAGGAGGCAGGACTGGCTCAGAGGAGACAATCTGTCTTCTTCCCAGCACATGCTGGAGCCTACGTTGTCAGCCAGAAAAACTCAGGGTACTAGGGTATTAGCAGTTAGGTAACCATTTAACTGGTAAGTGACTGCTTGTCAATTTTACACACGCACATGCGCGCATTCTGCATTTAAAAGTTGGACCATCAGGCTGGCTCGGTCCCACCAAGCAAGTCCAAGTTTTAAATGAAAAGCATGCAGAAGAGCTGCCTGTCACCCTGCGCTACTGCAGAGGCGACAGTTCGGGGTGGCAGGCAGGAGCTGGTCTGTGCAGAAAGCTGGTTTGCCGTGTGGCAGCAGTGTGCGGCAGCAGCAGCCTCTGTCCACTGGGGGCCTGACCTCCTTGCAGACAGGCTGCTCCGGTAGCCCATGGAGCAGCCTTTGTCCGTGGGGAGCTCAGGCCCCCTCATGGACAGGGGCTGCACCCTCTGATATGATTTTTAACATCCCTACAGGGTACCCTGTTGTACCTGAGGGTTGCAAGAGCTGTCACAGACGGGAGTCCAGCACATTTGTAATAAGCTGGTTTTTCAGCTTATTTTAATGCACATTTGAGTCCCAAAACATATTTTGTTGCCTGTTTGGTTGAAGCCTAGTCTATTGTCAGTCTCAATCAGGAGCCCACTTCCCCACTTCTAGGATTTAGAGAGACCCCCCTCCTGCCCTCTTTTCCTTCCTCTGCAGCTCTTCAATCTCGAAGAGGCATTTTGGGGTGGGGCTGGAAATGTCAGTGGTCTGGCAAAGCCTGCCCTTGCTAGACACGGTTGTGGTTGAAATCAGTGCTTACAACAAGGTTGGCTGAGGGCAAACTGGGGAGTGCAGCTGAGTTTTTATTCCAGTCACTCCTAGACAGTAGGTGCAGAAAGGATTTGGGGAGCAGTGCCCTGTGAATGGACAGGGCTGGAAACGTCTGTCTATGACCTGTACATGTTTACAGTGACTCCAGTGCCTGGGGAGATGGATGTGCCTTAGAGGATATGAAGGCTGGTGTGATACAATAACTTATCAAAGACAAAACAAGTGTAACCCCCTTTTTCCTCCCCAGGTTACTGGGGAGCAGGTCACACTCACAGGTGTGCCTGGGCGCCTGGTGTTTTAACCCAAAAGAGATCCTGAGCACCCTAGTGGTGCTGGTATTTAGTTGGGGAAAGCCCTATCCGCCCCCTTGCTGCAGTCCCTTGCTGGCAGTGAATATAAAATGGTGGTGCCTCTACCTGGCTGGCCTTGTACACACACTGCTGCCTTGAGAGCCTCCAGGAACATACTCATTCCAACATAAATCTGGATCTAATTCCAGAACAACTACAAATCATAGACATCTAATAGAACACTTTAAAATAAACCATCTTTACTTAACTTAACTAAACAGGGATTAACAGATTAGCAAGGAATAGCATTAACAAAACACATAACAGTAACTGAAGCTTATACAGCCAGACAACAGTGACCCCACCCCAGAGTGTGCACACCCCTAGACTCAGTCCCAGACACTTGCTTGCGTGGGCGCGCTGATGTTGCAGCTGTAGTGAGGATTTGGTCCAGGCTAAACAGCAGCTCTGTCCCAGGCAGCACTCTTCCAACAAGGCCCAAGACTTGCTGTGCCTATCGGAAGCAGCCTGCTAACCCCCAGTTCCAACAGGCATCCAGTAGCTGCACTTCAACAGCCCCTGCACTGGGTCAGTGTCCTTGGCAGCAGCCTGGCTCCCCCTCTGGTTCCAAACTCCAAGGCAGAGACCCAGACTGCTTGGCCTCTTTCCTTCAAGCACATGGAGAGAGCAGTCCTGTCTCCCCCCAGAGTCCTCCCTTCCTGTTTTTTTCCCAAGGGCTCATGGGAATTGTAGTCTGGATTGTAGCACACAGGGTCTTTTCAGAATAAAACAGAGGCCCCTTTAGTAAGGGGACTACACAAGGTATGGGTATGGGAAAGTTTGGTTGGCAAGGACATTGGGTTTCAGGGTGTGTGATGGGACTTAACCCCCATCACCTGCAAGAAAAAGGAAAGGAGCAACTTAGTCATGTTCTGCAGCTATGGGGAGAAATGAATTGTCCCCAGGACAGAAGAGGCAGCATTAGTTGTGGATGATGTAGAGAACTGCAAAGAAGATAGATCTCCCAAACAGAGAGGAATCCTGAGCTAGGGCCAACAATGGCAAGGGAGGTGAAGTTGAGCTCAGGGGAAGAAGAGAGCTTTTTCTAGGGAGTAGAACTCTGAAAGGGGACAGAACTCTTGTGTGAGAATGCCAGAGAGCTGAGCCACAGGAGGGAGGAACTACAGAGGAGGGACCTCTGTGGCTGAGCATTGCAGCCAAGGAAATGGCCACCAGACGGAAAACCAGGTAGTGTCAGTGTGCTAGGTGAGCTTGCTCACCGGGTACCCAGCAACAGAGCTAGAGAAAGTCCATTTCTTTCCCCTCACTCAGCTTGTTAATAGATGAGAAAACTTTTGTCTCTCTCCCTGGCCAGAGATGAGGGGAGATGGGTGGATTGGTTTCTGTCAGTGCATGTTCCATCTATCCCTGCCCCTGGTGTTGGTATGGGTACCCTGGGAGCCCTTAGCAGCATGCTGATACAAAGCTAACAAGGAGCCTTTCTGGAGCAGTTGGTGTCATGATGGATGGGAAGAGGCTCTGCTACAGCTCTCATTTTGCACAACTTTCCATGGGCTCTGCTCTTTGGCAGCAGGAGACAATGGCAGCTGCAGAATGGACATTATGATCTTGCAGCAGGCAACTTGAGAAGCCAGGTCTGAAATCCTGATCGGGTTCTCAGGTTTCCTCTAAATTGTTCCCTTAACAAAGTGTTATAAATCCTTGCTACAGCCCAAGATTTGGAGTGGGCACTTCTGAAACTGGAGCCTTTCATCACTGCTGAATTTCCAGATGAAATATTGATGTGAAAAATCTTCCACCCAACTCTCCAGCATTGGCTGATTAACATTGTGCTTTTCGCATGCCCTTGCCTCAGCCTGGCTTCAAGGACTCTGGCTTAGTGTAGCTTTCCTTCTTTTACACTCACTTTGACAACAAGCCACATTTTTCATTTGAGCCAAGACTGTTGTCGAAGCAAAAACACGCTCCTCTGTGTTTAGGCAGCTAACAAACAGCTTTATTAATTAATAAAGCACAGCATGAGCCAAACGTGGTCACAGCAGAGCCAGACCCAGTAAGGCTGCTAATACAATCAATCCTAGTATCTTTATACCCTTAGCCAAACAGTCTGACGTCAGGGCATCCAATTATAGAAATCCTCAATTAAATTTGGAAAAACCAAACCTTATCAACAAGATGGCGGACAGGTGCGAGGGAGTACATCTCCTGTCCCAACCAGCCCAATTAACACATACCAATAGCCCATCCTGTAGGCCTCTTCTCACGGGGTGACAGAAAGTTCACTCTGGTCTACGTGCTTGAGAGAAAAGCTGAAATGGTTTCTGATATACAAGATGGCTTCTAGCTAAACATGAAAATGGTTTCTACGGCTTCTACAACTCCCCCCTTTTAGCCTTTTAAAGGCTAACCTTGAAACCATTTTATACCTCCATTTTCCATTAAAGTATTTATGTACATTTCTTGTTCCTTTCTCTGCTCATCCTATTTTAACATCACGAGTTCCACATTCCCTTTGGTAAGGGTCTGTCTTGTGTTTTCCAGAATACAAGAAATAAAGCAATTGATTAGCAAGAAACAAAAATAGGCACAAAAGAATATAGCTAATACTAAAACTATTCTTTGCAACATCCAAGTTCCCACATGTCCAAACCAGCCTCCCAACCAATCCCAGAGGGTCCAGTCTTCCCCCTGCCTTAGGCGTTTCACAGTTCTTTTAATTTCTGAGGCATCTTCCTTTACTTCTTTTCTGGTGTCAGAAATATACCCACAGTATTTTCTTCTTACTAAGGCACAAACCCCGCTCTTACTAGCTAGGACATAGTCTAGGGCCATTCGGTTTTGGCTTTTTCTTACCCTGGCTCCTGAACCATTACATGTCCAGCAGTACTTTCCAATTGGGGTCAAGGCTAGGCGGATATACCCTGGGTTAGTAAACCCTTTATCCTGCCAATTATCATTTGGCTTTGTTCACTAAACAGTGTGCCATTCATTTGAGTGTTGTTTAGTGGGACTGGAATCATTGGGATGCCTCTTTCTGAATGTACAGGACTGTGAGCACATATCCAGCAACCTGTGGGATTAAATTCTTGGGAAACTTGGCTCATTAAAAGCATAAACACATTTGAACTATATAGGTTATAACTACTAGGTATTAAAACCAAGATTAAGCATAAGCTCAACATGAATTGTTTGTCCAGCCTTATGCTGGCTGTTCTTCAGGACTTCGTAGTTTGCTTCACCTATCGCTGGCAGGTTCTTCTGGGCCGCAGCTGGTACCTTAGCCTTGGTCTCTCAGGCTCGTCTGCTTCTGGGCCTGGATTGCCGGTACCAAGCCTGTGCTGATCCTCGTCTACTTCTGGACCTGGGTTTCTGGTACCAGGTCTGTGGTGATTCCCATCTGCTTCTGGACCTGGGTCTCCGGTACCAGGTCTGTGGTGCTCCTTGTTGGGGACAACTTCTGTAGGGACTGGAACGGGTTTGCAGTGGGATGCGTGAATCCAGGTGGGCAATCCTTCGCACTTTACAGCAGTATGGGTGGTCAGAAGGACTTGGTAGGGATCCTTTCACCTGGGTTCCAGGGCAGTCTTCCGCTGGTGAACTTTCACGCAAACCCAGTCTCCTGGTTGTAGTTTAAGGCACGGCTCAGTCGGGGCCTCCTGGAAGGCGTCCTTAACCTGTGAATGATAAGACTGTACACACCTCATAAGTTCTTGGCAATACTTGACTATGCTTCTTTTAACAAGTGTGGCATCAGCCAGGTCAATTTCTGGGCTGCTTAACAGTCTCATAGGTTGGCCACATGCAATTTCATGTGGACTGAGTCCAGTTTTCTGATTAGGAGTGGCTCTCATGCTCATTAGGGCAATTGGGAGTGCTACTATCTATGTTAAGCCAGAGTTCTCACATATTTTAGCAAGTTCGTTCTTTAAAATCCTGTTTCATCTTTCTACTGTTTCTGCGCTCTCCAGGTGTCGTGCACAGTGCAGTGCTTGTCTGGTAGAGCAGTACTTTTCCAGGTTTTTTTTGAACAATTTGCCCAGTAAAGTGGGTACCTTTATCACTGGAGATCACAAGGTGTATTCCCCATGATGGGATGTAATAATTTAGAAGTTTCTTAGCTATTGTGATGTCATCATGTTTCCTGCAGGGATAAGCTTCTACCCATCCCAAAAACAAGCAAACAATAACCAGCACATTATTCAAAAGATTGACATTTAAGCAATTGAATAAAGTCCATTTGTAAATTCAGAAATGGTCCTAAAGGCGGAGGTCTGGTTGCCGGAACTGTCTTTACAGGTTTACCCACGTTGTGGGCTTGGCAGACAGGGCAAGCCAGACAGTAATCTTTGGCTGCTTGGGAGAATTTGGGAGCAAACCAATTTTGTTTTAGGATTGCTACCATTCCCCCTTTTGCCAACGTGCGACAATCCAGGGAGCACGGGGGCAAGGTGAGGTAGCAAGACCACTGGGGCAACAATGTGGCCATCAGAGCTGCACCACAAGTGGTCTGGGTGCAAGGTGCACCCTGCCAGTCTCTACTCCTGCTTTTCTGATTCTGGGGCTTGGTTTCGCAGGAGGGCCAGTTCTGAAAGAGACGGCGTAGGAGCTGGCGATGGTAGGAGAGAAGGGAAAAACAGCAGGTAGAGGAGCAGATTCCGCTACATTCCAGACAGTACAAACTGCATAGCCTGCTGCTAAAACTCTACTAGAATTATAAAGGCAAGAACCATTTATATAAAGCACAATGTTAAGATTATTCAAGGGACTTAAATTATTCTTTCATTAGAACAACAATATTGTACACACAACGTTTGAAATACACATATCACAATCAAGACACACACAAGACAAATCTGGACAGAACACAGAACACAAACTTATTATGTCATGACACAGAACCATGGTTTGTTTGTTTGTTTTTTTCTTCAGTTAATTTTCAGCTGATATTAGCACTTCTTGATGATCTGAAAGACAAAGAAAACATTTCTACCCACATTGGGGTGGTGCATTATATTTTAGAACACTTTTTCTTTGCAGATTTTTGCTACTTTTTGATCAGCCTGCTGTTACCCAATGGTATGCTTTTATTTTGAACACTAGCTTCAGAGGGTTTGAGTAAATTACTTCATTGTTTAATTATTAAGTTAAAGGTGGCATGCCTCAGTTTCCCTCTTGTACTGCAGACCAGGCTTTTTTTTACTGCCACAGAAACTCTTAGAACAAGGTGCTTGCTAGTTACTATTCCAGCAAGCAAAAAGGTTTTCCTTTCTTGAAAAGAATAACATGCAATGTTACAGACTTACTTATGGGGGACAGTGGTCCCCCCCTTCCAGAACAGACAGGCAGTTTGCAGACACACACAACCTTGGATCTGAAAGCAAGCCAAAAGTGCTATCAGCTCAGCCTTGAACAGAAACACTGTGAAGTTTCTGGGCTTGGATTTTTTTAAACAATAATTAGGTTCCTTGGAAGACACATTTAACCCTTAGGGTGCAGGTTTTACAAATTTACAATGTATAGATTCTATTCTTTTATGCGGTTAACTAATTAAGTTTCAGTAGAATTCCTTATTTTCTCTTTAATAGATTTAACAAAGTGTCTGTAGCTAAATGTTTAACTTGACTGTTTCATTGCTAAGATGATTAAAAGAGGCTGCAAGAAACAAGGAGTCATTTCTTAAAGCAGGTTTGTTTGTTTTTTTTCCTCCCCTTTAGGATTTGGAGGAACACTTTCCTTAAACTGTTAAACTTATTTTAAACTTTGTGTTTTGCTTTGGATCGGGCAAGTTTGTTACAGGAGCCCGTGTTTTCAAAGGGAAGAGCTAATTCCTTTCAGTTATTTTTCATGTTTCCTCTCTACCTGTGTATGCGTTATAAAGAGGGATAGAGGGGTGATGTTGTGCCAAATTTTCCCCCCAAGCTTGGTTGATATGGGTGTGCCAACTGAGAAGTATCTTTTCTTTTTTTTTCCCCCCACTTCTTGTGCATTAGTTTGGCACAGAGGCACTGCAGCAACTTTTAAGTTACCTATCTTACTGCAGGGAGGATTTTTGCTTTTCTGAGCTTCACTTTCATCCCTCAGGGCTTTAATTTTTCTTCTTTTCAAATTTGTTAAATGCTTACAGGTCCTTGGACCATTATGCATGTACAAGTAGTATACAGGGGTGCCTTTTGACAAAGTGGGGGGGTCCTTAGACTAACCCCCACCTAAACTAACTTTACACACTCCAAAGAAAGAGTCTGCTGGGTCTAGAGTGTCAGACCTTAGCAGCTCATGAAATAAGGGGAGTCGTCACTCCCTCACATATCTGCTGAGTCTCGAGGTTCAGCCGACCCCCCCCTTGTGTTCAGAGCTCCCTCGTGGGAGAGCCCTGGTGCAGCTGGGATCAGCTCAAGTCTCAGACCTATGCAACGGCATTCATTCTTCACTCATTACATTCATACTCATTTTCCACACACATTTTTTTTCTCCTTTTTCACATTTTTCCTATAGTTTCCACATCTAGATGCATCTTTATTTATTGTCTAGTTCCCATGGGTTTCTATTAAGCGACGCTGCCCTAAGACACCCGGCACTTAATATCAGACTTCATTAGGATCCTATACCAGAAAACACTTATCATAAAGGCACTGGAATTCCTGTAGACTGACCTACCCCCATTTTCTGCGAGTCGCCGAGTCAGGATCCGCCCGCTCGCTCTGCGAGTCGCCGAGTCGGCATCCGCCCGCTCGCTCCGCGAGTCGCCGAGTCGGGATCCGCCCGCTCGCTCCGCGAGTCGCCGAGTCGGCATCCGCCCGCTCACTCCGCGAGTCGCCGAGTCGGCATCCGCCCGCTCGCTCCGCGAGTCGCCGAGTCGGCATCCGCCCGCTCGCTCCGCGAGACGCCGAGTCAGGATCCGCGCGCTCGCTCCGCGAGTCGCCGAGTCAGGATCCGCCCGCTCGCTCGGCGAGTCGCCGAGTCAGGATCCGCCCGCTCGCTTGGCGAGTCGCCGAGTCAGCATCCGCCCGCTCGCTCCGCGAGTCGCCGAGTCAGCATCCGCCCGTTCGCTCCGCGAGTCGCCGTGTCAGCATCCGCCCGCTCGCTCCGCGAGTCGCCGAGTCAGGATCCGCCCGCTCGCTCCGCGAGTCGCCGAGTCAGGATCCGCCCGCTCGCTCCGCGAGTCGCCGAGTCAGCATCCGCCCGCTCGCTCGGCGAGTCGCCGAGTCAGCATCCGCCCGCTCGCTCCGCGAGATGCCGAGTCAGCATCCCCCCGCTCGCCCGGCGAGTCGCCGAGTCAGCATCCGCCCGCTCGCTCCGCGAGTCGCCGAGTCGGCATCCGCCCGCTCGCACCGCGAGTCGCCGAGTCGGCATCCGCCCGCCCGCTCCGCGAGTCGCCGAGTCGGCATCCGCCCGCCCGCTCCGCGAGTCGCCGAGTCGGCATCCGCCCGCCCGCTCCGCGAGTCGCCGAGTCAGCATCCGCCAGCCCGCTCCGCGAGTCGCCGAGTCAGCATCCGCCAGCCCGCTCCGCGAGTCGCCGAGTCAGCATCCGCCCGCTCGCTCCGCGAGTCGCCGAGTCAGCATCCGCCCGCTCGCTCCGCGAGTCGCCGAGTCAGCATCCGCCCGCTCGCTCCGCGAGTCGCCGAGTCAGCATCCGCCCGCCCGCTCCGCGAGTCGCCGAGTCAGCATCCGCCCGCTCGCTCGCAGAGTCAGCATCCGCCCGCTCGCTCGCAGAGTCAGCATCCGCCCGCTCGCTCGCAGAGTGAGCATCCGCCCGCTCGCTCGGCGAGCCGCCGAGTCAGCATCCGCCCGCCCGCTCCGTGAGTCGCTGAGTCAGCATCCGCCCGCCCGCTCCGCGAGTCGCCGAGTCAGCATCCGCCCGCTCGCTCCGCGAGTCAGCAACCGCCCGCTCGCTCGGCGAGTCGCCGACTCAGCATCCGCCCGCTCGCTCGGCGAGTCAGCATCCGCCCGCTCGCTCGGCGAGTCAGCATCCACCCGCTCGCTCGCCGAGTCAGCATCCGCCAGCTCGCACCGCGAGTCGCCGACTCAGCATCCGCCCGCTCGCTCCGCGAGTCGCCGAGTCAGCATCCGCCCGCTCGCTCGGCGAGTCGCCGAGTCAGCATCCGCCCGCTCGCTCCGCGAGTCACCGAGTCAGCATCCGCCCGCTCGCTCGGCGAGTCAGCATCCGCCCGCTCGCTCGGCGAGTCAGCATCTGCCCGCTCGCTCGCCGAGTCAGCATCCGCCCGCTCGCTCGCCGAGTCAGCATCCGCCCGCTCGCTCGCCGAGTCAGCATCCGCCCGCTCGCTCGCCGAGTCAGCATCCGCCCGCTCGCTCGCCGAGTCAGCATCCACCCGCTCGCTCGCCGAGTCAGCATCCGCCCGCTCGCTCGGCGAGTCGCCGACTCAGCATCCGCCCGCTCGCTCGGCGAGTCGCCGAGTCAGCATCCGCCCGGTCGCTCGGCGAGTCGCCGACTCAGCATCCGCCCGCTCGCTCGGCGAGTCGCCGAGTCATCATCCGCCCGCTCGCTCGGCGAGTCAGCATCCGCCCACTCACTCGGCGAGTCAGCATCCGCGCGCTCGCTCGGCGAGTCTGCATCCGCCCGCTCGCTCGCCGAGTCAGCATCCGCCCGCTCGCTCGGCGAGTCGCCGACTCAGCATCCGCCCGCTCGCTCGGCGAGTCGCCGAGTCAGCATCCGCCCGCTCGCTCGGCGAGTCGCCGAGTCAGCATCGGCCCGCTCACTCGGCGAGTCGCCGAGTCAGCATCCGCCCGCTCGCTCGGCGAGTCGCCGAATCAGCATCCACCCGCTCGCTCGGCGAGTCAGCATCCGCCCGCTCGCTCGGCGAGTCAGCATCCACCCGCTCGCTCGCCGAGTCAGCATCCGCCCGCTCGCACCGCGAGTCGCCGACTCAGCATCCGCCCGCTCGCTCCGCGAGTCGCCGAGTCAGCATCCGCCCGCTCGCTCCGCGAGTCGCCGAGTCAGCATCCGCCCGCTCGCTCGGCGAGTCAGCATCCGCCCGCTCGCTCGCCGAGTCAGCATCCGCCCGCTCGCTCGCCGAGTCAGCATCCGCCCGCTCGCTCGCCGAGTCAGCATCCGCCCGCTCGCTCGCCGAGTCAGCATCCGCCCGCTCGCTCGGCGAGTCGCCGACTCAGCATCCGCCCGCTCGCTCGGCGAGTCGCCGACTCAGCATCCGCCCGCTCGCTCGGCGAGTCGCCGAGTCATCATCCGCCCGCTCGCTCGGCGAGTCAGAATCCGCCCACTCACTCGGCGAGTCAGCATCCGCGCGCTCGCTCGGCGAGTCTGCATCCGCCCGCTCGCTCGCCGAGTCAGCATCCGCCCGCTCGCTCGGCGAGTCGCCGACTCAGCATCCGCCCGCTCGCTCGGCGAGTCGCCGAATCAGCATCCGCCCGCTCGCTCGGCGAGTCGCCGAGTCAGCATCCGCCCGCTCACTCGGCGAGTCGCCGAGTCAGCATCCGCCCGCTCGCTCGGCGAGTCGCCGAATCAGCATCCGCCCGCTCGCTCGGCGAGTCGCCGAGTCAGCATCCGCCCGCTCGCTCGGCGAGTCGCCGAGTCAGCATCCGCCCGCCCGCTCCGCGAGTCGCCGAGTCAGCATCCGCCCGCCCGCACCGCGAATCGCCGTGTCAGGATCCGCCCGCTCGCTCCGCGAGTCGCCGAGTCGGCATCTGCCCGCTCGCTCCGCGAGTCGCCGAGTCGGCATCCGCCCGCTCGCTCCGCGAGACGCCGAGTCAGGATCCGCGCGCTCGCTCCGCGAGTCGCCGAGTCAGGATCCGCCCGCTCGCTCCGCGAGTCGCCGAGTCAGGATCCGCCCGCTCGCTCCGCGAGTCGCCGAGTCAGCATCCGCCCGCTCGCTACGCGAGTCGCCGTGTCAGCATCCGCCCGCTCGCTCGGCGAGTCAGCATCCACCCGCTCGCTCGCCGAGTCAGCATCCGCCCGCTCGCACCGCGAGTCGCCGACTCAGCATCCGCCCGCTCGCTCCGCGAGTCGCCGAGTCAGCATCCGCCCGCTCGCTCCGCGAGTCGCCGAGTCAGCATCCGCCCGCTCGCTCCGCGAGTCAGCATCCGCCCGCTCGCTCGCTCGCCGAGTCAGCATCCGCCCGCTCGCTCGCCGAGTCAGCATCCGCCCGCTCGCTCGCCGAGTCAGCATCCGCCCGCTCGCTCGCCGAGTCAGCATCCGCCCGCTCGCTCGGCGAGTTGCCGACTCAGCATCCGCCCGCTCGCTCGGCGAGTCGCCGACTCAGCATCCGCCCGCTCGCTCGGCGAGTCGCCGACTCAGCATCCGCCCGCTCGCTCGGCGAGTCGCCGAGTCATCATCCGCCCGCTCGCTCGGCGAGTCAGAATCCGCCCACTCACTCGGCGAGTCAGCATCCGCGCGCTCGCTCGGCGAGTCTGCATCCGCCCGCTCGCTCGCCGAGTCAGCATCCGCCCGCTCGCTCGGCGAGTCGCCGACTCAGCATCCGCCCGCTCGCTCGGCGAGTCGCCGAATCAGCATCCGCCCGCTCGCTCGGCGAGTCGCCGAGTCAGCATCCGCCCGCTCACTCGGCGAGTCGCCGAGTCAGCATCCGCCCGCTCGCTCGGCGAGTCGCCGAATCAGCATCCGCCCGCTCGCTCGGCGAGTCGCCGAGTCAGCATCCGCCCGCTCGCTCGGCGAGTCGCCGAGTCAGCATCCGCCCGCCCGCTCCGCGAGTCGCCGAGTCAGCATCCGCCCGCCCGCACCGCGAATCGCCGTGTCAGGATCCGCCCGCTCGCTCCGCGAGTCGCCGAGTCGGCATCTGCCCGCTCGCTCCGCGAGTCGCCGAGTCAGCATCCGCCCGCTCGCTCCGCGAGACGCCGAGTCAGGATCCGCGCGCTCGCTCCGCGAGTCGCCGAGTCAGGATCCGCCCGCTCGCTCCGCGAGTCGCCGAGTCAGGATCCGCCCGCTCGCTCCGCGAGTCGCCGAGTCAGCATCCGCCCGCTCGCTACGCGAGTCGCCGTGTCAGCATCCGCCCGCTCGCTCGGCGAGTCAGCATCCACCCGCTCGCTCGCCGAGTCAGCATCCGCCCGCTCGCACCGCGAGTCGCCGACTCAGCATCCGCCCGCTCGCTCCGCGAGTCGCCGAGTCAGCATCCGCCCGCTCGCTCCGCGAGTCGCCGAGTCAGCATCCGCCCGCTCGCTCCGCGAGTCAGCATCCGCCCGCTCGCTCGCTCGCCGAGTCAGCATCCGCCCGCTCGCTCGCCGAGTCAGCATCCGCCCGCTCGCTCGCCGAGTCAGCATCCGCCCGCTCGCTCGCCGAGTCAGCATCCGCCCGCTCGCTCGGCGAGTCGCCGACTCAGCATCCGCCCGCTCGCTCGGCGAGTCGCCGACTCAGCATCCGCCCGCTCGCTCGGCGAGTCGCCGAGTCATCATCCACCCGCTCGCTCGGCGAGTCAGAATCCGCCCGCTCACTCGGCGAGTCAGCATCCGCGCGCTCGCTCGGCGAGTCTGCATCCACCCGCTCGCTCGCCGAGTCAGCATCCGCCCGCTCGCTCGGCGAGTCGCCGACTCAGCATCCGCCCGCTCGGCGAGTCGCCGACTCAGCATCCGGCCGCTCGCTCGGCGAGTCGCCGAGTCAGCATCCGCCCGCTCACTCGGCGAGTCGCCGAGTCAGCATCCGCCCGCTCGCTCGGCGAGTCGCCGAATCAGCATCCGCCCGCTCGCTCGGCGAGTCGCCGAGTCAGCATCCGCCCGCTCGCTCGGCGAGTCGCCGAGTCAGCATCCGCCCGCTCGCTCCGCGAGTCGCCGAGTCAGCATCCGCCCGCTCGCTCGCCGACTCAGCATCCGCCCGCTCGCTCGGCGAGTCGCCGACTCAGCATCCGCCCGCTCGCTCGGCGAGTCGCCGAGTCAGCATCCGCCCGGTCGCTCGGCGAGTCGCCGACTCAGCATCCGCCCGCTCGCTCGGCGAGTCGCCGAGTCATCATCCGCCCGCTCGCTCGGCGAGTCAGCATCCGCCCACTCACTCGGCGAGTCAGCATCCGCGCGCTCGCTCGGCGAGTCTGCATCCGCCCGCTCGCTCGGCGAGTCAGCATCCGCCCACTCACTCGGCGAGTCAGCATCCGCGCGCTCGCTCGGCGAGTCTGCATCCGCCCGCTCGCTCGCCGAGTCAGCATCCGCCCGCTCGCTCGGCGAGTCGCCGACTCAGCATCTGCCCGCTCGCTCGGCGAGTCGCCGAGTCAGCATCCGCCCGCTCGCTCGGCGAGTCGCCGAGTCAGCATCCGCCCGCTCACTCGGCGAGTCGCCGAGTCAGCATCCGCCCGCTCGCTCGGCAAGTCGCCGAATCAGCATCCGCCCGCTCGCTCGGCGAGTCAGCATCCACCCGCTCGCTCGCCGAGTCAGCATCCGCCCGCTCGCACCGCGAGTCGCCGACTCAGCATCCGCCCGCTCGCTCCGCGAGTCGCCGAGTCAGCATCCGCCCGCTCGCTCCGCGAGTCGCCGAGTCAGCATCCGCCCGCTCGCTCGCCGACTCAGCATCCGCCCGCTCGCTCGGCGAGTCAGCATCCGCCCGCTCGCTCGGCGAGTCAGCATCCACCCGCTCGCTCGCCGAATCAGCATCCGCCCGCTCGCACCGCGAGTCGCCGACTCAGCATCCGCCCGCTCGCTCCGCGAGTCGCCGAGTCAGCATCCGCCCGCTCGCTCCGCGAGTCGCCGAGTCAGCATCCGCCCGCTCGCTCGGCGAGTCAGCATCCGCCCGCTCGCTCGCCGAGTCAGCATCCGCCCGCTCGCTCGCCGAGTCAGCATCCGCCCGCTCGCTCGCCGAGTCAGCATCCGCCCGCTCGCTCGGCGAGTCGCCGACTCAGCATCCGCCCGCTCGCTCGGCGAGTCGCCGACTCAGCATCCACCCGCTCGCTCGGCGAGTCGGCGACTCAGCATCCGCTCGCTCGGCGAGTCGCCGACTCAGCATCCGCCCGCTCGCTCGGCGAGTCGCCGAGTCAGCATCCGCCCGCTCACTCGGCGAGTCGCCGAATCAGCATCCGCCCGCTCGCTCGGCGAGTCGCCGAGTCAGCATCCGC
Source organism: Pelodiscus sinensis (assembly GCF_052426305.1). Classification (NCBI taxonomy): domain Eukaryota; kingdom Metazoa; phylum Chordata; order Testudines; family Trionychidae; genus Pelodiscus; species Pelodiscus sinensis. The sequence continues at coordinate 57,187,221 of NC_143061.1, read as the reverse complement.
CCGCTCGCTCGGCGAGTCGCCGAGTCAGCATCCGCCCGCCCGCTCCGCGAGTCACCGAGTCAGCATCCGCCCGCCCGCACCGCGAATCGCCGAATCAGCATCCGCCCGCCCGCACCGCGAGTCGCCGAGTCAGGATCCGCCCGCTCGCTCCGCGAGTCGCCGAGTCGGCATCTGCCCGCTCGCTCCGCGAGTCGCCGAGTCGGCATCCGCCCGCTCGCTCCGCGAGACGCCGAGTCAGGATCCGCGCGCTCGCTCCGCGAGTCGCCGAGTCAGGATCCGCCCGCTCGCTCCGCGAGTCGCGGAGTCAGCATCCGCCCGCTCGCTCCGCGAGTCGCCGTGTCAGCATCCGCCCGCTCGCTCCGCGAGTCGCCGAGTCAGGATCCGCTCGCTCGCTCCGCGAGTCGCCGAGTCAGGATCCGCCCGCTCGCTCCGCGAGTCGCCGAGTCAGCATCCGCCCGCTCGCTCGGCGAGTCGCCGAGTCAGCATCCGCCCGCTCGCTCCGCGAGACGCCGAGTCAGCATCCCCCCGCTCGCCCGGCGAGTCGCCGAGTCAGCATCCGCCCGCTCGCTCCGCGAGTCGCCGAGTCGGCATCCGCCCACTCGCACCGCGAGTCGCCGAGTCGGCATCCGCCCGCCCGCTCCGCGAGTCGCCGAGTTGGCATCCGCCCGCCCGCTCCGCGAGTCGCCGAGTCGGCATCCGCCCGCCCGCTCCGCGAGTCGCCGAGTCAGCATCCGCCAGCCCGCTCCGCGAGTCGCCGAGTCAGCATCCGCCAGCCCGCTCCGCGAGTCGCCGAGTCAGCATCCGCCCGCTCGCTCCGCGAGTCGCCGAGTCAGCATCCGCCCGCCCGCTCCGCGAGTCGCCGAGTCAGCATCCGCCCGCTCGCTCGCAGAGTCAGCATCCGCCCGCTCGCTCGCAGAGTCAGCATCTGCCCGCTCGCTCGCAGAGTCAGCATCCGCCCGCTCGCTCGGCGAGTCGCCGAGTCAGCATCCGCCCGCCCGCTCCGTGAGTCGCTGAGTCAGCATCCGCCCGCCCGCTCCGCGAGTCGCCGAGTCAGCATCCGCCCGCTCGCTCCGCGAGTCAGCAACCGCCCGCTCGCTCGGCGAGTCGCCGACTCAGCATCCGCCCGCTCGCTCGGCGAGTCAGCATCCGCCCGCTCGCTCGGCGAGTCAGCATCCGCCCGCTCGCTCGCCGAGTCAGCATCCGCCAGCTCGCACCGCGAGTCGCCGACTCAGCATCCGCCCGCTCGCTCCGCGAGTCGCCGAGTCAGCATCCGCCCGCTCGCTCGGCGAGTCGCCGAGTCAGCATCCGCCCGCTCGCTCCGCGAGTCGCCGAGTCAGCATCCGCCCGCTCGCTCCGCGAGTCAGCATCCGCCCGCTCGCTCGGCGAGTCAGCATCCGCCCGCTCGCTCGCCGAGTCAGCATCCGCCCGCTCGCTCGCCGAGTCAGCATCCGCCCGCTCGCTCGCCGAGTCAGCATCCGCCCGCTCGCTCGGCGAGTCAGCATCCGCCCGCTCGCTCGGCGAGTCAGCATCCGCCCGCTCGCTCGCCGAGTCAGCATCCGCCCGCTCGCTCGCCGAGTCAGCATCCGCCCGCTCGCTCGCCGAGTCAGCATCCGCCCGCTCGGTCGCCGAGTCAGCATCCGCCCGCTCGCTCGCCGAGTCAGCATCCGCCCGCTCGCTCGGCGAGTCGCCGACTCAGCATCCGCCCGCTCACTCGGCGAGTCGCCGAGTCAGCATCCGCCCGGTCGCTCGGCGAGTCGCCGACTCAGCATCCGCCCGCTCGCTCGGCGAGTCGCCGAGTCATCATCCGCCCGCTCGCTCGCCGAGTCAGCATCCGCCCGCTCGCTCGGCGAGTCGCCGACTCAGCATCCGCCCGCTCGCTCGGCGAGTCGCCGAGTCAGCATCCGCCCGCTCGCTCGGCGAGTCGCCGACTCAGCATCCGCCCGCTCGCTCGGCGAGTCGCCGATTCAGCATCCGCCCGCTCGCTCGGCGAGTCGCCGACTCAGCATCCGCCCGCTCGCTCGGCGAGTCGCCGACTCAGCATCCGCCCGCTCGCTCGGCGACTCGCCGAGCGATCATCCGCCCGCTCGCTCGGCGAGTCAGCATCCGCCCACTCACTCGGCGAGTCAGCATCCGCGCGCTCGCTCGGCGAGTCAGCATCCGCGCGCTCGCTCGGCGAGTCTGCATCCGCCCGCTCGCTCGCCGAGTCAGCATCCGCCCGCTCGCTCGGCGAGTCGCCGACTCAGCATCCGCCCGCTCGCTCGGCGAGTCGCCGAGTCAGCATCCGCCCGCTCGCTCGGCGAGTCGCCGAGTCAGCATCCGCCCGCTCGCTCGGCGAGTCGCCGAGTCAGCATCCACCCGCTCGCTTGCCGAGTCAGCATCCGCCAGCTCGCACCGCGAGTCGCCGACTCAGCATCCGCCCGCTCGCTCCGCGAGTCGCCGAGTCAGCATCCGCCCGCTCGCTCGGCGAGTCGCCGAGTCAGCATCCGCCCGCTCGCTCCGCGAGTCGCCGAGTCAGCATCCGCCCGCTCGCTCGGCGAGTCAGCATCCGCCCGCTCGCTCGGCGAGTCAGCATCCGCCCGCTCGCTCGCCGAGTCAGCATCCGCCCGCTCGCTCGCCGAGTCAGCATCCGCCCGCTCGCTCGCCGAGTCAGCATCCGCCCGCTCGCTCGCCGAGTCAGAATCCGCCCGCTCGCTCGGCGAGTCGCCGACTCAGCATCCGCCCGCTCGCTCGGCGAGTCGCCGAGTCAGCATCCGCCCGGTCGCTCGGCGAGTCGCCGACTCAGCATCCGCCCGCTCGCTCGGCGAGTCGCCGAGTCATCATCCGCCCGCTCGCTCGCCGACTCAGCATCCGCCCGCTCGCTCGGCGAGTCGCCGAGTCATCATCCGCCCGCTCGCTCGGCGAGTCAGAATCCGCCCACTCACTCGGCGAGTCAGCATCCGCGCGCTCGCTCGGCGAGTCTGCATCCGCCCGCTCGCTCGCCGAGTCAGCATCCGCCCGCTCGCTCGCCGAGTCAGCATCCGCCCGCTCGCTCGCCGAGTCAGCATCCGCCCGCTCGCTCGGCGAGTCGCCAACTCAGCATCCGCCCGCTCGCTCGGCGAGTCGCCGACTCAGCATCCGCCCGCTCGCTCGGCGAGTCGCCGAGTCATCATCCGCCCGCTCGCTCGGCGAGTCAGAATCCGCCCACTCACTCGGCGAGTCAGCATCCGCGCGCTCGGTCGGCGAGTCTGCATCCGCCCGCTCGCTCGCCGAGTCAGCATCCGCCCGCTCGCTCGGCGAGTCGCCGACTCAGCATCCGCCCGCTCGGCGAGTCGCCGACTCAGCATCCGCCCGCTCGCTCGGCGAGTCGCCGAGTCAGCATCCGCCCGCTCACTCGGCGAGTCGCCGAATCAACATCCGCCCGCTCGCTCGGCGAGTCGCCGAGTCAGCATCCGCCCGCTCGCTCGGCGAGTCGCCGAGTCAGCATCCGCCCGCCCGCTCCGCGAGTCACCGAGTCAGCATCCGCCCGCCCGCACCGCGAGTCGCCGAGTCAGGATCCGCCCGCTCGCTCCGCGAGTCGCCGAGTCGGCATCTGCCCGCTCGCTCCGCGAGTCGCCGAGTCGGCATCCGCCCGCTCGCTCCGCGAGACGCCGAGTCAGGATCCGCGCGCTCGCTCCGCGAGTCGCCGAGTCAGGATCCGCCCGCTCGCTCGGCGAGTCGCCGAGTCAGGATCCGCCCGCTCGCTCCGCGAGTCGCCGAGTCAGCATCCGCCCGCTCGCTCCGCGAGTCGCCGTGTCAGCATCCGCCCGCTCGCTCCGCGAGTCGCCGAGTCAGGATCCGCCCGCTCGCTCCGCGAGTCGCCGAGTCAGGATCCGCCCGCTCGCTCCGCGAGTCGCCGAGTCAGCATCCGCCCGCTCGCTCGGCGAGTCGCCGAGTCAGCATCCGCCCGCTCGCTCCGCGAGACGCCGAGTCAGCATCCCCCCGCTCGCCCGGCGAGTCGCCGAGTCGGCATCCGCCCGCTCGCTCCGCGAGTCGCCGAGTCGGCATCCGCCCGCTCGCACCGCGAGTCGCCGAGTCGGCATCCGCCCACCCGCTCCGCGAGTCGCCGAGTCGGCATCCGCCCGCCCGCTCCGCGAGTCGTCGAGTCAGCATCCGCCCGCCCGCTCCGCGAGTCGCCGAGTCAGCATCCGCCAGCCCGCTCCGCGAGTCGCCGAGTCAGCATCCGCCAGCCCGCTCCGCGAGTCGCCGAGTCAGCATCCGCCCGCTCGCTCCGCGAGTCGCCGAGTCAGCATCCGCCCGCCCGCTCCGCGAGTCGCCGAGTCAGCATCCGCCCGCTCGCTCGCCGAGTCAGCATCCGCCCGCTCGCTCGCCGAGTCAGCATCCGCCCGCTCGCTCGCCGAGTCAGCATCCGCCCGCTCGCTCGGCGAGTCGCCGACTCAGCATCCGCCCGCTCGCTCGGCGAGTCGCCGAGTCAGCATCCGCCCGGTCGCTCGGCGAGTCGCCGACTCAGCATCCGCCCGCTCGCTCGGCGAGTCGCCGAGTCATCATCCGCCCGCTCGCTCGGCGAGTCAGCATCCGCCCACTCACTCGGCGAGTCAGCATCCGCGCGCTCGCTCGGCGAGTCTGCATCCGCCCGCTCGCTCGCCGAGTCAGCATCCGCCCGCTCGCTCGGCGAGTCGCCGAGTCAGCATCCGCCCGCTCGCTCGGCGAGTCGCCGAGTCAGCATCCGCCCGCTCGCTCGGCGAGTCGCCGAGTCAGCATCCGCCCGCTCACTCGGCGAGTCGCCGAGTCAGCATCCACCCGCTCGCTCGGCGAGTCAGCATCCGCCCGCTCGCTCGGCGAGTCAGCATCCACCCGCTCGCTCGCCGAGTCAGCATCCGCCCGCTCGCACCGCGAGTCGCCGACTCAGCATCCGCCCGCTCGCTCCGCGAGTCGCCGAGTCAGCATCCGCCCGCTCGCTCCGCGAGTCGCCGAGTCAGCATCCGCCCGCTCGCTCCGCGAGTCAGCATCCGCCCGCTCGCTCGCCGAGTCAGCATCCGCCCGCTCGCTCGCCGAGTCAGCATCCGCCCGCTCGCTCGCCGAGTCAGCATCCGCCCGCTCGCTCGCCGAGTCAGCATCCGCCCGCTCGCTCGGCGAGTCGCCGACTCAGCATCCGCCCGCTCGCTCGGCGAGTCGCCGACTCAGCATCCGCCCGCTCGCTCGGCGAGTGGCCGAGTCATCATCCGCCCGCTCGCTCGGCGAGTCAGAATCCGCCCACTCACTCGGCGAGTCAGCATCCGCGCGCTCAATCGGCGAGTCTGCATCCGCCCGCTCGCTCGCCGAGTCAGCATCCGCCCGCTCGCTCGGCGAGTCGCCGAATCAGCATCCGCCCGCTCGCTCGGCGAGTCGCCGAGTCAGCATCCGCCCGCTCGCTCGGCGAGTCGCCGAGTCAGCATCCGCCCGCCCGCTCCGCGAGTCGCCGAGTCAGCATCCGCCCGCTCGCTCGCCGACTCAGCATCCGCCCGCTCGCTCGGCGAGTCGCCGAGTCAGCATCCGCCCGGTCGCTCGGCGAGTCGCCGACTCAGCATCCGCCCGCTCGCTCGGCGAGTCGCCGAGTCATCATCCGCCCGCTCGCTCGGCGAGTCAGCATCCGCCCACTCACTCGGCGAGTCAGCATCCGCGCGCTCGCTCGGCGAGTCTGCATCCGCCCGCTCGCTCGGCGAGTCGCCGAGTCAGCATCCGCCCGCTCACTCGGCGAGTCGCCGAGTCAGCATCCGCCCGCTCGCTCGGCGAGTCGCCGAATCAGCATCCGCCCGCTCGCTCGGCGAGTCGCCGAGTCAGCATCCGCCCGCTCGCTCGGCGAGTCGCCGAGTCAGCATCCGCCCGCCCGCTCCGCGAGTCGCCGAGTCAGCATCCGCCCGCTCGCTCGCCGACTCAGCATCCGCCCGCTCGCTCGGCGAGTCGCCGACTCAGCATCCGCCCGCTCGCTCGGCGAGTCGCCGAGTCAGCATCCGCCCGGTCGCTCGGCGAGTCGCCGACTCAGCATCCGCCCGCTCGCTCGGCGAGTCGCCGAGTCATCATCCGCCCGCTCGCTCGGCGAGTCAGCATCCGCCCACTCACTCGGCGAGTCAGCATCCGCGCGCTCGCTCGGCGAGTCTGCATCCGCCCGCTCGCTCGGCGAGTCAGCATCCGCCCACTCACTCGGCGAGTCAGCATCCGCGCGCTCGCTCGGCGAGTCAGCATCCGCCCGCTCGCTCGGCGAGTCAGCATCCGCCCGCTCGCTCGCCGAGTCAGCATCCGCCCGCTCGCTCGGCGAGTCAGCATCCGCCCGCTCGCTCGCCGAGTCAGCATCCGCCCGCTCGCTCGCCGAGTCAGCATCCGCGCGCTCGCTCGGCGAGTCTGCATCCGCCCGCTCGCTCGCCGAGTCAGCATCCGCCCGCTCGCTCGGCGAGTCGCCGACTCAGCATCCGCCCGCTCGCTCGGCGAGTCGCCGAGTCAGCATCCGCCCGCTCGCTCGGCGAGTCGCCGAGTCAGCATCCGCCCGCTCGCTCGGCGAGTCGCCGAGTCAGCATCCGCCCGCTCGCTCGGCGGGTCGCCGGCTCAGCATCCGCCCGCTCGCACTGCGGGTCGCCTACTCAGCATCCGCCCGCTCGCTCCGCGCGTCGCCGAGTCAGCATCCGCGCGCTCGCTCCGCGAGGCGCCGAGTCAGCATCCGCCCGCTCGCTCCGCGAGTCAGCATCCGCCCGCTCGCTCCGCGAGTCAGCATCCGCCCGCTCGCTCGCCGAGTCAGCATCCGCCCGCTCGCTCGCCCAGTCAGCATCCGCCCGCTCGCTCGCCGAGTCAGCATCCGCCCGCTCGCTCGCCGAGTCAGCATCCGCCCGCTCGCTCGGCGAGTCGCCGACTCAGCATCCGCCCGCTCGCTCGGCGAGTCGCCGAGTCAGCATCCGCCCGGTCGCTCGGCGAGTCGCCGACTCAGCATCCGCCCGCTCGCTCGGCGAGTCGCCGAGTCATCATCCGCCCGCTCGGTCGCCGAGTCAGCATCCGCCCGCTCGCTCGGCGTGTCGCCGACTCAGCATCCGCCCGCCCGCTCGGCGAGTCGCCGAGTCAGCATCCGCCCGCTCGCTCGGCGAGTCGCCGACTCAGCATCCGCCCGCTCGCTCGGCGAGTCGCCGAGTCAGCATCCGCCCGCCCGCTCCGCGAGTCGCCGAGTCAGCATCCGCCAGCCCGCTCCGCGAGTCGCCGAGTCAGCATCCGCCAGCCCGCTCCGCGAGTCGCCGAGTCAGCATCCGCCCGCTCGCTCCGCGAGTCGCCGAGTCAGCATCCGCCCGCCCGCTCCGCGAGTCGCCGAGTCAGCATCCGCCCGCTCGCTCGCAGAGTCAGCATCCGCCCGCTCGCTCGCAGAGTCAGCATCTGCCCGCTCGCTCGCCGAGTCAGCATCCGCCCCCTCGCTCGCCGAGTCAGCATCCGCCCGCTCGCTCGGCGAGTCGCCGACTCAGCATCCGCCCGCTCGCTCGGCGAGTCGCCGACTCAGCATCCGCCCGCTCGCTCGGCGAGTCGCCGAGTCATCATCCGCCCGCTCGCTCGGCGAGTCAGAATCCGCCCACTCACTCGGCGAGTCAGCATCCGCGCGCTCGCTCGGCGAGTCTGCATCCGCCCGCTCGCTCGCCGAGTCAGCATCCGCCCGCTCGGTCGCCGACTCAGCATCCGCCCGCTCGCTCCGCGAGTCGCCGAGTCAGCATCCGCCCGCTCGCTCCGCGAGGCGCCGAGTCAGCATCCGCCCGCTCGCTCCGCGAGTCAGCATCCGCCCGCTCGCTCGGCGAGTCGGCATCCGCCCGCTCGCTCGCCGCGTCAGCATCCGCCCGCTCGCTCGCCGAGTCAGCATCCGCCCGCTCGCTCGGCGAGTCGCCGAGTCAGCATCCGCCCGCTCGCTCGGCGAGTCGCCGAGTCAGCATCCGCCCGCTCGCTCGGCGAGTCGCCGGGTCAGCATCCGCCCGCTCGCTCGGCGAGTCGCCGGGTCAGCATCCGCCCGCTCGCTCGGCGGGTCGCCGAATCAGCATCCACCCGCTCGGTCGGCGAGTCAGCATCCGCCCGCTCGCTCGGCGAGTCAGCATCCACCCGCTCGCTCGCCGAGTCAGCATCCGCCCGCTCGCACTGCGAGTCGCCGACTCAGCATCCGCCCGCTCGCTCCGCGGGTCGCCGAGTCAGCATCCGCCCGCTCGCTCCGCGAGTCGCCGAGTCAGCATCCGCCCGCTCGCTCCGCGAGTCAGCATCCGCCCGCTCGCTCGGCGAGTCAGCATCCGCCCGCTCGCTCGCCGAGTCAGCATCCGCCCGCTCGCTCGCCGAGTCAGCATCCGCCCGCTCGCTCGCCGAGTCAGCATCCGCCCGCTCGCTCGCCGAGTCAGCATCCGCCCGCTCGCTCGGCGAGTCGCCGACTCAGCATCCGCCCGCTCGCTCGCCGAGTCAGCATCCGCCCGCTCGCTCGGCGAGTCGCCGACTCAGCATCCGCCCGCTCGCTCGGCGAGTCGCCGAGTCAGCATCCGCCCGGTCGCTCGGCGAGTCGCCGACTCAGCATCCGCCCGCTCGCTCGGCGAGTCGCCGAGTCATCATCCGCCCGCTCGCTCGGCGAGTCAGCATCCGCCCACTCGGCGAGTCAGCATCCGCGCGCTCGCTCGGCGAGTCTGCATCCGCCCGCTCGCTCGCCGAGTCAGCATCCGCCCGCTCGCTCGGCGAGTCGCCGACTCAGCATCCGCCCGCTCGCTCGGCGAGTCGCCGAGTCAGCATCCGCCCGCTCGCTCGGCGAGTCGCCGAGTCAGCATCCGCCCGCTCACTCGGCGAGTCGCCGAGTCAGCATCCGCCCGCTCGCTCGGCGAGTCGCCGAATCAGCATCCACCCGCTCGGTCGGCGAGTCAGCATCCGCCCGCTCGCTCGGCGAGTCAGCATCCACCCGCTCGCTCGCCGAGTCAGCATCCGCCCGCTCGCACTGCGAGTCGCCGACTCAGCATCCGCCCGCTCGCTCCGCGAGTCGCCGAGTCAGCATCCGCCCGCTCGCTCCGCGAGTCGCCGAGTCAGCATCCGCCCGCTCGCTCGCGGGTCAGCATCCGCCCGCTCGCTCGCCGAGTCAGCATCCGCCCGCTCGCTCGCCGAGTCAGCATCCGCCCGCTCGCTCGCCGAGTCAGCATCCGCCCGCTCGCTCGCCGAGTCAGCATCCGCCCGCTCGCTCGGCGAGTCGCCGACTCAGCATCCGCCCGCTCGCTCGGCGAGTCGCCGAGTCAGCATCCGCCCGGTCGCTCGGCGAGTCGCCGACTCAGCATCCGCCCGCTCGCTCGGCGAGTCGCCGAGTCAGCATCCGCCCGGTCGCTCGGCGAGTCGCCGACTCAGCATCCGCCCGCTCGCTCGGCGAGTCAGCATCCGCCCACTCACTCGGCGAGTCAGCATCCGCGCGCTCGCTCGGCGGGTCAGCATCCGCGCGCTCGCTCGGCGAGTCTGCATCCGCCCGCTCGCTCACCGAGTCAGCATCCGCCCGCTCGCTCGGCGAGTCGCCGACTCAGCATCCGCCCGCTCGCTCGGCGAGTCGCCGAGTCAGCATCCGCCCGCTCGCTCGGCGAGTCGCCGAGTCAGCATCCGCCCGCTCGCTCGGCGAGTCGCCGAGTCAGCATCCACCCGCTCGCTCGGCGAGTCAGCATCCGCCCGCTCGCTCGGCGAGTCAGCATCCACCCGCTCGCTCGCCGAGTCAGCATCCGCCCGCTCGCACCGCGAGTCGCCGACTCAGCATCCGCCCGCTCGCTCCGCGGGCGCCGAGTCAGCATCCGCCCGCTCGCTCCGCGAGTCGCCGAGTCAGCATCCGCCCGCTCGCTCCGCGGGTCAGCATCCGCCCGCTCGCTCGGCGAGTCAGCATCCGCCCGCTCGCTCGCCGAGTCAGCATCCGCCCGCTCGCTCGCCGAGTCAGCATCCGCCCGCTCGCTCGCCGAGTCAGCATCCGCCCGCTCGCTCGCCGAGTCAGCCGCCCGCTCGCTCGGCGAGTCGCCGACTCAGCATCCGCCCGCTCGCTCGGCGAGTCGCCGACTCAGCATCCGCCCGCTCGCTCGGCGAGTCGCCGAGTCATCATCCGCCCGCTCGCTCGGCGAGTCAGAATCCGCCCACTCACTCGGCGAGTCAGCATCCGCGCGCGCCGCTCGTGAATCTGCATCCGCCCGCTCGCTCGCCGAGTCAGCATCCGCCCGCCCGCTCCGCGAGTCGCGGGAGTCAGCATCCGCCCGCCCGCACCGCGAATCGCCGAGTCAGCATCCGCCCGCCCGCACCGCGGTCGCCGAGTCAGGATCCGCCCGCTCGCTCCGCGAGGCGCCGAGTGTCAGCATCTGCCCGCTCGCTCCGCGAGTCGCCGAGTCAGCATCCGCCCGCCCGCTCCGCGGCTCGCCGAGTCAGGATCCGCGCGCTCGCTCCACGCGGGCTCGCCGAGTCAGGATCCGCCCGCTCGCTCGGCGAGTCGCCGAGTCAGGATCCGCCCGCTCGCTCGGCGAGTCGCCGAGTCAGCATCCGCCCGCTCGCTCCGCGTCGCCGAGTCAGCATCCGCCGGCCCGCTCCGCGAGTCGCCGAGTCAGCATCCGCCAGCCCGCTCCGCGAGTCCGCGAGTCAGCATCCGCCCGCTCGCTCGCAGAGTCAGCATCCGCCCGCTCGCTCGCCGTCAGCATCCGCCCGCTCGCTCGCAGAGTCAGCATCCGCCCGCTCGCTCGGCGAGTCGCCGAGTCAGCATCCGCCCGCCCGCTCCGTGAGTCGCCGAGTCAGCATCCGCCCGCCCGCTCCGCGAGTCGCCGAGTCAGCATCCGCCCGCCCGCTCCGCGGGTCAGCAGCCGCCCGCTCGCTCGGCGGGTCGCCGACTCAGCATCCGCCCGCTCGCTCGGCGAGTCAGCATCCGCCCGCTCGCTCGGCGAGTCACCATCCGCCCGCTCGCTCGCCGAGTCAGCATCCGCCAGCTCGCACCGCGGGTCGCCGACTCAGCATCCGCCCGCTCGCTCCGCGGGTCCGCGAGTCAGCATCCGCCCGCTGGCTCGGCGAGTCAGCATCCAGCGCGCTCGCTCGGCGAGTCTGCATCCGCCCGCTCGCTCGCCGAGTCAGCATCCGCCCGCTCGCTCGGCGAGTCGCCGACTCACCATCCGCCCGCTCGCTCCGCGTCATCGAGTCAGCATCCGCCCGCTCGCTCCGCGGGCGTCGCCGAGTCAGCATCCGCCCGCTCGCTCCGCGGGCGCCGAGTCAGCATCCGCCCGCTCGCTCGGCGGGTCAGCATCCGCCCGCTCGCTCGCCAGTCAGCATCCGCCCGCTCGCTCGCCGAGTCAGCATCCGCCAGCTCGCTCGCCGAGTCAGCATCCGCCCGCTCGCTCGGCGAGCCCGCTCAGCATCCGCCCGCTCGCTCGGCGAGTCGCCGACTCAGCATCCACCCGCTCGCTCGGCGAGTCGGCGACTCAGCATCCGCTCGCTCGGCGAGTCGCCGACTCAGCATCCGCCCGCTCGCTGGCCGGGTCGCCGAGTCAGCATCCGCCCGCTCACTCGGCGAGTCGCCGGATCAGCATCCGCCCGCTCGCTCGGCGAGTCGCCGAGTCAGCATCCGCCCGCTCGCTCGGCGAGTCGCCGAGTCAGCATCCGCCCGCCCGCTCCGCGAGTCACCGAGTCAGCATCCGCCCGCCCGCACCGCGATGGCCGAATCAGCATCCGCCCGCCCGCACCGCGGGCGCCCGTCAGGATCCGCCCGCTCGCTCCGCCGGTCGCCGAGTCCGGCATCTGCCCGCTCGCTCCGCAGTGCGCCGGTCGGCATCCCGCCCGCTCGCTCCGCGGGCCGCCGAGTCAGGATCCGCGCGCTCGCTCCGCGAGTCGCCGAGGTCAGGATCCGCCCGCTCGCTCCGCGAGTCGCGGAGTCAGCATCCGCCCGCTCGCTCCGCGGGCGCCGTGTCAGCATCCGCCCGCTCGCTCCGCCGCCGTCGCCGAGTCCGGATCCGCCCGCTCGCTCCGCGAGTCGCCGAGTCCGGATCCGCCCGCTCGCTCCGCGAGTCGCCGAGTCAGCATCCGCCCGCTCGCTCGGCGTGCCGAGTCAGCATCCGCCCGCTCGCTCCGGCGGCCCGCCGAGTCAGCATCCCCCCGCTCGCCCGGCCGCGCGGAGTCAGCATCCGCCCGCTCGCTCCGCGAGTCGCGGCTCGACGTCCGCCCACTGCACCGCGGGCGCCGAGTCGGCATCCGCCCGCCCGCTCCGCGGGTCGCCGAGTTGGCATCCGCCCGCCCGCTCCGCGAGTCCGCCCTCACCGAGTCAGCATCCGCCCGCTCGCTCGGCGAGTCGCCGACTCAGCATCCGCCCGCCCGCTCCGCGAGTCGCCGAGTCAGCATCCGCCCGCCCGCTCGGCGAGTCGCCGAGTCAGCATCCGCCCGCCCGCTCGGCGAGTCGCCGAGTCAGCATCCGCCCGCTCGCTCGGCGAGTCAGCATCCGCCCGCCCGCTCGGCGAGTCAGCATCCGCCCGCTCGCTCGCCGAGTCAGCATCCGCCCGCTCGCCCGCTCGCCGAGTCAGCATCCGCCCGCTCGCTCGCCGAGTCAGCATCCGCCCGCTCGCTCCGCGAGTCGCGGGTCAGCACCGCCCGCTCGCTCCGCGAGTCAGCATCCGCCCGCTCGCTCGGCGAGTCAGCATCCGCCCGCTCGCTCGCCGAGTCAGCATCCGCCCGCTCGCTCGCCGAGTCAGCATCCGCCCGCTCGCTCGCCGAGTCAGCATCCGCCCGCTCGCTCGCCGGGTCAGCATCCGCCCGCTCGCTCGGCGTGTCGCCGACTCAGCATCCGCCCGCTCGCTCAGCGAGTCGCCGACTCAGCATCCGCCCGCTCGCTCGGCGAGTCGCCGAGTCATCATCCGCCCGCTCGCTCGGCGAGTCAGAATCCGCCCACTCACTCGGCGAGTCAGCATCCGCCCGCTCGCTCGGCGAGTCTGCATCCGCCCGCTCGCTCGCCGAGTCAGCATCCGCCCGCCCGCACCGCGAGTCGCCGAGTCAGCATCCGCCCGCCCGCACCGCGAATCGCCGAGTCAGCATCCGCCCGCCCGCTCCGCGAGTCGCCGAGTCGGCATCCGCCCGCTCGCTCCGCGAGTCGCCGAGTCGGCATCCGCCCGCTCGCTCGCGAGTCGCCGAGTCGGCATCCGCCCGCTCGCTCCGCGAGGCGCCGAGTCAGGATCCGCGCGCTCGCTCCGCGAGTCGCCGAGTCAGGATCCGCCCGCTCGCTCGGCGAGTCGCCGAGTCAGGATCCGCCCGCTCGCTCGGCGAGTCGCCGAGTCAGCATCCGCCCGCTCGCTCCGCGAGTCGCCGAGTCCGCATCCGCCAGCCCGCTCCGCGAGTCGCCGAGTCAGCATCCGCCAGCCCGCTCCGCGAGTCGCCGAGTCAGCATCCGCCCGCTCGCTCGCAGAGTCAGCATCCGCCTGCTCGCTCGCAGAGTCAGCATCCGCCCGCTCGCTCGCAGAGTCAGCATCCGCCCGCTCGCTCGGCGAGTCGCCGAGTCAGCATCCGCCCGCCCGCTCCGTGAGTCGCTGAGTCAGCATCCGCCCGCCCGCTCCGCGGGTCGCCGAGTCAGCATCCGCCCGCCCGCTCCGCGAGTCAGCAACCGCCCGCTCGCTCGGCGAGTGGCCGACTCAGCATCCGCCCGCTCGCTCGGCGAGTCAGCATCCGCCCGCTCGCTCGGCGAGTCACCATCCACCCGCTCGCTCGCCGAGTCAGCATCCGCCAGCTCGCACCGCGGGTCGCCGACTCAGCATCCGCCCGCTCGCTCCGCGGGTCGCCGAGTCAGCATCCGCCCGCTCGCTCGGCGAGTCAGCATCCGCGCGCTCGCTCGGCGAGTCTGCATCCGCCCGCTCGCTCGCCGAGTCAGCATCCGCCCGCTCGCTCGGCGAGTCGCCGACTCAGCATCCGCCCGCTCGCTCGGCGAGTCGCCGAGTCAGCATCCGCCCGCTCGCTCGGCGAGTCGCCGAGTCAGCATCCGCCCGCTCACTCGGCGAGTCGCCGAGTCAGCATCCGCCCGCTCGCTCGGCGAGTCGCCGAATCAGCATCCACCCGCTCGCTCGGCGAGTCAGCATCCGCCCGTTCGCTCGGCGAGTCAGCATCCACCCGCTCGCTCGCCGAGTCAGCATCCGCCCGCTCGCACCGCGGGTCGCCGACTCAGCATCCGTCCGCTCGCTCCGCGAGTCGCCGAGTCAGCATCCGCCCGCTCGCTCCGCGAGGCGCCGAGTCAGCATCCGCCCGCTCGCTCGGCGAGTCAGCATCCGCCCGCTCGCTCGGCGAGTCAGCATCCGCCCGCTCGCTCGCCGAGTCAGCATCCGCCCGCTCGCTCGCCGAGTCAGCATCCGCCCGCTCGCTCGGCGAGTCGCCAACTCAGCATCCGCCCGCTCGCTCGGCGAGTCGCCGCCTCAGCATCCGCCCGCTCGCTCGGCGAGTCGCCGAGTCATCGTCCGCCCGCTCGCTCGGCGAGTCAGAATCCGCCCACTCACTCGGCGAGTCAGCATCCGCGCGCTCGCTCGGCCAGTCTGCATCCGCCCGCTCGCTCGCCGAGTCAGCATCCGCCCGCTCGCTCGACGAGTCGCCGACTCAGCATCCGCCCGCTCGGCGAGTCGCCGACTCAGCATCCGCCCGCTCGCTCGGCGAGTCGCCGAGTCAGCATCCGCCCGCTCACTCGGCGAGTCGCCGAATCAGCATCCGCCCGCTCGCTCGGCGAGTCGCCGAGTCAGCATCCGCCCGCTCGCTCGGCGAGTCGCCGAGTCAGCATCCGCCCGGTCGCTCGGCGAGTCGCCGACTCAGCATCCGCCCGCTCGCTCGGCGAGTCGCCGAGTCAGCATCCGCCCGGTCGCTCGGCGAGTCGCCGACTCAGCATCCGCCCGCTCGCTCGGCGAGTCAGCATCCGCCCACTCACTCGGCGAGTCAGCATCCGCGCGCTCGCTCGGCGAGTCAGCATCCGCGCGCTCGCTCGGCGAGTCTGCATCCGCCCGCTCGCTCACCGAGTCAGCATCCGCCCGCTCGCTCGGCGAGTCGCCGACTCAGCATCCGCCCGCTCGCTCGGCGAGTCGCCGAGTCAGCATCCGCCCGCTCGCTCGGCGAGTCGCCGAGTCAGCATCCGCCCGCTCGCTCGGCGAGTCGCCGAGTCAGCATCCACCCGCTCGCTCGGCGAGTCAGCATCCGCCCGCTCGCTCGCGAGTCAGCATCCACCCGCTCGCTCGCCGAGTCAGCATCCGCCCGCTCGCACCGCGAGTCGCCGACTCAGCATCCGCCCGCTCGCTCCGCGAGTCGCCGAGTCAGCATCCGCCCGCTCGCTCCGCGAGTCGCCGAGTCAGCATCCGCCCGCTCGCTCCGCGAGTCAGCATCCGCCCGCTCGCTCGGCGAGTCAGCATCCGCCCGCTCGCTCGCCGAGTCAGCATCCGCCCGCTCGCTCGCCGAGTCAGCATCCGCCCGCTCGCTCGCCGAGTCAGCATCCGCCCGCTCGCTCGCCGAGTCAGCATCCGCCCGCTCGCTCGGCGAGTCGCCGACTCAGCATCCGCCCGCTCGCTCGGCGAGTCGCCGACTCAGCATCCGCCCGCTCGCTCGGCGAGTCGCCGAGTCAGCATCCGCCCGCTCGCTCGGCGAGTCGCCGAGTCAGCATCCGTCCGCTCACTCGGCGAGTCGCCGAGTCAGCATCCGCCCGCTCGCTCGGCGAGTCGCCGAATCAGCATCCGCCCGCTCGCGCGCGTCAGCATCCGCCCGCTCGCTCGGCGAGTCAGCATCCACCCGCTCGCTCGCCGAGTCAGCATCCGCCCGCTCGCACCGCGAGTCGCCGACTCAGCATCCGCCCGCTCGCTCCGCGAGTCGCCGAGTCAGCATCCGCCCGCTCGCTCCGCGAGTCGCCGAGTCAGCATCCGCCCGCTCGCTCGGCGAGTCAGCATCCGCCCGCTCGCTCGGCGAGTCAGCATCCGCCCGCTCGCTCCGAGTCAGCATCCGCCCGCTCGCTCGCCGAGTCAGCATCCGCCCGCTCGCTCGCCGAGTCAGCATCGCCGCTCGCTCGCCGAGTCAGCATCCGCCCGCTCGCTCGCCGAGTCAGCATCCGCCCGCTCGCTCGGCGAGTCGCCACTCAGCATCCCGCCCGCTCGCTCGGCGAGTCGCCGACTCAGCATCCGCCCGCTCGCTCGGCGAGTTGCCGAGTCATCATCCGCCCGCTCGCTCGGCGAGTCAGAATCCGCCCACTCACTCGGCGAGTCAGCATCCGCGCGCTCGCTCGGCGAGTCTGCATCCGCCCGCTCGCTCGCCGAGTCAGCATCCCGCCGCCTCGCTCGGCGAGTCGCCGACTCAGCATCCGCCCGCTCGGCGAGTCGCCGACTCAGCATCCGCCCGCTCGCTCGGCGAGTCGACGAGTCAGCATCCGCCCGCTCGCTCGGCGAGTCGCCGAATCAGCATCCGCCCGCTCGCTCGGCGAGTCGCCGAGTCAGCATCCGCCCGCTCGCTCGGCGAGTCGCCGAGTCAGCATCCGCCCGCCCGCTCCGCGAGTCACCGAGTCAGCATCCGCCCGCCCGCACCGCGAATCGCCGAGTCAGCATCCGCCCGCCCGCACCGCGAGTCGCCGAGTCAGGACCGCCCGCTCGCTCCGCGAGTCGCCGAGTCGGCATCTGCCCGCTCGCTCCGCGAGTCGCCGAGTCGGCATCCGCCCGCTCGCTCCGCGAGACGCCGAGTCAGGATCCGCGCTCGCTCCGCGAGTCGCCGAGTCAGGATCCGCCCGCTCGCTCGGTGAGTCGCCGAGTCAGGATCCGCCCGCTCGCCCGGCGAGTCGCCGACTCAGCATCCGCCCGCTCGCTCGGCGAGTCGCCGAGTCAGCATCCGCCCGCTCGCTCGGCGAGTCGCCGACTCAGCATCCGCCCGCTCGCTCGGCGAGTCGCCGACTCAGCATCCGCCCGCTCGCTCGGCGAGTCGCCGACTCAGCATCCGCCCGCTCGCTCGGCGACTCGCCGAGCGATCATCCGCCCGCTCGCTCGGCGAGTCAGCATCCGCCCACTCACTCGGCGAGTCAGCATCCGCGCGCTCGCTCGGCGAGTCAGCATCCGCGCGCTCGCTCGGCGAGTCTGCATCCGCCCGCTCGCGCGTCAGCTTCCGCCCGCTCGCTCGGCGAGTCGCCGACTCAGCATCCGCCCGCTCGCTCGGCGAGTCGCCGAGTCAGCATCCGCCCGCTCGCTCGGCGAGTCGCCGAGTCAGCATCCGCCCGCTCGCTCGGCGAGTCGCCGAGTCAGCATCCGCCCGCTCGCTCGGCGAGTCAGCATCCGCCCGCTCGCTCGGCGAGTCAGCATCCACCCGCTCGCTCGCCGAGTCAGCATCCGCCCGCTCGCACCGCGAGTCGCCGACTCAGCATCCGCCCGCTCGCTCCGCGAGTCGCCGAGTCAGCATCCGCCCGCTCGCTCCGCGAGTCGCCGAGTCAGCATCCGCCCGCTCGCTCCGGCGAGTCAGCATCCGCCCGCTCGCTCGGCGAGTCAGCATCCGCCCGCTCGCTCGCCGAGTCAGCATCCGCCCGCTCGCTCGCCGAGTCAGCATCCGCCCGCTCGCTCGGCGAGTCAGCATCCACCCGCTCGCTCGCCGAGTCAGCATCCGCCCGCTCGCTCGGCGAGTCGCCGACTCAGCATCCGCCCGCTCGCTCGGCGAGTCGCCGAGTCATCATCCGCCCGCTCGCTCGGCGAGTCAGAATCCCGCCACTCACTCGCGAGTCAGCATCCGCGCGCTCGCTCGGCGAGTCTGCATCCGCCCGCTCGCTCGCCGAGTCAGCATCCGCCCGCTCGCTCGGCGAGTCGCCGACTCAGCATCCGCCCGCTCGGCGAGTCGCCGACTCAGCATCCGCCCGCTCGCTCGGCGAGTCGCCGAGTCAGCATCCGCGCCCGCCACAAGCGCAGTCGCCGAGTCAGCATCCGCCCGCTCGCTCGGCGAGTCGCCGAATCAGCATCCGCCCGCTCGCTCGGCGAGTCGCCGAGTCAGCATCCGCCCGCTCGCTCGGCGAGTCGCCGAGTCAGCATCCGCCCGCTCGCTCCGCGAGTCGCCGAGTCAGCATCCGCCCGCCCGCACCGCGAATCGCCGAGTCAGCATCCGCCCGCTCGCACCGCGAGTCGCCGAGTCAGGATCCGCCCGCTCGCTCCGCGAGTCGCTCGCCGAGTCATCATCCGCCCGCTCGCTCGGCGAGTCAGAATCCGCCCACTCACTCGGCGAGTCAGCATCCGCGCGCTCGCTCGGCGAGTCTGCATCCGCCCGCTCGCTCGCCGAGTCAGCATCCGCCCGCTCGCTCGGCGAGTCGCCGACTCAGCATCCGCCCGCTCGGCGAGTCGCCGACTCAGCATCCGCCCGCTCGCTCGGCGAGTCGCCGAGTCAGCATCCGCCCGCTCGCTCGGCGAGTCGCCGAATCAGCATCCGCCCGCTCGCTCGGCGAGTCGCCGAGTCAGCATCCGCCCGCTCGCTCGGCGAGTCGCCGAGTCAGCATCCGCCCGCCCGCTCCGCGAGTCACCGAGTCAGCATCCGCCCGCCCGCACCGCGAATCGCCGAGTCAGCATCCGCCCGCCCGCACCGCGAGTCGCCGAGTCAGGATCCGCCCGCTCGCTCCGCGAGTCGCCGAGTCGGCATCTGCCCGCTCGCTCCGCGAGTCGCCGAGTCGGCATCCGCCCGCTCGCTCCGCGAGACGCCGAGTCAGGATCCGCGCGCTCGCTCCGCGAGTCGCCGAGTCAGGATCCGCCCGCTCGCTCGGTGAGTCGCCGAGTCAGGATCCGCCCGCTCGCTCGGCGAGTCGCCGACTCAGCATCCGCCCGCTCGCTCGGCGAGTCGCCGAGTCAGCATCCGCCCGCTCGCTCGGCGAGTCGCCGACTCAGCATCCGCCCGCTCGCTCGGCGAGTCGCCGACTCAGCATCCGCCCGCTCGCTCGGCGAGTCGCCGACTCAGCATCCGCCCGCTCGCTCGGCGACTCGCCGAGCGATCATCCGCCCGCTCGCTCGGCGAGTCAGCATCCGCCCACTCACTCGGCGAGTCAGCATCCGCGCGCTCGCTCGGCGAGTCAGCATCCGCGCGCTCGCTCGGCGAGTCTGCATCCGCCCGCTCGCTCGCCGAGTCAGCATCCGCCCGCTCGCTCGGCGAGTCGCCGACTCAGCATCCGCCCGCTCGCTCGGCGAGTCGCCGAGTCAGCATCCGCCCGCTCGCTCGGCGAGTCGCCGAGTCAGCATCCGCCCGCTCGCTCGGCGAGTCGCCGAGTCGGCATCCGCCCGCTCGCTCGGCGAGTCAGCATCCGCCCGCTCGCTCGGCGAGTCAGCATCCACCCGCTCGCTCGCCGAGTCAGCATCCGCCCGCTCGCACCGCGAGTCGCCGACTCAGCATCCGCCCGCTCGCTCCGCGAGTCGCCGAGTCAGCATCCGCCCGCTCGCTCCGCGAGTCGCCGAGTCAGCATCCGCCCGCTCGCTCCGCGAGTCAGCATCCGCCCGCTCGCTCGGCGAGTCAGCATCCGCCCGCTCGCTCGCCGAGTCAGCATCCGCCCGCTCGCTCGCCGAGTCAGCATCCGCCCGCTCGCTCGCCGAGTCAGCATCCGCCCGCTCGCTCGCCGAGTCAGCATCCGCCCGCTCGCTCGGCGAGTCGCCGACTCAGCATCCGCCCGCTCGCTCGGCGAGTCGCCGACTCAGCATCCGCCCGCTCGCTCGGCGAGTCGCCGAGTCATCATCCGCCCGCTCGCTCGGCGAGTCAGAATCCGCCCACTCGCTCGGCGAGTCAGCATCCGCGCGCTCGCTCGGCGAGTCTGCATCCGCCCGCTCGCTCGCCGAGTCAGCATCCGCCCGCTCGCTCGGCGAGTCGCCGACTCAGCATCCGCCCGCTCGGCGAGTCGCCGACTCAGCATCCGCCCGCTCGCTCGGCGAGTCGCCGAGTCAGCATCCGCCCGCTCACAAGGCGAGTCGCCGAGTCAGCATCCGCCCGCTCGCTCGGCGAGTCGCCGAATCAGCATCCGCCCGCTCGCTCGGCGAGTCGCCGAGTCAGCATCCGCCCGCTCGCTCGGCGAGTCGCCGAGTCAGCATCCGCCCGCCCGCTCCGCGAGTCGCCGAGTCAGCATCCGCCCGCCCGCACCGCGAATCGCCGAGTCAGCATCCGCCCGCCCGCACCGCGAGTCGCCGAGTCAGGATCCGCCCGCTCGCTCCGCGAGTCGCCGAGTCGGCATCTGCCCGCTCGCTCCGCGAGTCGCCGAGTCGGCATCCGCCCGCTCGCTCCGCGAGACGCCGAGTCAGGATCCGCGCGCTCGCTCCGCGAGTCGCCGAGTCAGGATCCGCCCGCTCGCTCGGCGAGTCGCCGAGTCAGGATCCGCCCGCTCGCTCGGCGAGTCGCCGAGTCAGCATCCGCCCGCTCGCTCCGCGAGTCGCCGAGTCAGCATCCGCCCGCTCGCTCCGCGAGTCGCCGAGTCAGCATCCGCCCGCTCGCTCCGCGAGTCGCCGTGTCAGCATCCGCCCGCTCGCTCCGCGAGTCGCCGAGTCAGGATCCGCCCGCTCGCTCCGCGAGTCGCCGAGTCAGCATCCGCCCGCTCGCTCGGCGAGTCGCCGAGTCAGCATCCGCCCGCTCGCTCGGCGAGTCGCCGAGTCAGCATCCGCCCGCTCGCCCGGCGAGTCGCCGAGTCAGCATCCGCCCGCTCGCTCCGCGAGTCGCCGAGTCGGCATCCGCCCGCTCGCTCCGCGAGTCGCCGAGTCGGCATCCGCCCGCCCGCTCCGCGAGTCGCCGAGTCAGCATCCGCCCGCCCGCTCCGCGAGTCGCCGAGTCGGCATCCGCCCGCCCGCTCCGCGAGTCGCCGAGTCAGCATCCGCCAGCCCGCTCCGCGAGTCGCCGAGTCAGCATCCGCCAGCCCGCTCCGCGAGTCGCCGAGTCAGCATCCGCCCGCTCGCTCGCAGAGTCAGCATCCGCCCGCTCGCTCGGCGAGTCAGCATCCGCCCGCTCGCTCGCAGAGTCAGCATCCGCCCGCTCGCTCGGCGAGTCGCCGAGTCAGCATCCGCCCGCCCGCTCCGTGAGTCGCTGAGTCAGCATCCGCCCGCCCGCTCCGCGAGTCGCCGAGTCAGCATCCGCCCGCTCGCTCCGCGAGTCAGCATCCGCCCGCTCGCTCGGCGAGTCGCCGACTCAGCATCCGCCCGCTCGCTCGGCGAGTCGCCGACTCAGCATCCGCCCGCTCGCTCGGCGAGTCAGCATCCGCCCGCTCGCTCGGCGAGTCAGCATCCACCCGCTCGCTCGCCGAGTCAGCATCCGCCAGCTCGCACCGCGAGTCGCCGACTCAGCATCCGCCCGCTCGCTCCGCGAGTCGCCGAGTCAGCATCCGCCCGCTCGCTCGGCGAGTCGCCGAGTCAGCATCCGCCCGCTCGCTCCGCGAGTCAGCATCCGCCCGCTCGCTCGGCGAGTCAGCATCCGCCCGCTCGCTCGGCGAGTCAGCATCCGCCCGCTCGCTCGCCGAGTCAGCATCCGCCCGCTCGCTCGCCGAGTCAGCATCCGCCCGCTCGCTCGCCGAGTCAGCATCCGCCCGCTCGCTCGCTCGCCGAGTCAGCATCCGCCCGCTCGCTCGGCGAGTCGCCGAGTCAGCATCCGCCCGGTCGCTCGGCGAGTCGCCGACTCAGCATCCGCCCGCTCGCTCGGCGAGTCGCCGAGTCATCATCCGCCCGCTCGCTCGGCGAGTCAGCATCCGCCCACTCACTCGGCGAGTCAGCATCCGCGCGCTCGCTCGGCGAGTCTGCATCCGCCCGCTCGCTCGCCGAGTCAGCATCCGCCCGCTCGCTCGGCGAGTCGCCGACTCAGCATCCGCCCGCTCGCTCGGCGAGTCGCCGAGTCAGCATCCGCCCGCTCGCTCGGCGAGTCGCCGAGTCAGCATCCGCCCGCTCACTCGGCGAGTCGCCGAGTCAGCATCCGCCCGCTCGCTCGGCGAGTCGCCGAATCAGCATCCACCCGCTCGCTCGGCGAGTCAGCATCCGCCCGCTCGCTCGGCGAGTCAGCATCCACCCGCTCGCTCGCCGAGTCAGCATCCGCCCGCTCGCACCGCGAGTCGCCGACTCAGCATCCGCCCGCTCGCTCCGCGAGTCGCCGAGTCAGCATCCGCCCGCTCGCTCCGCGAGTCGCCGACTCAGCATCCGCCCGCTCGCTCGGCGAGTCGCCGAGTCAGCATCCGCCCGCTCGCTCGGCGAGTCGCCGAGTCAGCATCCGCCCGCTCGCTCGGCGAGTCGCCGAGTCAGCATCCACCCGCTCGCTCGGCGAGTCAGCATCCGCCCGCTCGCTCGGCGAGTCAGCATCCACCCGCTCGCTCGCCGAGTCAGCATCCGCCCGCTCGCACCGCGAGTCGCCGACTCAGCATCCGCCCGCTCGCTCCGCGAGTCGCCGAGTCAGCATCCGCCCGCTCGCTCCGCGAGTCAGCATCCGCCCGCTCGCTCGGCGAGTCAGCATCCGCCCGCTCGCTCGCCGAGTCAGCATCCGCCCGCTCGCTCGCCGAGTCAGCATCCGCCCGCTCGCTCGCCGAGTCAGCATCCGCCCGCTCGCTCGCCGAGTCAGCATCCGCCCGCTCGCTCGGCGAGTCGCCGACTCAGCATCCGCCCGCTCGCTCGGCGAGTCGCCGACTCAGCATCCGCCCGCTCGCTCGGCGAGTCGCCGAGTCATCATCCGCCCGCTCGCTCGGCGAGTCAGAATCCGCCCACTCACTCGGCGAGTCAGCATCCGCGCGCTCGCTCGGCGAGTCTGCATCCGCCCGCTCGCTCGCCGAGTCAGCATCCGCCCGCCCGCTCCGCGAGTCGCCGAGTCAGCATCCGCCCGCCCGCACCGCGAATCGCCGAGTCAGCATCCGCCCGCCCGCACCGCGAGTCGCCGAGTCAGGATCCGCCCGCTCGCTCCGCGAGTCGCCGAGTCGGCATCTGCCCGCTCGCTCCGCGAGTCGCCGAGTCGGCATCCGCCCGCTCGCTCCGCGAGACGCCGAGTCAGGATCCGCGCGCTCGCTCCGCGAGTCGCCGAGTCAGGATCCGCCCGCTCGCTCGGCGAGTCGCCGAGTCAGGATCCGCCCGCTCGCTCGGCGAGTCGCCGAGTCAGCATCCGCCCGCTCGCTCCGCGAGTCGCCGAGTCAGCATCCGCCAGCCCGCTCCGCGAGTCGCCGAGTCAGCATCCGCCAGCCCGCTCCGCGAGTCGCCGAGTCAGCATCCGCCCGCTCGCTCGCAGAGTCAGCATCCGCCCGCTCGCTCGCAGAGTCAGCATCCGCCCGCTCGCTCGCAGAGTCAGCATCCGCCCGCTCGCTCGGCGAGTCGCCGAGTCAGCATCCGCCCGCCCGCTCCGTGAGTCGCTGAGTCAGCATCCGCCCGCCCGCTCCGCGAGTCGCCGAGTCAGCATCCGCCCGCCCGCTCCGCGAGTCAGCAACCGCCCGCTCGCTCGGCGAGTCGCCGACTCAGCATCCGCCCGCTCGCTCGGCGAGTCAGCATCCGCCCGCTCGCTCGGCGAGTCACCATCCACCCGCTCGCTCGCCGAGTCAGCATCCGCCAGCTCGCACCGCGAGTCGCCGACTCAGCATCCGCCCGCTCACTCCGCGAGTCGCCGAGTCAGCATCCGCCCGCTCGCTCGGCGAGTCAGCATCCGCGCGCTCGCTCGGCGAGTCTGCATCCGCCCGCTCGCTCGCCGAGTCAGCATCCGCCCGCTCGCTCGGCGAGTCGCCGACTCAGCATCCGCCCGCTCGCTCGGCGAGTCGCCGAGTCAGCATCCGCCCGCTCGCTCGGCGAGTCGCCGAGTCAGCATCCGCCCGCTCACTCGGCGAGTCGCCGAGTCAGCATCCACCCGCTCGCTCGGCGAGTCGCCGAATCAGCATCCACCCGCTCGCTCGGCGAGTCAGCATCCGCCCGTTCGCTCGGCGAGTCAGCATCCACCCGCTCGCTCGCCGAGTCAGCATCCGCCCGCTCGCACCGCGAGTCGCCGACTCAGCATCCGTCCGCTCGCTCCGCGAGTCGCCGAGTCAGCATCCGCCCGCTCGCTCCGCGAGTCGCCGAGTCAGCATCCGCCCGCTCGCTCGGCGAGTCAGCATCCGCCCGCTCGCTCGGCGAGTCAGCATCCGCCCGCTCGCTCGCCGAGTCAGCATCCGCCCGCTCGCTCGCCGAGTCAGCATCCGCCCGCTCGCTCGGCGAGTCGCCAACTCAGCATCCGCCCGCTCGCTCGGCGAGTCGCCGACTCAGCATCCGCCCGCTCGCTCGGCGAGTCGCCGAGTCATCATCCGCCCGCTCGCTCGGCGAGTCAGAATCCGCCCACTCACTCGGCGAGTCAGCATCCGCGCGCTCGCTCGGCGAGTCTGCATCCGCCCGCTCGCTCGCCGAGTCAGCATCCGCCCGCTCGCTCGACGAGTCGCCGACTCAGCATCCGCCCGCTCGGCGAGTCGCCGACTCAGCATCCGCCCGCTCGCTCGGCGAGTCGCCGAGTCAGCATCCGCCCGCTCACTCGGCGAGTCGCCGAATCAGCATCCGCCCGCTCGCTCGGCGAGTCGCCGAGTCAGCATCCGCCCGCTCGCTCGGCGAGTCGCCGAGTCAGCATCCGCCCGCTCGCTCGGCGAGTCGCCGAATCAGCATCCGCCCGCTCGCTCGGCGAGTCAGCATCCGCCCACTCACTCGGCGAGTCAGCATCCGCGCGCTCGCTCGGCGAGTCTGCATCCGCCCGCTCGCTCGGCGAGTCAGCATCCGCCCACTCACTCGGAGAGTCAGCATCCGCGCGCTCGCTCGGCGAGTCTGCATCCGCCCGCTCGCTCGCCGAGTCAGCATCCGCCCGCTCGCTCGGCGAGTCGCCGACTCAGCATCTGCCCGCTCGCTCGGCGAGTCGCCGAGTCAGCATCCGCCCGCTCGCTCGGCGAGTCGCCGAGTCAGCATCCGTCCGCTCACTCGGCGAGTCGCCGAGTCAGCATCCGCCCGCTCGCTCGGCGAGTCGCCGAATCAGCATCCGCCCGCTCGCTCGGCGAGTCAGCATCCGCCCGCTCGCTCGGCGAGTCAGCATCCACCCGCTCGCTCGCCGAGTCAGCATCCGCCCGCTCGCACCGCGAGTCGCCGACTCAGCATCCGCCCGCTCGCTCCGCGAGTCGCCGAGTCAGCATCCGCCCGCTCGCTCCGCGAGTCGCCGAGTCAGCATCCGCCCGCTCGCTCGGCGAGTCAGCATCCGCCCGCTCGCACGGCGAGTCAGCATCCGCCCGCTCGCTCGCCGAGTCAGCATCCGCCCGCTCGCTCGCCGAGTCAGCATCCGCCCGCTCGCTCGCCGAGTCAGCATCCGCCCGCTCGCTCGCCGAGTCAGCATCCGCCCGCTCGCTCGCCGAGTCAGCATCCGCCCGCTCGCTCGGCGAGTCGCCAACTCAGCATCCGCCCGCTCGCTCGGCGAGTCGCCGACTCAGCATCCGCCCGCTCGCTCGGCGAGTCGCCGAGTCATCATCCGCCCGCTCGCTCGGCGAGTCAGAATCCGCCCACTCACTCGGCGAGTCAGCATCCGCGCGCTCGCTCGGCGAGTCTGCATCCGCCCGCTCGCTCGCCGAGTCAGCATCCGCCCGCTCGCTCGGCGAGTCGCCGACTCAGCATCCGCCCGCTCGCTCGGCGAGTCGCCGAGTCAGCATCCGCCCGCTCGCTCGGCGAGTCGCCGAGTCAGCATCCGCCCGCTCGCTCGGCGAGTCGCCGAATCAGCATCCGCCCGCTCGCTCGGCGAGTCGCCGAGTCAGCATCCGCCCGCTCGCTCGGCGAGTCGCCGAGTCAGCATCCGCCCGCTCGCTCCGCGAGTCGCCGAGTCAGCATCCGCCCGCTCGCTCGCCGAGTCAGCATCCGCCCGCCCGCACCGCGAGTCGCCGAGTCAGCATCCGCCCGCTCGCTCCGCGAGTCGCCGAGTCGGCATCTGCCCGCTCGCTCCGCGAGTCAGCATCCGCCCGCTCGCTCCGCGAGACGCCGAGTCAGGATCCGCGCGCTCGCTCCGCGAGTCGCCGAGTCAGGATCCGCCCGCTCGCTCGGCGAGTCGCCGAGTCAGCATCCGCCCGCTCGCTCGGCGAGTCAGCATCCGCCCGCTCGCTCGGCGAGTCGCCGACTCAGCATCCGCCCGCTCGCTCGGCGAGTCGCCGACTCAGCGTCCGCCCGCTCGCTCGGCGACTCGCCGAGCGATCATCCGCCCGCTCGCTCGGCGAGTCAGCATCCGCCCACTCACTCGGCGAGTCAGCATCCGCGCGCTCGCTCGGCGAGTCAGCATCCGCGCGCTCGCTCGGCGAGTCTGCATCCGCCCGCTCGCTCGCCGAGTCAGCATCCGCCCGCTCGCTCGGCGAGTCGCCGACTCAGCATCCGCCCGCTCGCTCGGCGAGTCGCCGAGTCAGCATCCGCCCGCTCGCTCGGCGAGTCGCCGAGTCAGCATCCGCCCGCTCGCTCGGCGAGTCGCCGAGTCAGCATCCGCCCGCTCGCTCGGCGAGTCAGCATCCGCCCGCTCGCTCGGCGAGTCAGCATCCGCCCGCTCGCTCGCCGAGTCAGCATCCGCCCGCTCGCACCGCGAGTCGCCGACTCAGCATCCGCCCGCTCGCTCCGCGAGTCGCCGAGTCAGCATCCGCCCGCTCGCTCCGCGAGTCGCCGAGTCAGCATCCGCCCGCTCGCTCCGCGAGTCAGCATCCGCCCGCTCGCTCGGCGAGTCAGCATCCGCCCGCTCGCTCGCCGAGTCAGCATCCGCCCGCTCGCTCGCCGAGTCAGCATCCGCCCGCTCGCTCGCCGAGTCAGCATCCGCCCGCTCGCTCGCCGAGTCAGCATCCGCCCGCTCGCTCGGCGAGTCGCCGACTCAGCATCCGCCCGCTCGCTCGGCGAGTCGCCGAGTCAGCATCCGCCCGCTCGCTCGGCGAGTCGCCGAGTCATCATCCGCCCGCTCGCTCGGCGAGTCAGCATCCGCCCGCTCGCTCGGCGAGTCGCCGAGTCAGCATCCGCCCGCTCGCTCGGCGAGTCGCCGACTCAGCATCCGCCCGCTCGCCCGGCGAGTCGCCGACTCAGCATCCGCCCGCTCGCTCGGCGAGTCGCCGAGTCAGCATCCGCCCGCTCGCTCGGCGAGTCGCCGAGTCAGCATCCGCCCGCTCGCTCGGCGAGTCGCCGAATCAGCATCCGCCCGCTCGCTCGGCGAGTCGCCGAGTCAGCATCCGCCCGCTCGCTCGGCGAGTCGCCGAGTCAGCATCCGCCCGCCCGCTCCGCGAGTCGCCGAGTCAGCATCCGCCCGCCCGCTCCGCGAGTCGCCGAGTCAGCATCCGCCCGCTCGCTCCGCGAGTCGCCGAGTCAGCATCCGCCCGCTCGCTCCGCGAGTCGCCGAGTCAGCATCCGCCCGCTCGCTCCGCGAGTCGCCGAGTCAGCATCCGCCCGCTCGCTCCGCGAGTCGCCGAGTCAGCATCCGCCCGCTCGCTCCGCGAGTCGCCGAGTCAGCATCCGCCCGCTCGCTCGGCGAGTCGCCGAGTCAGCATCCGCCCGCTCGCTCGGCGAGTCAGCATCCGCCCGCTCGCTCGGCGAGTCGCCGAGTCAGCATCCGCCCGCTCGCTCCGCGAGTCGCCGAGTCAGCATCCGCCCGCTCGCTCCGCGAGTCGCCGAGTCAGCATCCGCCCGCTCGCTCCGCGAGTCGCCGAGTCAGCATCCGCCCGCTCGCTCCGCGAGTCGCCGAGTCAGCATCCGCCCGCTCGCTCCGCGAGTCGCCGAGTCAGCATCCGCCCGCTCGCTCGGCGAGTCGCCGAGTCAGCATCCGCCCGCTCGCTCCGCGAGTCGCCGAGTCAGCATCCCCCCGCTCGCTCGGCGAGTCGCCGAGTCAGCATCCGCCCGCTCGCTCCGCGAGTCGCCGAGTCAGCATCCGCCCGCTCGCTCCGCGAGTCGCCGAGTCGGCATCCGCCCGCTCGCTCGCCGAGTCAGCATCCGCCCGCCCGCTCCGCGAGTCGCCGAGTCAGCATCCGCCCGCTCGCTCCGCGAGTCGCCGAGTCAGCATCCGCCCGCCCGCTCCGCGAGTCGCCGAGTCAGCATCCGCCCGCTCGCTCCGCGAGTCGCCGAGTCAGCATCCGCCCGCTCGCTCGGCGAGTCAGCATCCGCCCGCTCGCTCGCCGAGTCAGCATCCGCCCGCTCGCTCGCCGAGTCAGCATCCGCCCGCTCGCTCGCCGAGTCAGCATCCGCCCGCTCGCTCGCCGAGTCAGCATCCGCCCGCTCGCTCGGCGAGTCGCCGACTCAGCATCCGCCCGCTCGCTCGGCGAGTCGCCGACTCAGCATCCGCCCGCTCGCTCGGCGAGTCGCCGAGTCATCATCCGCCCGCTCGCTCGGCGAGTCAGAATCCGCCCACTCACTCGGCGAGTCAGCATCCGCGCGCTCGCTCGGCGAGTCTGCATCCGCCCGCTCGCTCGCCGAGTCAGCATCCGCCCGCTCGCTCGGCGAGTCGCCGACTCAGCATCCGCCCGCTCGCTCGGCGAGTCGCCGACTCAGCATCCGCCCGCTCGCTCGGCGAGTCGCCGAGTCAGCATCCGCCCGCTCACTCGGCGAGTCGCCGAGTCAGCATCCGCCCGCTCGCTCGGCGAGTCGCCGAATCAGCATCCGCCCGCTCGCTCGGCGAGTCAGCATCCGCCCGCTCGCTCGGCGAGTCAGCATCCACCCGCTCGCTCGCCGAGTCAGCATCCGCCCGCTCGCACCGCGAGTCGCCGACTCAGCATCCGCCCGCTCGCTCCGCGAGTCGCCGAGTCAGCATCCGCCCGCTCGCTCGGCGAGTCGCCGAGTCAGCATCCGCCCGCTCGCTCGGCGAGTCGCCGAGTCAGCATCCGCCCGCTCGCTCGGCGAGTCAGCATCCGCCCGCTCGCTCGCCGAGTCAGAATCCGCCCGCTCGCTCGCCGAGTCAGCATCCGCCCGCTCGCTCGCCGAGTCAGCATCCGCCCGCTCGCTCGGCGAGTCGCCGACTCAGCATCCGCCCGCTCGCTCGGCGAGTCGCCGAGTCAGCATCCGCCCGCTCGCTCGGCGAGTCAGCATCCGCCCACTCACTCGGCGAGTCAGCATCCGCGCGCTC
Source organism: Pelodiscus sinensis (assembly GCF_052426305.1). Lineage (NCBI taxonomy): Eukaryota > Metazoa > Chordata > Testudines > Trionychidae > Pelodiscus > Pelodiscus sinensis. Next base: position 57,158,250 of record NC_143061.1, on the reverse strand, counting down.
GCTCGGCGAGTCGCCGAGTCAGCATCCGCCCGCTCGCTCGGCGAGTCAGCATCCGCCCGCTCGCTCGGCGAGTCGCCGACTCAGCATCCGCTCGCTCGGCGAGTCGCCGAGTCAGCATCCGCCCGCTCGCTCGGCGAGTCGCCGAGTCAGCATCCGCCCGCTCGCTCGGCGAGTCGCCGAATCAGCATCCGCCCGCTCGCTCGCCGAGTCAGCATCCGCCCGCTCGCTCGCCGAGTCAGCATCCGCCCGCTCGCTCGCCGAGTCAGCATCCGCCCGCTCGCTCGCCGAGTCAGCATCCGCCCGCTCGCTCGGCGAGTCGCCGACTCAGCATCCGCCCGCTCGCTCGGCGAGTCGCCGACTCAGCATCCGCCCGCTCGCTCGGCGAGTCGCCGAGTCATCATCCGCCCGCTCGCTCGGCGAGTCAGAATCCGCCCACTCACTCGGCGAGTCAGCATCCGCGCGCTCGCTCGGCGAGTCAGCATCCGCCCGCTCGCTCGCCGAGTCAGCATCCGCCCGCTCGCTCGGCGAGTCGCCGACTCAGCATCCGCCCGCTCGCTCGGCGAGTCGCCGAGTCAGCATCCGCCCGCTCACTCGGCGAGTCGCCGAGTCAGCATCCGCCCGCTCGCTCGGCGAGTCGCCGAATCAGCATCCGCCCGCTCGCTCGGCGAGTCGCCGAGTCAGCATCCGCCCGCTCGCTCGGCGAGTCGCCGAGTCAGCATCCGCCCGCCCGCTCCGCGAGTCACCGAGTCAGCATCCGCCCGCCCGCACCGCGAATCGCCGAGTCAGCATCCGCCCGCCCGCACCGCGAGTCGCCGAGTCAGGATCCGCCCGCTCGCTCCGCGAGTCGCCGAGTCGGCATCTGCCCGCTCGCTCCGCGAGTCGCCGAGTCGGCATCCGCCCGCTCGCTCCGCGAGACGCCGAGTCAGGATCCGCGCGCTCGCTCCGCGAGTCGCCGAGTCAGGATCCGCCCGCTCGCTCGGCGAGTCGCCGAGTCAGGATCCGCCCGCTCGCTCGGCGAGTCGCCGAGTCAGCATCCGCCCGCTCGCTCCGCGAGTCGCCGAGTCAGCATCCGCCCGCTCGCTCCGCGAGTCGCCGAGTCAGCATCCGCCCGCTCGCTCCGCGAGTCGCCGAGTCAGCATCCGCCCGCTCGCTCCGCGAGTCGCCGAGTCAGCATCCGCCCGCTCGCTCCGCGAGTCGCCGAGTCAGCATCCGCCCGCTCGCTCCGCGAGTCGCCGAGTCAGCATCCGCCCGCTCGCTCCGCGAGACGCCGAGTCAGCATCCGCCCGCTCGCTCGGCGAGTCGCCGAGTCAGCATCCGCCCGCTCGCTCGCCGAGTCAGCATCCGCCCGCTCGCCCGCCGAGTCAGCATCCGCCCGCTCGCTCGCCGAGTCAGCATCCGCCCGCTCGCTCGCCGAGTCAGCATCCGCCCGCCCGCTCCGCGAGTCGCCGAGTCAGCATCCGCCCGCCCGCTCCGCGAGTCGCCGAGTCAGCATCCGCCCGCTCGCTCCGCGAGTCGCCGAGTCAGCATCCGCCCGCCCGCTCGGCGAGTCGCCGAGTCAGCATCCGCCCGCTCGCTCCGCGAGTCGCCGAGTCAGCATCCGCCAGCATCCGCCCACTCGCCGAGTCAGCATCCGCCCGCCCGCTCCGCGAGTCGCCGAGTCAGCATCCGCCCGCCCGCTCGCTCGCCGAGTCAGCATCCGCCCGCTCGCTCGGCGAGTCGCCGACTCAGCATCCGCCCGCTCGCTCGGCGAGTCGCCGAGTCAGCATCCGCCCGGTCGCTCGGCGAGTCGCCGACTCAGCATCCGCCCGCTCGCTCGGCGAGTCAGCATCCGCCCACTCACTCGGCGAGTCAGCATCCGCGCGCTCGCTCGGCGAGTCTGCATCCGCCCGCTCGCTCGGCGAGTCAGCATCCGCCCACTCACTCGGCGAGTCAGCATCCGCGCGCTCGCTCGGCGAGTCTGCATCCGCCCGCTCGCTCGCCGAGTCAGCATCCGCCCGCTCGCTCGGCGAGTCGCCGACTCAGCATCCGCCCGCTCGCTCGGCGAGTCGCCGAGTCAGCATCCGCCCGCTCGCTCGGCGAGTCGCCGAGTCAGCATCCGCCCGCTCACTCGGCGAGTCGCCGAGTCAGCATCCGCCCGCTCGCTCGGCGAGTCGCCGAATCAGCATCCGCCCGCTCGCTCGGCGAGTCAGCATCCGCCCGCTCGCTCGGCGAGTCAGCATCCACCCGCTCGCTCGCCGAGTCAGCATCCGCCCGCTCGCACCGCGAGTCGCCGACTCAGCATCCGCCCGCTCGCTCCGCGAGTCGCCGAGTCAGCATCCGCCCGCTCGCTCCGCGAGTCGCCGAGTCAGCATCCGCCCGCTCGCTCGGCGAGTCAGCATCCGCCCGCTCGCTCGGCGAGTCAGCATCCGCCCGCTCGCTCGCCGAGTCAGCATCCGCCCGCTCGCTCGCCGAGTCAGCATCCGCCCGCTCGCTCGCCGAGTCAGCATCCGCCCGCTCGCTCGCCGAGTCAGCATCCGCCCGCTCGCTCGCCGAGTCAGCATCCGCCCGCTCGCTCGGCGAGTCGCCGACTCAGCATCCGCCCGCTCGCTCGGCGAGTCGCCGACTCAGCATCCGCCCGCTCGCTCGGCGAGTCGCCGAGTCATCATCCGCCCGCTCGCTCGGCGAGTCAGAATCCGCCCACTCACTCGGCGAGTCAGCATCCGCGCGCTCGCTCGGCGAGTCTGCATCCGCCCGCTCGCTCGCCGAGTCAGCATCCGCCCGCTCGCTCGGCGAGTCGCCGACTCAGCATCCGCCCGCTCGGCGAGTCGCCGACTCAGCATCCGCCCGCTCGCTCGGCGAGTCGCCGAGTCAGCATCCGCCCGCTCGCTCGGCGAGTCGCCGAGTCAGCATCCGCCCGCTCGCTCGGCGAGTCGCCGAGTCAGCATCCGCCCGCTCGCTCGGCGAGTCGCCGAGTCAGCATCCGCCCGCTCGCTCCGCGAGTCGCCGAGTCAGCATCCGCCCGCCCGCACCGCGAATCGCCGAGTCAGCATCCGCCCGCCCGCTCCGCGAGTCGCCGAGTCAGCATCCGCCCGCTCGCTCCGCGAGTCGCCGAGTCGGCATCCGCCCGCTCGCTCCGCGAGTCGCCGAGTCAGCATCCGCCCGCTCGCTCCGCGAGTCGCCGAGTCAGGATCCGCGCGCTCGCTCCGCGAGTCGCCGAGTCAGCATCCGCCCGCTCGCTCGGTGAGTCGCCGAGTCAGCATCCGCCCGCTCGCTCGGCGAGTCGCCGACTCAGCATCCGCCCGCTCGCTCGGCGAGTCGCCGAGTCAGCATCCGCCCGCTCGCTCGGCGAGTCGCCGACTCAGCATCCGCCCGCTCGCTCGGCGAGTCGCCGACTCAGCATCCGCCCGCTCGCTCGGCGAGTCGCCGACTCAGCATCCGCCCGCTCGCTCGGCGAGTCGCCGAGCGATCATCCGCCCGCTCGCTCGGCGAGTCAGCATCCGCCCGCTCACTCGGCGAGTCAGCATCCGCGCGCTCGCTCGGCGAGTCAGCATCCGCGCGCTCGCTCGGCGAGTCTGCATCCGCCCGCTCGCTCGCCGAGTCAGCATCCGCCCGCTCGCTCGGCGAGTCGCCGACTCAGCATCCGCCCGCTCGCTCGGCGAGTCGCCGAGTCAGCATCCGCCCGCTCGCTCGGCGAGTCGCCGAGTCAGCATCCGCCCGCTCGCTCGGCGAGTCGCCGAGTCAGCATCCGCCCGCTCGCTCGGCGAGTCAGCATCCGCCCGCTCGCTCGGCGAGTCAGCATCCGCCCGCTCGCACCGCGAGTCGCCGAGTCAGCATCCGCCCGCTCGCTCCGCGAGTCGCCGAGTCAGCATCCGCCCGCTCGCTCCGCGAGTCGCCGAGTCAGCATCCGCCCGCTCGCTCCGCGAGTCAGCATCCGCCCGCTCGCTCCGCGAGTCAGCATCCGCCCGCTCGCTCGGCGAGTCAGCATCCGCCCGCTCGCTCGCCGAGTCAGCATCCGCCCGCTCGCTCGCCGAGTCAGCATCCGCCCGCTCGCTCGCCGAGTCAGCATCCGCCCGCTCGCTCGCCGAGTCAGCATCCGCCCGCTCGCTCGGCGAGTCGCCGACTCAGCATCCGCCCGCTCGCTCGGCGAGTCGCCGACTCAGCATCCGCCCGCTCGCTCGGCGAGTCGCCGAGTCATCATCCGCCCGCTCGCTCGGCGAGTCAGAATCCGCCCACTCACTCGGCGAGTCAGCATCCGCGCGCTCGCTCGGCGAGTCTGCATCCGCCCGCTCGCTCGCCGAGTCAGCATCCGCCCGCTCGCTCGGCGAGTCGCCGACTCAGCATGTGCCCGCTCGGCGAGTCGCCGACTCAGCATCCGCCTGCTCGCTCGGCGAGTCGCCGAGTCAGCATCCGCCCGCTCGGCGAGTCGCCGAATCAGCATCCGCCCGCTCGCTCGGCGAGTCGCCGAGTCAGCATCCGCCCGCTCGCTCGGCGAGTCGCCGAGTCAGCATCCGCCCGCCCGCTCCGCGAGTCGCCGAGTCAGCATCCGCCCGCCCGCACCGCGAATCGCCGAGTCAGCATCCGCCCGCCCGCACCGCGAGTCGCCGAGTCAGGATCCGCCCGCTCGCTCCGCGAGTCGCCGAGTCGGCATCTGCCCGCTCGCTCCGCGAGTCGCCGAGTCGGCATCCGCCCGCTCGCTCCGCGAGACGCCGAGTCAGGATCCGCGCGCTCGCTCCGCGAGTCGCCGAGTCAGGATCCGCCCGCTCGCTCGGCGAGTCGCCGAGTCAGGATCCGCCCGCTCGCTCGGCGAGTCGCCGAGTCAGCATCCGCCCGCTCGCTCCGCGAGTCGCCGAGTCAGCATCCGCCCGCTCGCTCCGCGAGTCGCCGAGTCAGCATCCGCCCGCTCGCTCCGCGAGTCGCCGAGTCAGGATCCGCCCGCTCGCTCCGCGAGTCGCCGAGTCAGGATCCGCCCGCTCGCTCCGCGAGTCGCCGAGTCAGCATCCGCCCGCTCGCTCGGCGAGTCGCCGAGTCAGCATCCGCCCGCTCGCTCCGCGAGACGCCGAGTCAGCATCCCCCCGCTCGCCCGGCGAGTCGCCGAGTCAGCATCCGCCCGCTCGCTCCGCGAGTCGCCGAGTCGGCATCCGCCCGCTCGCACCGCGAGTCGCCGAGTCGGCATCCGCCCGCCCGCTCCGCGAGTCGCCGAGTCGGCATCCGCCCGCCCGCTCCGCGAGTCGCCGAGTCGGCATCCGCCCGCCCGCTCCGCGAGTCGCCGAGTCAGCATCCGCCAGCCCGCTCCGCGAGTCGCCGAGTCAGCATCCGCCAGCCTGCTCCGCGAGTCGCCGAGTCAGCATCCGCCCGCTCGCTCGCAGAGTCAGCATCCGCCCGCTCGCTCGCAGAGTCAGCATCCGCCCGCTCGCTCGCAGAGTCAGCATCCGCCCGCTCGCTCGGCGAGTCGCCGAGTCAGCATCCGCCCGCCCGCTCCGTGAGTCGCTGAGTCAGCATCCGCCCGCCCGCTCCGCGAGTCGCCGAGTCAGCATCCGCCCGCTCGCTCCGCGAGTCAGCAACCGCCCGCTCGCTCGGCGAGTCGCCGACTCAGCATCCGCCCGCTCGCTCGGCGAGTCGCCGACTCAGCATCCGCCCGCTCGCTCGGCGAGTCAGCATCCGCCCGCTCGCTCGGCGAGTCAGCATCCACCCGCTCGCTCGCCGAGTCAGCATCCGCCAGCTCGCACCGCGAGTCGCCGAGTCAGCATCCGCCCGCTCGCTCCGCGAGTCGCCGAGTCAGCATCCGCCCGCTCGCTCGGCGAGTCGCCGAGTCAGCATCCGCCCGCTCGCTCCGCGAGTCAGCATCCGCCCGCTCGCCGAGTCAGCATCCGCCCGCTCGCTCGGCGAGTCAGCATCCGCCCGCTCGCTCGCCGAGTCAGCATCCGCCCGCTCGCTCGCCGAGTCAGCATCCGCCCGCTCGCTCGCCGAGTCAGCATCCGCCCGCTCGCTCGCCGAGTCAGCATCCGCCCGCTCGCTCGGCGAGTCGCCGAGTCAGCATCCGCCCGGTCGCTCGGCGAGTCGCCGACTCAGCATCCGCCCGCTCGCTCGGCGAGTCGCCGAGTCATCATCCGCCCGCTCGCTCGGCGAGTCAGCATCCGCCCACTCACTCGGCGAGTCAGCATCCGCGCGCTCGCTCGGCGAGTCTGCATCCGCCCGCTCGCTCGCCGAGTCAGCATCCGCCCGCTCGCTCGGCGAGTCGCCGACTCAGCATCCGCCCGCTCGCTCGGCGAGTCGCCGAGTCAGCATCCGCCCGCTCGCTCGGCGAGTCGCCGAGTCAGCATCCGCCCGCTCACTCGGCGAGTCGCCGAGTCAGCATCCGCCCGCTCGCTCGGCGAGTCGCCGAATCAGCATCCACCCGCTCGCTCGGCGAGTCAGCATCCGCCCGCTCGCTCGGCGAGTCAGCATCCACCCGCTCGCTCGCCGAGTCAGCATCCGCCCGCTCGCACCGCGAGTCGCCGACTCAGCATCCGCCCGCTCGCTCCGCGAGTCGCCGAGTCAGCATCCGCCCGCTCGCTCCGCGAGTCGCCGAGTCAGCATCCGCCCGCTCGCTCGGCGAGTCAGCATCCACCCGCTCGCTCGGCGAGTCAGCATCCGCCCGCCCGCTCCGCGAGTCGCCGAGTCAGCATCCGCCAGCCCGCTCCGCGAGTCGCCGAGTCAGCATCCGCCAGCCCGCTCCGCGAGTCGCCGAGTCAGCATCCGCCCGCTCGCTCGCCGAGTCAGCATCCGCCCGCTCGCTCGCCGAGTCAGCATCCGCCCGCTCGCTCGCCGAGTCAGCATCCGCCCGCTCGCTCGGCGAGTCGCCGAGTCAGCATCCGCCCGCCCGCTCCGCGAGTCGCCGAGTCAGCATCCGCCCGCTCGCTCCGCGAGTCGCCGAGTCATCATCCGCCCGCTCGCTCCGCGAGTCAGCATCCGCCCACTCGCTCGGCGAGTCGCCGACTCAGCATCCGCCCGCTCGCTCGGCGAGTCTGCATCCGCCCGCTCGCTCGGCGAGTCAGCATCCGCCCGCTCGCTCGCCGAGTCAGCATCCGCCCGCTCGCTCGGCGAGTCGCCGACTCAGCATCCGCCCGCTCGCTCGGCGAGTCGCCGAGTCAGCATCCGCCCGCTCGCTCGGCGAGTCGCCGAGTCAGCATCCGCCCGCTCGCTCGGCGAGTCAGCATCCGCCCGCTCGCTCGGCGAATCAGCATCCGCCCGCTCGCTCGGCGAGTCAGCATCCGCCCGCTCGCTCGCCGAGTCAGCATCCGCCCGCTCGCTCGCCGAGTCAGCATCCGCCCGCTCGCTCGCCGAGTCAGCATCCGCCCGCTCGCTCGCCGACTCAGCATCCGCCCGCTCGCTCGGCGAGTCGCCGAGTCAGCATCCGCCCGCTCGCTCGGCGAGTCGCCGACTCAGCATCCGCCCGCTCGCTCGGCGAGTCGCCGAGTCATCATCCGCCCGCTCGCTCGGCGAGTCAGCATCCGCCCACTCACTCGGCGAGTCAGCATCCGCGCGCTCGCTCGGCGAGTCTGCATCCGCCCGCTCGCTCGCCGAGTCAGCATCCGCCCGCTCGCTCGGCGAGTCGCCGACTCAGCATCCGCCCGCTCGCTCGGCGAGTCGCCGAGTCAGCATCCGCCCGCTCGCTCGGCGAGTCGCCGAGTCAGCATCCGCCCGCTCACTCGGCGAGTCGCCGAGTCAGCATCCGCCCGCTCGCTCGGCGAGTCGCCGAGTCAGCATCCACCCGCTCGCTCGGCGAGTCAGCATCTGCCCGCTCGCTCGGCGAGTCAGCATCCACCCGCTCGCTCGCCGAGTCAGCATCCGCCCGCTCGCACCGCGAGTCGCCGACTCAGCATCCGCCCGCTCGCTCCGCGAGTCGCCGAGTCAGCATCCGCCCGCTCGCTCGGCGAGTCGCCGAGTCAGCATCCGCCCGCTCGCTCCGCGAGTCGCCGAGTCAGCATCCGCCCGCTCGCTCGCCGAGTCAGCATCCGCCCGCTCGCTCGCCGAGTCAGCATCCGCCCGCTCGCTCGCCGAGTCAGCATCCGCCCGCTCGCTCGCCGAGTCAGCATCCGCCCGCTCGCTCGCCGAGTCAGCATCCGCCCGCTCGCTCGCCGAGTCGCCGACTCAGCATCCGCCCGCTCGCTCGGCGAGTCGCCGAGTCAGCATCCGCCCGGTCGCTCGGCGAGTCGCCGACTCAGCATCCGCCCGCTCGCTCGGCGAGTCGCCGAGTCATCATCCGCCCGCTCGCTCGGCGAGTCAGCATCCGCCCACTCGGCGAGTCAGCATCCGCGCGCTCGCTCGGCGAGTCTGCATCCGCCCGCTCGCTCGCCGAGTCAGCATCCGCCCGCTCGCTCGGCGAGTCGCCGAGTCAGGATCCGCCCGCTCGCTCCGCGAGTCGCCGAGTCAGCATCCGCCCGCTCGCTCCGCGAGTCGCCGAGTCAGCATCCGCCCGCTCGCTCCGCGAGTCGCCGAGTCAGGATCCGCTCGCTCGCTCCGCGAGTCGCCGAGTCAGGATCCGCCCGCTCGCTCCGCGAGTCGCCGAGTCAGCATCCGCCCGCTCGCTCGGCGAGTCGCCGAGTCAGCATCCGCCCGCTCGCTCCGCGAGTCGCCGAGTCAGCATCCCCCCGCTCGCCCGGCGAGTCGCCGAGTCAGCATCCGCCCGCTCGCTCCGCGAGTCGCCGAGTCAGCATCCGCCCGCCCGCTCCGCGAGTCGCCGAGTCAGCATCCGCCCGCCCGCTCCGCGAGTCGCCGAGTCAGCATCCGCCCGCCCGCTCCGCGAGTCGCCGAGTCAGCATCCGCCAGCCCGCTCCGCGAGTCGCCGAGTCAGCATCCGCCCGCTCGCTCCGCGAGTCGCCGAGTCAGCATCCGCCCGCTCGCTCCGCGAGTCGCCGAGTCAGCATCCGCCCGCCCGCTCCGCGAGTCGCCGAGTCAGCATCCGCCCGCTCGCTCGCAGAGTCAGCATCCGCCCGCTCGCTCGCAGAGTCAGCATCTGCCCGCTCGCTCGCAGAGTCAGCATCCGCCCGCTCGCTCGGCGAGTCGCCGAGTCAGCATCCGCCCGCCCGCTCCGTGAGTCGCTGAGTCAGCATCCGCCCGCCCGCTCCGCGAGTCGCCGAGTCAGCATCCGCCCGCTCGCTCCGCGAGTCAGCAACCGCCCGCTCGCTCGGCGAGTCGCCGACTCAGCATCCGCCCGCTCGCTCGGCGAGTCAGCATCCGCCCGCTCGCTCGGCGAGTCAGCATCCACCCGCTCGCTCGCCGAGTCAGCATCCGCCAGCTCGCACCGCGAGTCGCCGACTCAGCATCCGCCCGCTCGCTCCGCGAGTCGCCGAGTCAGCATCCGCCCGCTCGCTCGGCGAGTCGCCGAGTCAGCATCCGCCCGCTCGCTCCGCGAGTCGCCGAGTCAGCATCCGCCCGCTCGCTCGCCGAGTCAGCATCCGCCCGCTCGCTCGCCGAGTCAGCATCCGCCCGCTCGCTCGCCGAGTCAGCATCCGCCCGCTCGCTCGCCGAGTCAGCATCCGCCCGCTCGCTCGCCGAGTCAGCATCCGCCCGCTCGCTCGCCGAGTCGCCGACTCAGCATCCGCCCGCTCGCTCGGCGAGTCGCCGAGTCAGCATCCGCCCGGTCGCTCGGCGAGTCGCCGACTCAGCATCCGCCCGCTCGCTCGGCGAGTCGCCGAGTCATCATCCGCCCGCTCGCTCGGCGAGTCAGCATCCGCCCACTCACTCGGCGAGTCAGCATCCGCGCGCTCGCTCGGCGAGTCTGCATCCGCCCGCTCGCTCGCCGAGTCTGCATCCGCCCGCTCGCTCGGCGAGTCGCCGAGTCAGCATCCGCCCGCTCTCTCGGCGAGTCGCCGAGTCAGCATCCGCCCGCTCGCTCGGCGAGTCGCCGAATCAGCATCCGCCCGCTCGCTCGGCGAGTCGCCGAGTCAGCATCCGCCCGCTCGCTCGGCGAGTCGCCGAATCAGCATCCACCCGCTCGCTCGGCGAGTCAGCATCCGCCCGCTCGCTCGGCGAGTCAGCATCCACCCGCTCGCTCGCCGAGTCAGCATCCGCCCGCTCGCACCGCGAGTCGCCGACTCAGCATCCGCCCGCTCGCTCCGCGAGTCGCCGAGTCAGCATCCGCCCGCTCGCTCCGCGAGTCGCCGAGTCAGCATCCGCCCGCTCGCTCCGCGAGTCAGCATCCGCCCGCTCGCTCGCTCGCCGAGTCAGCATCCGCCCGCTCGCTCGCCGAGTCAGCATCCGCCCGCTCGCTCGCCGAGTCAGCATCCGCCCGCTCGCTCGCCGAGTCAGCATCCGCCCGCTCGCTCGGCGAGTCGCCGACTCAGCATCCGCCCGCTCGCTCGGCGAGTCGCCGAGTCATCATCCGCCCGCTCGCTCGGCGAGTCAGAATCCGCCCACTCACTCGGCGAGTCAGCATCCGCGCGCTCGCTCGGCGAGTCTGCATCCGCCCGCTCGCTCGCCGAGTCAGCATCCGCCCGCTCGCTCGGCGAGTCGCCGACTCAGCATCCGCCCGCTCGGCGAGTCGCCGACTCAGCATCCGCCCGCTCGCTCGGCGAGTCGCCGAGTCAGCATCCGCCCGCTCACTCGGCGAGTCGCCGAGTCAGCATCCGCCCGCTCGCTCGGCGAGTCGCCAAATCAGCATCCGCCCGCTCGCTCGGCGAGTCGCCGAGTCAGCATCCGCCCGCTCGCTCGGCGAGTCGCCGAGTCAGCATCCGCCCGCCCGCTCCGCGAGTCGCCGAGTCAGCATCCGCCCGCCTGCACCGCGAATCGCCGAGTCAGCATCCGCCCGCCCGCACCGCGAGTCGCCGAGTCAGGATCCGCCCGCCCGCTCCGCGAGTCGCCGAGTCAGGATCCGCCCGCCCGCTCCGCGAGTCGCCGAGTCAGGATCCGCCCGCCCGCTCCGCGAGTCGCCGAGTCAGCATCCGCCGGATCGCACCGCGAGTCAGCATCCGCCCGCTCGCTCGCCGAGTCAGCATCCGCCCGCTCGCTCGGCGAGTCAGCATCCGCCCGCTCGCTCGGCGAGTCAGCATCCGCCCGCTCGCTCGGCGAGTCGCCGACTCAGCATCCGCCCGCTCGCTCGGCGAGTCGCCGAGTCAGCATCCGCCCGCCCGCTCCGCGAGTCGCCGAGTCAGGATCCGCCCGCCCGCTCCGCGAGTCGCCGAGTCAGGATCCGCCCGCCCGCTCCGCGAGTCGCCGAGTCAGGATCCGCCCGCCCGCTCCGCGAGTTGCCGAGTCAGGATCCGCCCGCTCGCTCTGCGAGTCGCCGAGTCAGCATCCGCCTGCTCGCTCTGCGAGTCACCGAATCAAGAATTCGCCTGCTCGCACTGGTCCGCCCCCCTTTTTGTTGCGAGGCACTGGACTCAAAGTCCACCTGGCTCGCAGGGGTTTCCAGCACCTGCCCCAGCCCGGCAGAACACCACGTCCTGGCGCCTGGAGACAGCCTGGCGGAATGGGGCACTATGGCCTGGGGTTAGCCTCAGAGGTCAGTACTACGCCCACAAATAACAGAGAGAGACAACAAAGCTTCCCCACAGTTCCGTGTGCCGAGAGAGAGTAATGGCACCACACCAGCTTTTAGCGTCCGAACACAGAGGGTCCAGCGCATGGCTGCCGTACTAGAGACACCGGTGTGCCCTTTTGGAACTGTGACACATAAGACAGGCCTAATAGACAAAGACAGACACAGACAGACAAAAATGTTAGCCGCTCCACAAAATTGAATTCTGTAGCTCCCCTTACCCCGATGGCCGGCCGTCACTCCAAATCCCAAGCCCTCACTAGGAGATTTCGTAACAGGTATCTCCTTACCTTCTATTGAGCGCTCTGAGAGGTTTGGAAGTGGAGTGCCGGTCCGTCCATACGGGCAAGTGGCGCGTTAGGAATCTCGGTGGAACCTCCAAATTGTCGAAGCAAAAACACGCTCCTCTGTGTTTAGGCAGCTAACAAACAGCTTTATTAATTAATAAAGCACAGCATGAGCCAAACGTGGTCACAGCAGAGCCAGACCCAGTAAGGCTGCTAATACAATCAATCCTAGTATCTTTATACCCTTAGCCAAACAGTCTGACGTCAGGGCATCCAATTATAGAAATCCTCAATTAAATTTGGAAAAACCAAACCTTATCAACAAGATGGCGGACAGGTGCGAGGGAGTACATCTCCTGTCCCAACCAGCCCAATTAACACATACCAATAGCCCATCCTGTAGGCCTCTTCTCACGGGGTGACAAAGTTCACTCTGGTCTACGTGCTTGACAGAAAAGCTGAAATGGTTTCTGATATACAAGATGGCTTCTAGCTAAACATGAAAATGGTTTCTACGGCTTCTACACTGTCTCTCCCAACTCCTACTTGAATCAGGATGTGCTGATTCCTTCTCTCCGGAGCCTTCCCTGCTGGCTCAGGGTCATTCCTTACAGCATAACCAGGGAAGAGAGCTGCCTTAACCTCAGACACATCTGAGTGCTGCTTTGTGAATTGGCCAACCAAGGCACCTTTCCAACAAAGCAGCCATCTTCCAGTCTTCTCCTCACCTGGCTACACAGAGCTGATACATGTTACTCTTACAATGTAATGCATTGCACAAAAGATCTTTCCAAGCTGCACTTGGGAAACAAAACTTTTTGTTAGAAAGAATGAATATTTAAAGGGTTTCACTGGAATCCAGCGAAAACCCCAACCACAATATCCTTTACCAAACTTCTAATCCAAGCCCTGAAGAGTCTGACAGTTGATATGTCAGGTGTCCAGCCAGTCTACTCAAGCCATTTGGGCAGCATGAGGGACTGTGGAATTCTGGCCTGTAATGGGAACTAGCTTCGCTATGGAGCTGCTCCCTAATAAGCAGGTTTCTTCTTTGAGTGTTCTGCTGTAGGTGCCTGCGTCCTTGTGCTGCTGATTGGAGAACTTCAGCAGCAGTGTCCATTGGGCCCACAGAAGCACTGGCTCTTCTCGTGCTGCGTCACAAGGCTAGCCAGCATGTGTGGGCTACACTCAGTTCCTTCTGAATCGCCGTGGCTAAAGAGAGATCCCCTCACAGTCCCTTAGGATCCTTGCTCTAGTTGCATGGATAGTGTTAGCATGTTAGCATAGTACAGTTGTAGTTGTATTCTTTACCACTTTTGTTCTTCACTCAAAACAATTTTTAAAAAGTTATTTTCCCCCTTTTGTTCCTCATCAGGGACTTTTCTCTCCTCTTACAATGAGCTATGCCTAGTTCGCCAGGCTTCAAGAAGTGCCTTACTTGCAAGGAGGCACTCCCAATGCACTCAGCACCTTGGGGAAGGCCACATCTAGCAGAAGTGTGGTCTCCTCCAGCAGTTCCGGCCACACAGGACCCATGCCAGGAATGACCTGGCAGACATACATCTTCGCCACAGCTGTTTACATCTAAAGGTGGTGGGTCAAAGAAACAGAGTGCTCCCATATCTCACAAACTGTCTAAGAAGAGAGCGGGGAGTCCTACAACGAGCCCTGAGATAGAAATAAGTGGCCTTCATCTTGCATGACATTGGGTTGCATTATTGAAGTAGGAGCATTACCAGCAGATTAAGGGAAGAGATTCCCATCTATTTGGCACTGTTGAAACCACAAGTGGAATATTGGCTCAAAATTTGATGACAAATAGTCATCAAGTGGTCCTTCTCCTGTCGTCCATTTCCAGCCCTTGACTGATAAACAGAGGCTAGGGACACAATTCCTACCCATCCTGGCTAATAAGTATTGATAGACCTAACCTCCATGAATGTATATCATTCTTTTTTGAACCTGTTAAAATCTTGGTCTTCACAACATCCTCTGGCAAGGAGTTCCACAGGCTGACTATGCACTGTGTGAAAAAAAACTTCCTTTTGTTTGTTTTAAACCTGCTACCTATTAATTTCATTTTGGGACCCCTAGTTCTTATGTTATGGGAACAAGTAAGTAACGTTTCCTTATTCACTTTCTCCACACTAGTCATGATTTTATAGACCTCTTATCATATCTCCCTTAGTCTCTTCTTTTCTAAGCTGAAATGTCCTAATCTTTTTAATTTCTCTTCATATGGCACCCGTTCCAAACCTCTAATCATTTTTGTAGCCTTTTTCTGAACCTTTCCAATGTCAATATATCTTTTTTTGAGATGAGGTGACCACATCTGTATGCTGTGGGTGTACCATGGCTTTATATAGAGGCAATAAGATATTCTGTCTTATTCTCTATCCCTTTTTAAATGATTCCTAACATTCTGTTTGCTTTTTTGGCTGCTGCTGCACATTGAGTGGATATTGTCAGAAGTGGGGATCTCGCTCATCCATTCATGTGCATCACTAATTAGGTGATGAGGCACTTGGTTAGTTTTAAAACCCTTGCAGGCTTCTTTTTTGACTTATTTGGTGAAGATGGAAATGCCCTGGGTGGCCCATCCAACCCAGTGTGTCAAGTCCAGCAAAAGCAAGCATTTTTTAAGATAGTTATAGTTACTCCCACCATTTACCTGCACTTCACTGAATTTTTTCACTTTGACATTCAGATCATTGGGCAGAAATCACATTGCACCAACGCCCACTCCTGCTGCAGACCTTCGCGGTGCTTTGTTTTAATTAAACACTTGAATTCCCCTGGTCCACACCAGTTCTAAGTCACTCTTCCCACCATTATTCCAGCACTGGACCAAGGGGACAGGTTCTTAGCCCTCATCCTCCAAGATCTATATTTTTCATATCCCAGTATATCCTGCCCACAGGCGGTTTCTCCAGTTCATCATGAAGACCGAGCATTATTAATACAAGATCCTGACCATCAGACTTTCAGCAGCCTCTCTCATGTACTCCAAGGTCCTTCAGGTAGTGGCTGCCTACCTACCCAAAGAGGGCATTGTCATCTTTCCATACTCCAAACTTGACTGGCTCCTCAAGGCCTCATCCAAAATCGCCACCTTCATGCTGTCTGAATGACAATGGACCTTTTACCAAGCCTTGGCCTTCTTATAAACTTGGAGAAATCTACATTGCTACCGGTGCAGAATGTGGAGTTTATCAGGGCACAGTTGGAAGCCATACAAGCTAGAGCCTTCCTCCCAGGTCACAGAGTTTTGCCTACAGGTTGGACGTTCC
This sequence comes from Pelodiscus sinensis, assembly GCF_052426305.1. Lineage (NCBI taxonomy): Eukaryota > Metazoa > Chordata > Testudines > Trionychidae > Pelodiscus > Pelodiscus sinensis. The sequence continues at coordinate 57,143,176 of NC_143061.1, read as the reverse complement.
TGATCTGGCAATCTTGGTACCTGACCAGCCCCAAAGAGGGAGCTCACTGGACCAGAGGAGGTCAATTCTTGCCCCATGCCAATGGCCTCCCCAGCCTGGCTCCATTCCTGGTCTGGCTGCTGGCCTCCCTGCCAGCTCCCCACTGTCACCAGCCCACCTGGTCTCGTAGCCACAGCAGGGCTGCTGGTCCCACTGCTGCCAGACTGGCATGGCTGCTGGCCTCCAGGCTGGCTCCCTCTGTTACCAGCCCTGATGCTGTGCGTGACTAGCTGTTCCACTGGAGCCCACTGCCACCCTGTCTCCTGAGGACCTGCACCAGCAGTAATAATAAATAATAATGATAGTACCTAGGTCTTGTCTGATGCTGTGGACTTGCATGTGACTGGATGACATGTGCTCTGTAAATGCAGGGTGGGATGATGAGACCTTTCTGGGTATCTCAGTGATAAGATGCAGAATCATAGAACCATAGAGCTGGAAGAGATCTCAGAAGGGCATCAAGTCCAGCCCCCTGCTCTAGGCAGGACCAATCCCAACTAAATCAACCCAGCCAGGGCTTTGTCAAGCCGAGACTTAAACACCTCTAGGGATGGAGACTCCACCTCCTCCCCAGGGAACCCATCCCAGTGCTTCACCTCCCTCCTAGTGAAATAGTTTTTCCTAATATTAAACCTGGACCTGTCCCACCACAACTTGAGACCATTGCTCCTTGTTCTGCCATCTGTCACTACTGAGAACAGCCTCTCTCCATCCTCTTTGGAACCTCCCTTCAGGAAGCTGAAGGCTGCTCTCAAATCCCCCCTCACTCTTCTCTTCTGCAGACTATACAGACCCAACTCCCTCAGCTTCTCCTCATAGGTCATATGCTTCAGCCCCCTAATCATTTTGGTCGCCCTCCGCTGGACCCTCTCCAATGCGTCCACATCCTTTCTGTAGTGGGGGGCCCAGACCTGGACACAATACTCCAGATGTGGCCTCACCAAAGCCGAATAAAGGGGAATGATGACATCTCTGGATCTGCTGGCAATGCTCCTCTTAATGCATCCTAATATGCCATTAGCCTACTTGGCTACAAGGGCACACTGTTGACTCATCTCCAGCTTCTCATCCACTGTAACCCCCAGGTCCTTTTCTGCAGAACTGCTACTTAGCTGGTTGGTCCCCAGCCTGTAACAATACTTGGGATTCTTCCGTCCCAAGTGCAGGACTCTGCACTTGTCCTTGTTGAACCTCATCAGATTTCTTGTGGCCCAACCCTCCAATCTGTCTAAGTCAAAGTTGAGCGCGGAGCAGCTGGCTGCTCTCTGGCTCTCATGCCCTGCTAGATGGCCTTGCTGTAATTAGACCTGGAGTACAAGAGTGTCTCTATGTACAGACAGGATTGTTCACCAACCTTCTGCACTAGAATTACATGTTCTTTTCAGCACCTTTGGCACCTGCTTCCCTCTTGTTTCCTCTTAGCTGGCGCTGTCTTTGTGCCACTGTGCCATTTATTTTCTGCGTATTTAGAAAGCTTCTCAGCCAGCCCTCTGGCACCATTGCCATCAGTTCTGAACTGGCAGACTGTGACATGAGACATTTTGAATGACAACTGCAGCTAGCTTTTCTGTGCTATTCCCAAGAGCAGCTCCTTCCCATGGAGCTGGAGAAAAGTGTGTAGTGGGGCTGCTGAGAGCCATTGAACCAAACTGCACCCACCCCACAAGGTGCAGCAACACTCCTGCGCGCCTAGTTACAGTACCTAGGGCTACTTTAGGCTGAGATTCTGGGACTAGCATCACACTGAATGGCCTACTCCCTAGTATGCCCCCTGATGGGATGGCTGAGGCCATGGCCTAATCATATGATTTCTAATCCTGATGTCTAATGCATTGTTCACCCTTTTAGGGTGCGTCTAGACTGGCAAGATTTTGCACAAAAGCAGCTGCTGGTACCTGAATCTGTAACTGAATCTCAGCATGCTGATAATTGCCATGAGTGCTTTGATCGCATGGCTCATGATTGTACTCTAACCTCTTGATTGAATTACACATTTGTAACCTATCTCTGCTAATTCGTTACATCCATGTATAATGTATGGAGGCTTGGAGGAGAGGCCCAGCATAGCAGTAGCAAAAAGCAAACGCTATATGATGATGCCCATGTCACTGTTGCCCTGGAGTGTGGGAGGAGATTTTCAAGAGCACAAATAGGAGTCAGTGCTCATTGACTTTCAATGGGATTTGGGTGCTGAACACCTTTAGGCTCTTTTTTAAATGCCAACCAATGCATAGAGTCCTCTGATGAAATAGTAATGGGTCCAATTTCAAGATGATGGGAACCTTGTTTGAGGCTGATCCTGCTTCACTCATACACTCACATATGTGACTAGTGAGCAATGGGAGAGCTCTTCTTCAAGTCTATGCAACTACTCCTAAGTGTATGCAGGAGCAGCTCTCAGGTAAATAGGACAGCCCCAATTCAGTGAGCATCATTAGGGGAAAGCCCCTCAAAGAATCCTGCATCGAGGGGGAAAAGAATCCAGATTTGTCCCAAAGAGCCCGATTCTGCTCCCACTGACTTTGTTCTGTATGCTTTGTTGTATTGGCAAAATGCTCATTGATGTTAGCGTGAGCAAAGCTGGACCCTGGCATTACTCAAATAGGCAAATATCATGCCAAAGTTCAAGTTCCAGGTACAGACATGTCAGCTCTGATTTCCTAAGTGTATGTCATTTGGTTACAGCAGTTCTCCAAGTTCTTGAGTTACCTATAATAACTGAAGATTTAGGGAACTCGGAAGTTGTATCATTTTAGGGGATTGGGTTCTGAAACAGCAAATCGGCAGGAGATATCTTTCTAAAAGTTATAATGGTGCTCAGCAAGCACCTATGGGTTTGATGCACAAATTACTAGATGAAATTCTCAGGCCTGGGTTAAGCGGAAGGTCAGACTAGATGTTTGTAAAGGTCTCATGTGACCTTAACACCTGAGAATCTGTCCGAAACCAGCATGCGGCCATCTCTGATGGATATTTTTGGTGCAAAGCAAGAGAGACCAAACATCAGTGGTAAAGCCAAGGAAGACAGAGGGACCCCTAGGGAGAACATTGTTCACCTGATTCTAACAACATTCCTTGTTCAGTGTTAGAGGAAAGTGACTCTCTTCTATTCATTTTCATTGTTGCCTGCCAGCATGGGCCTAAGCTTTCTGCAGTGTATGTTTAGAGGGCAGCTCATTCCTCCCTCAGGACAAAATTCTGGTCTTGAAAGTGCCAGGCACTCTTCAGGGGAAGCAGAGCAGCAGTAGGTGAGTATCTCCTCTATCCAGGGGTGGATATAGGGCAGGGTGGGCGGGGTGGCTACCCCGGGCCCAGTGCTTCAAGAAGCCCTGCACATGCGCCGTGTCAAAGGGGGAGGCCCCACAAAATTGTGCTGCCCTGGGGCCCACAAAATCCTCATCTGCCCCTGCTTCTATCCTGCATCTGTTGGACAGGATGACTGGAGGGTGTGGGGGAGGGGCTAAGAGAGCAACATCGGGAGCTGTCCGGGGATGTAAATCATGTCATCAGTCCAAGTGCGTAATAGCCTGCAACAGATCACAGCAGAAAGCATCATGAGCCACTCCCCCTAAACCCACCAACCCACCAGAGTACAGCATGTTCAGGAAGTCTTAGGCATGCTAATAGAGGCTCAACCCAATACCTGTGAATCTGACCCATTCCCTTCTTGGCTAGGGAAAGTTATAAGCAGTTGATGCTATTCATGTCAGAAATGGACAACACATCATTCAGGGAAGGATTCTTCCCTTCCTCCTTTAAACACACAGTAGTCCAATCAACACAGAAGAAGTCTGTGCACATTTGTTTTAGCAAGCTGGTGCCCAGTCTTGAACATCTCATTGTTGAGCATGCTCATGGAGAAGCTAGTGAAAGCTATACAGGGCAATTAGATGAACTGGTTAGACAACATGGACTCAAGTGCCCGGGGGGGATGAGAGTTTTCTGGGGCCCAGGGCAGCACAATTTCATGGGGCCCCTTTTTGGAGAAAAAATATAAAAAAGGCATCAAATGCGCAAATTGAAGGCTATTTTCATATTCAATGTGAATTGGGTAAATTTGATAGAAACTAAATTTAGTTGGATAATGTTTATTTTAATTATATTGTAATTCATTTGTAAATAAAATTCTGCATTAATAATTAAAATTTTTCATTTGTATTTAAGTCTATTATAGCTGTCTAGTCAGCACATTCTTCAATTATGTCATTAAAGTCCATTTCTTTACACAGGTCATTTTCAAAAAAGTTTAAAAATCCTTCTTCACAAACAAATGCAACAGCAACCATATGACAAATGTGTGTGACTGAGGACTACAAACATTAAGCAGTACATTCACCTGCCAACATAGTTTTTAAACCCCTACAGCAGTGAAATCCTGCAGGATTGTACTCTCAGTACTCCTGTTATTCTGCATCCTTTTAGACCTTTAGAGAAAGGTTTTCAAAATCACAAATAGCAGTTAGGCCCAACTGAAATAGCCCAATTCTAATGAAAACTCAGAGCTGGAAGTCCAACTTGATCAGATATACCTTTGAGAAAAATCTACCATCTATATCTATGTGACAATTTCTCATTTAAGGAACACATTTTCAGAAATATGCAAATGAACATATCCCAGATTCATCCCTGCTGGCTATCTACATATTACTTCTTAGCTGGCTACAAAGTGAGACAAAGTTTTAATGTGTTCTATGCACACACAGTATAATTATATGCAGTGTAATCTGGTGGCATATGCATCGCCTGTAACCTGGAGTGATTTCTATCATGGAGACCATGTAGCTCAATGAAAGAAATAGTCTGTAAAACATAAAGGGAACCCTTCCCCTCCTGCTATTAGCTGGCTACAGTGAAGAGTGGGGATAATGTTTTATCCAAAATTTCTTCCTATCTATGTCCGGGAGACTTTTCTTTAGCTGTTCCTTTAAAGGTGATGTAAAGGCAAAACCAGACAACCTGAGTTCCTACTTCCTTCTACCAATAGTAGCCTCTGATATTATATTTGGCATTAATAATTACTGTTGCTGGTGGTGCTTTCTCACATAAAACACTGCCTTAGTACTTAGTGCAAGACCCCACAAGAGGAAAACCTCTCAACAGCTTGCTCAGGTTTTCAGTCTTTCTAGAGCTATAGATGGCACAGCACAGTCTGGCTCTTCTTAGGCTCCCCAGGACTCCTCTCCCCATAAAACGTTCTTAGTCCTCAGATATTTCAGTCCAACAAACCAAATTATCAACAGGCAAAGTTTCTGCAACCCCTCAGGGAGCAGCTTATACAGCCTAACCACAGAAAACATATAGCTCCACGCAAAATGAACAAGACTTTACCTCTGCAATTTCCTTTCCTCCTAAGCCGTCATTAACTACCTTCAATATCCCTTTTTTGTCTCAACAACATAGAATATTTAAGCGTTTTTACTATAACCTGAGAGCTAAGCAATTCCTCCATCCTGACTGGCTAATAGGAGTACAGCTCCACTGACCCAATGTGAATGAGGATCCTAAATAAACCAAGGAGAGAGCCTCTTTTCTCTCCTTCGCTCTGTTCACCTCGACTGCCAACACAAACAGCTGAAGTGGCCGGTGCCTGATCTTTCAGAAGGCATGAACGGAACAAGGCCCTTGCCTGGTGATCTATCGCTTGTCCTCTAGTCCCAGCATCTGGCATTCCGAGTCTAGAACATGGGGTTGGATCCTTGATAATCTTGTCTGGTAAATTCACCCGCTCCATTTAAAAACCATTCCTCCCCACCCTACCAAACATCTGTTGAATTCCTTCATAAGTCGATTTATTTGTTCATTCATTCCTGTTCCTCTTTCAGTTTAGGGACAAGGTGGGGAAATTTAACATTCGTCAAGAGAAAAAAAATCAAGTACTGGTCCAGTCTGAGCGCAGAACTGTGGGTGTGTGCAAAGCTTTGGTGTTGTTGTCCCCCCCTCGCCTTCTTCCCCCTTCCCCTTGCTCCCTAGCAAGCAATGGGTCATTCCCTAGGAGCAAGGCTAGAGAACCACCCTCCGGCTCCGATCAAGATGCCTGGCTGGTGTGGAATAACGGGAGGCCTCGGGTGTCTCTGGGGATTTCGGGGTTTCAGACACACACTTTTCGAGGAGAGCCAGAGAGGCTGAGAGAGGGGGGCCGGGAAGTTGATTCGGCTGCGTCCGGATCTAGGCCATATTAGCAGCCTGCAGCAGCTCTGGCTTCCAGTGGGTGGCGTGAAGGGGCGAGAGCGGCTCCGCTCGAAGCGCCTGGCAGTGGAGAGCCAACTGGCTTCTAAAGAAGAAGGGCGGGTGGGGCTGGTGGCTGGAGAAGCTGCGCCCCCTCTGCGCTCCGATGAATGCACCACAACCGGGCACTGCTGCTCCCGCAGCATCTGCAACCCCAGGCAGCCAAAAAAAAGAGAAAAAGAAGCCGCGCAGAAGACAGCGGCCGCTTCCGCCCAGCTCCTCCTGTGGAGTGTGGACTCCTCTAAGAACCGCAAGGGCCTCTCCTTGGCGGCCATCGAGAAGGAGCGGGCCGTGTCTGGGGTCGACATCCAGAGGAACAAAAGCCGCATCAAAGCGCTCAAGGACACTTCAAAGTGGGGCCTGGGATAGCCGCCCCGCTCGCCCTGCCCTATATCTGCTGCTGCAAGTGCCAACAATATGTAGATGACACGCAACTCAATCCATCCTTCATCACATAAGCCAGCAGCAAGCCCAGCTAATCCAGGCCAACATTCCAGCTGCTGCACACTTTGCATTCATGCCAAAACCCAGTATGGCAACAGCGCTAATGGCACTGATGGATGATTTCCTGCTGTCGAGGGACAAAGGGCAAACATTGATTCTCACCCTTCTGGATATCTCTGCAGCATGCAACAGTGTTGACTGTGACCGACTGATATCCTGCCTGAGAGAGGTGGCAGACATGCAATAGTCTGTCTTTCCTGCAGGGAACACCAAATGAGCAGAGATGGGAAACTGCATGCCCATCATCAGACCTCTTGCTTAGCGAGTGCCAGAAGGATCAGCTCGCTCTCTCTCTCTCTCTATCTTGTCCTTTTCAAAATCTATATAGAGCTACCAGATGAACTGGTCAGGCAACATGGACTTAAGTGCCAGCAACATATAGCTGACACACAGCTCAACCTATCCTTCATCACATATGACTACACCACTGCCACCAAGATGGCCCAGTGCTCGAGAGAGATCTGCTCATGGTTGAAGAGAAACTTGCTGATGATGGAGATGATGCAAAAGAAAACACTTTGAAGAGTTTGCAGCCTTGGCGCAGTCGTTTGGTTGAAGATACATCCCTCCATCCCCAGATGATCAATTCAGTCAATAATTTGGAAATGGTCCTGGATTCTTAACGGATGACAGCAACATCCCGGAGTAATTTGACAAGGAGAAACCATTGCTTGTGGGAGAACGCTGACCTGGCCTTGACTATTCATGCTTCACCACCTCTAGGCTGGGCTACAACACAACCTACTGGGGCTTGAAGGCTTCAGCACTTGGGAAACTCCAGTTAGAACAGAACACTGCAGAACATTCCCACAGCAACACAGGCTTCTGAGAGCCCAGGAGCCCTGCCCTCCACTCTCTACACTGGTTTCCCACAGAACTAGAGAAACCAAGGATCTCAGTCCTTACCTTCAACATGTTTCATGGGTTGAGCCCAGGATATTGAAAACAACCTGGAGCTCCAGGATGGGGACTGCGAGGCTACGTCTACACTGCAGGAATTTGTCGGCAGAGGCAATGCAAATGAAGTGCTCATTAGCATTTCTTGTGCTCTCATTTGCATAGTCTCTTCCGATCCGTTTTGTGGAAGAGGTTTTTGCACACAAAAAAGCAGTGTAGACGGGGGAAAGCCCTTTTGCGCAAGATCCTGTATACTTGCTTTTTTGAGGAATAAGGGTTCTTGCGCAAAAGGGTTTTTTTGCGCAAAATGGCCCACAAAATGGATCAGAAGAGACTATGCAAATGAAAGCGCGAAAAATGCTAATGAGTGCTTCATTTGCATTGCCTCTGCCGACAAATTCCTGCAGTGTAGACATAGTGAGAGACAGTTCACTTCACTGGCACAAAGGAACTTCCTACCTTCATGGGAAAGCAGGACAGGAGCTTTCTAGTGGCCAGTCTCCACAAAGGCTCCCTCCCCGCAACAAAAGGTGCTTTTCTGGTATGTTAGTGTGTGCATTTAGAACCACAGACCAACCATGACCAAGCAAAGCACTGCACTGCGAGCCCAGTTCTCACCCTCTGGAGAGGACGAGAATATAAACACGAGAGAGAGGTTAGTCAAATGCTTCGGTCCCTGCGGAGAGGTGCTCACATTCTGTGTCTCTGAGAATAGGACAGGTGTGTTAGCTGGGCCTGCTGCTAGAGTGCTAGGTCTGTACCCCATGTTGTAGAAGGAAGAGCACCCTCTGACCTCTCTCCCCACAGATAATCCACACACACAAGGTCTGCATTTGGACAGATGATCTGGTGCTGCAGTGCTCTCCACTAAAAGATTTGCTGTCAGACTAGAAGCCAGTGCAATATCATTATGGCAAATGAGAAGATTTGTGTATTTGTCAAAATCTGACATTGGAACACTGATCAAGGGCAAAATGGCTGGAATAGAGCGAATAAGGGAATCAGGAGGGTGGCCAGCACTGATTACCCAACTTGTTTTCTTTGAAAGGTGCCTCTACAGATTCCCTGGTTTTGGATTACTGCATGGAAGCATGCAAGTTCAGCATCTTCTAGAGAGTAGCGCCTTGCCCTCACATGGGGCTATGGGGTATAAATAGGGCACATGGCCCCAGCTGTCCTTCACTTCTTGCTGACAGCAAAAGGTGTATCAACCCCAGAGCTCACTCTGTCTTTAGCATGCACTGCATGCATTGCACTTCTGTTCTACCCCTTAATTTCTATAGTTCTTTATGGCTCAGATTTGTGTTAAATATCCCCCACATTTTGGATGCCCATGTGACTGAGGACACTGCTTCGACCCAGGCCTCTTGGCTGCTCCCTCTTTTCCAAATATTGCTTCTGTTTGGCTGACTGCGTCAGTGCTCTCTCTGCCTGGAATCACTGAGCCAGCAGCCAGCATGGTTGAACCATGCTGCCTTCCTTAACAGAGCCAGATTTCAGAAAGAGCAGCGGGGAGTGAGAAGGGAGTGCCTAATGGGGAGAGGAGACAGTCAAGCAAACTTTTCCAATAATGCCTCAGAAAAACAATCCAGATCCCTCCTACCACAAGCCGATTGCCACTTGACTCCTAGCCTTCAAATATTAATGCAATGCTAATTGTGACTCTCTGAGCTCCCTTCCTGACGCCTCCTCTTGCTGCACAATACAGATCAGATTCTCCAGGGTAACGGGCTGGGAGCTCCAGTTTCTTCTTGTGTCAGCAATCGTTCCTGGGTGGCTATCCCAGCTCAGAGCTTCCAAAGCACTGGATCCAGCCAGAGCTTTTTGTCTGTGGTGGGTGCATCAGATGGACTCTGGCAGGACTGGAGGAGTGGCACCGGTAGGTATCTTCTCATACGGATTTCATTGTGGGCTGTACTTTTGGCTCAGGGGCCCTCCCTGAACAAGATTCCTCTTTATCTCTGTGGCTATGGTGCTCTCTATTGGTGGAGTGAGACTGCTTTCCTGCCTTTATCATGTCCCAGGGAACATGGAATCTTGCCAGCCCCCATGGACAGAGGTAGAGCCCTGACTGCTTGGCTTCTGTCCTTCAGCCTAACAGGGTGGGTGTGTGAGTAGCTTTTATGCTCTGGATGGGCTGTCTGGGATTCAGGCATGAGTCTCTGATATCAGGAGACGTGGCTCCAGTTCTCAACCTGAGGATAAGAGCATGCTCTGTCAGGACTAGAAGCTTCTGGGCTTTTTCTGTATTTCAGAGAGTCCAATTTCTGCTAAATTTGTCCTAGAAGACCAGGAAAGGACTGGCAGAGTGCTTCATAATCCAGCAGCTCGCAGGATCTTGATCCTCCTTCTCTACTTCTGAAGTTCAATGAGATAACCCAAAGTGCCAGTCCTCAAATCCCGTAGTGGGCCAGTGGACATGGCTCCGAGGTAGAGGGTGTGTGTGTGTGTGTGTGTGTGTGTGTGTTCACATGTCCCTCCCTGGGGAAGGTGTGTGCAGAGCCATCCTGTCCATAGAATGGTTCAGCACAGCCACCCTGGGCCTCACACTTTGGGATGCCCTGCGGCAGCTGCCCCGACCGTCCTATGAACTGAGTGGGTTCCCCTTACTCAGGTTAGTCTGGGGCCAATGGCAGGGGTCATGCCTCTCTGCACACACTGCAGCAGTAGGAGCCCCGGGAAGCAGTGGATTGGTGTGCTCTGCCCACACTGGGATTGGTGTGCTCCGTTTCCAACCATCGCCGTGAACATAAGAACATTTGAACGGCCACACTGGGTTAGACCAAAGGTTCATCAACACCAGTATCCTGTCCGCCCACAATGGCCAGTGCCAAGTTCCCCAGAGGAAATGAACAGAACAGGTAATCATCAGGTAATCCCTCTCCTGTCATCCATTTCCCACCTCTGACAAATCGAGGCTAGGGACACCATTCCTGCCCATCCTGGCTAATAGCCATTGATGGACCTAACCTCCATGAATCTATCTAGTTCTTTTTTGAACCCTGTTAAAGTCTTGCATTTAACAACATCCTCTGGCAAGGAGTTCCACACGTTGACTGTTCTCTGAGTGAAGAAATACTTCCTTTTGTTTCATTTAAACCTGCTACATATTTATTTCATTTGACCCCTAGTTCTTGTGTTATGGGGAAAAACTAAAAAACGTTTTCGTATTTACTTTCTCAACACCAGTCATTGTCTTATAGATCACTATCATATCCCCCCTTAGTCTCCTCTTTTTTAAGCTGAAAGTCCCAATCTTTTTAATCATTGCTTATATGGCAGTTGTTCCAAAACCTTAATAATTTTTGTTGCCCCTTTTTGAACTTTTTCCAATGTCAAAGACAATCTCTCCCCGATGATTGGAAGAGACAAATATAGGGGTCATATTTAAAAATGGAAGAAGGAGAATCCAGAAAACTGGACTAGTCAGCCTCATCTCAGTCCCTGAAAAAATCATGGAACAGGTCTTCATGGAATCCACTTTGAAGCACTTGGAGGAGAGGAAAGTGATTATGAATAGTCAACATAGATCCACCAAGGGCAAGTCATACCTGACCAACCTGATTGTCTTCTGTGTCTTCTATGATGAGTTAACTGGCTCTGCAGATATGGGGGAAGCAGTGGACATGCTATATCTTGACTTTAGCAAAACTTTTGATACGGTCTCCCACAATATTCTTGCTAGCAAGTTAAAAATTGTATGGCTTGGATTAATGGACTGTAAGGTACATAGAAAGCTGGCTAGTTTGTTGGGCACAACAGGTAATGATCAATGGCTAGATGTCTAGTTGGCAGCCAGTATCAAACAGAGTGCCCGGGGTTGGTGCTGGGGCCGGTTTTGTTCAGCATCTTCTTTAATGATCTGCATGATGGGTTGGATTGCACCCTCAGCAATTTCATGGCTAATACTAAGTTGGGGGAGGGGTAGCTAGGCTGGAGTGTAAGGAAAGGGTCCAGAGTGACCTAGATAAATTGGAGGATTGGGCCGTACGACATCTGATGAGGTTCAACAAGGACAAGTGCAGAGTCCTGCCCTTAGGACAGAAGAATCCCAAGCACTGCTACAGGCTGGGGAACGACTGGCTAAGCAGCAGTTGAGCAGAAAAGGCCCTGGGGATTATAATGGATGAGAAGCTGCATAGGAGTCAACAGGGGGCCCTTGTTGCCAAGACGACTAATCAGTAGGAGAACGAGGGAAGTGGTTACCCCCCTCTAGTTGGCATTTGTGAGGCCACATCTGGAGTAGTGTGTGCAGTTCTGGCTTCCCACTACCAATATTCCCTCTAATATTTTCCATCCATGTGCAGAATAACTATTGTTAAATGCACCCAGGCATGTGCAGATGTGCACTAAGTATAAACACATGCTTCAGGCAGTTGTGGGCACTCTGCTAATTAGCAGCCAGTGCATAGCTAACAGGGAACACTGCCCACTGCAGAAAGGGTGTAGACAAGGTGGGAAAGTCCAGTGGAGGGCAATGAAGATGATTAGGGGGGTGGGGCACATGGCTTATGAGGCGAGGCTGAGGGGATTATTATTTAGTCAGAAGAGAAGAGTGGGGGGGGATTTAGTAGCCGCCTTCAACTACTTGAAAGGGGGGGGAGCGTTCCAGAGGGGCTGGGGAGCGGCTGTTCTCAGGGTGAAAGAGGCAGAACGAGGAGCAAAGGGCTCAAGTTGCAGTGGGGGAGGCCTAGGTTGGAAATTAGGAAAAACTCTTTCCCTAGGCGGGTGGGAAGCGCTGTGCTGGGCTCCCTGGGGAGGGGGAGGTGTTTAAGTCTCTGCTTACCTAGCTCGGTGCTGAAGGACTGGAAGGGTTACCTACGGAGGTGAACTCTCCAAGGCCAGTCGTGACAAAGCCCGGGCTGGGATGATTTAGTTGGGGCTGGTCCCAATTCGAGCAGAGAGAGTTGGCTAGACGACCTTCTGAGGTCTTTTCCAACCCTAATCTTCTATGATTCTATGTTTGTTCTTTCTAATCGCTCTTCCTCCCAGCAAGCCATCTAGACTGCATTCTGTCTTGTGGGCATTTCCCAGGTGGAACCATATTTGTAATAGGTTGATAGATTATATTCCTAACTTCGGATACAGAAATGATGAATACATACAAATAGGATAATCCTATTCAGTAAATCGGGTTGGCCAACCAGTTATACATGAAAAGCCAAAAGAGCTGTGGATAGTAGCGCAAAGAGCCACACATCCCTCCCTGAGAACCAGGCCCCCCCAGCTTCTCCCAACCCAATGCCCTCCCCCTCCCCCTGACCCAGGCCCCCTCAGGCCCCTCCCATTCTAACCCAATGCCTGGGTCTCTCCGGAGCTGCCACAGCCATGCACTTGTCCCTCCAGGAACTGGGGCATGTGCACAAAGTGGACATGTGGCTCCAAATGAGCTGTAACCCAGAGAGCCGCATTTCTGTGAGCAAAGAGCTGCATGTGGCTCAAGAGCCACAGGTCAGCCACCCCTGCAGTAAATCATAACCTTTCCAATTATATTTCACATAACCGATCTCATAAATACATCTGAGATATGCTATAATCATATCATAAGCACAGATCTGTGAAGAATATGGGGTGTAGTATTACAGGGTATCAGGCAAGACATTTCCCGTTGAGATAGAGAAGCATTAATGCCATGTTGCAAGGTACCAATGGATACTTGTGTGGAATACCGTGCACTGTTCTGGTCATATTGTTTAAATCCATATTTGATGAAGATGGAATAGATGCAGAGAAGAGCTACTAGACGATCAGGGGAATAGAGGATGTACCCTGTGAGAGGAGTCTAGAAGAGGTTGACTTGTTTAATCTCAAAAAAAGGAGAATGAGAGGGAATGTGATTGCTCTGTATAAATACACTGGGGGGAGTTAACAACAGGGAAAGTGAAGCTAATTTAAGCTAAGGGACAATGTTTGAAGTATAAAAATATAATTAGGCCCAAAAAGAATTTGAAGATCAGCTAGCCAAAAACTCAAAAAGTAATAGCAAGTTTGTTTTAAGTACTTCAGAAGCAGGAATCCTGGTAAACAGTAAGTGCGGCCGCTGGACAATTGAGATGCTAAAGGAGCACTCAAGAATAATAAAGCCATTGTGAAGATTCTAAATGAATTCTTTGCACTGGTCTTCACTGCTGAGTACATGAGGGAGAGTCCAAAACTATCCCAGACTGAGGTGTTGTTAGAGGAGGTTTTGTAACAAACTGATAAATTAAACAGTAATAAGCCAGCAGGACCAGATGGCATTCACCGAAGACTTCTGAAGGAACTCAAATGTGAAATTGTAGAACTATTAACTGTAGTTTGTAGCCTATCATTTTAAATCAGCTTCTGTATTTAATGACTGCAGGATAGCTAATGTGACACCAGCTTTTAAAATGGGCTTCAGAGGTGATCCTGGCAATTACAGACCAGGAAAATCATTTGAAACTATAGTAAAAAAACAAAATTCTTGATATATCGATGAACGTAATTTGTTGGTGAAGAGTCAACATGGTTTTTGTAAAGTGAAATGCCTCACCAATCTATTCGAATTTTGGGGTGCAGTCAACAAACATGTGGACACAGGGGATCCAGTGGATATACTGTACTTAGGTTTCCAGAAAACCTTTGATAAGGTGCCTCACAAAAGACTCAAGCAAAGTAACCTATCATGGGGTAAGAGGAAAGGTCCTCTCAATAACTGATTAGGAAACAAATGTTAGGAATAAATAGTCAGTTTTCAGAATGGAGAGAGGTAACTAGTAGTGTCCCCCAAGCATCCATATGCAGACCAATCCTAGTAAGCACATTCATAAGTGATCTGGTGAAAGGAGTAGTCAGCGAGGTCACAAAATGTGCAGCTGATACAAATTGGCCCCAGATAGTAACGTCCATAGCAGAGCTCCAAAGGGATCTCACAAAACAGGGTGAATGGGCAATAAAATGGCAGATGAAATTCAATGTTGATAAGTGCAATATAATGCACATTGGAAAACGTAATTTCAACTATACATATAATACGGCGGGGTCCAAATTAGCTGTTTCCACTCAAGAGAGAGATCTTGGGAGTCATTGCGGCTAGTTCTCTCAAAACCCCCACTCAATGTACAGCGGCAGTCAAACAGCAAACAGAATGTTTGAAATCATTAAGCAAGGACTATGTCAATAAGACAGAAAATATCATATTTCCTCTACGCATCTTGAATGCGGTGTGCAGATCTCCAAAAAGGTATATTGGCATTTGAAAAAGTTCACAACAAGGCGAAAGATGGCTACTTACCTGTAACTCTTGTTCTTTGAGATGTGTTGCTTATGTCCATTCCACTTAGGGGTGCGCGCACTGCATGCACGCGTTCTGGAAGTTTTTGCCCTTAGCAATATTCACTGGGCCAGCCAGGGAGCCCCCTGGAGCGGTGCCGGCATTACGGTGCCTATATACCCTTGCTGGCCCTCCGTCCCCTCAGTTCCTTCTTGCCGGACGCTCTGACGAAGCGGGGGTGGGTGGAACTGGAATGGACATAAGCAACACATCTCGAAGAGCAACAGTTACTGGTAAGTAGCCGTCTTTCTTCTTCGAGTGCTTGCTTATGTCCATTCCACTTAGATGATTCCCAAGCCATACCTTCGGAGGTGGGGTCGGAGCCTAAGTAGCAATAGACTGCAACACTGCTCTACCAACCACTGCATCCTGTCTAGCCTGCTGAGTGACTGCATAGTGGGTAGTAAAAGTATGAACAGACACCCATGTGGCTGCTCTACATATTCTATGATTGGCACCTGAGCCAGGAATGCTACTGAGGAGGCCTGGGCTTTAGTGGAGTGGGCTGTAATCGATAGGGCCTGCTTTCCCTTAAGATCGCAACACGATTGAATGCAGGCCGTGATCCATGAGGAAAGGCACTGGGCCGAGATGGGGAGGCCCTTCATTCTTTCCACTATGGTAACAAACAGCTGAGTTGATCTGTGAAATGGCTTTGTCCTTTCCAAATAAAAGGCTCCTTCCTTTTGTGGTGACTCCAGGTTGTCCCTGTCTCTCCCTCTGGCAGGCTGCCTATACTACTGCTGAGCCCGGGGGCAGATGGGAGAAAAGGTGTTTGTGGCCTGACGGAAGCACAAAATATCTCCTTTCCACCCTTTCTGCATCGGGGGAAATCGATGCTGGGGGTCTGCCAAAGGTTCTTTGTAATTTTGGCCACTGTTTTATTTATTGGGAGGGCAAACCCAGCTCTAGCTCTATAAGCAGTTGGACCCTGGGCCATACTGGAACGCTGTCTCTAGTTGGTGATAGGCCAGTGCCTAGCCACCTGGCCCTGGGGCTTCCCAGATGTGAAGGGACATGGATCTTGGGGTGGTCTCTGGATCTGCTACTACATTCTTCTTGGTATCAGAACTTTGGCACATGCCCCTCAGAACACTTGCCATTCTTTTGCTCTTGTACAGCACTTCCCTGGCATCTGTCAGAGGGTCATTGCTTTATGCAGTGGGCAGTGTCACTGGGCAGGAGGCTCTCTGCTTCTCCATCTCCGTGCCTTCGGTTTTTTAATAAGGGACCCAATTCCCATATGGCATTATTGTGCTGTGCACCTCTCAGGGGAGTAAGACTGTCACAGCAGTACCCTATGACTTATGAGAGGCCAAACTACCAAGCACAGCTCACTCCAACGCCCTTCCTGGGGGATAATCATTCATTCCCCCTGCACGGGGCAAACGGATGGTCAGGAGCATGTGTAACCGCCACTGGGCGGATTTGAACCTGGGACCTCAGGAGCTGACTATTGGAGCCTCTACCCTCTGAGCTAAAAGCCAGCTGGCTCCCAACTCATCTTGTAGAGGTCTCTTGGTCTTAACTGTTGTGATCTAGGTACCACTTGCATTGCTCAGTAACCACACTAGGTGTGTGGCTTACACATGCTTCCTCTTTCACACTTGTCTGAGTCCCAGTAGTCTGCTCAGCTAAGGACTTCTAACAGCCAGGAGTCAAACAGCCAAGATCCCAGCAACAACAAGCCAGAGCACTGGTGCCTGTTACTGGCTGGGGAGTGGACAGGAGTGCCTCAGGACAAGAAGTGAGGCCATCGCGAGGATGCACAATGGCAAGGTACCCTACAGCCTGCAGAGTGTGTGGGCTGGTATAAGACAGAGCTTGTCTTTGCTTTCTTTGAAATATTCCTGGGGAAGGGTCAACTTTCCTGTAGTTTGTGTCATAATAAAATACATATCCTGGACACATGACTGGAGAAATGAATCGTGAAAAGATGCCTTAAAAGAAAGTGCTTAACTCAAGCTGGGCAAAGACTGAAAACATTTGTTTGAATGATACACTGGACATGGGTATCCACTCACTTATGCCTGCTTTATGCTGGCACAGCTCCATGAACTTCCGGTGTAAATGGCAGCAAGATCCACCCCTTGAATTTCCTTCCATTCATAACCTTTTATATTTGTCTCTCCTGACATTTGTGTAGGGAAATTTTTGTCTCAGGAATGTGAGTGGCACAGGAGAGTGTAGTAAATACTTGTGTTAATATGCATTGGCACCATTGCTTGTATTGGCATTGGAAAGAGACAGCTGAGGGACTGGCACATATCCCGTCAGGTCACAGGAACAATAGCAAGTAACTTGGGACACATTACAAAAGGCAAATACTAGAAATTCCATCCAATAATATACAAGGAACCTGTAAATTGAATCATGTAGGCTTAAACTATTCAAACACAATTTCAGATAACGAAAGACTTCTAAACCTGTTCCTGGATAAATTGGGAGTAGGAAAAGGGACAAAAGCATCAAAGAAGTGGGGGTTGATTTTGTTTTTTCTGTGAGTAGCCCACTCCGGTTCTGAATCTCACAGGGGTGAGAACAGTCAAGAGCCTCACATGACAGGTCAGTGCTGTGCTGGCATGCAGACTATGTATGCTGGAGGCCAACTGAAACTGGGAGGTGAGAGCTGTAAGGGCACTCATAATACCGCTTGCCAACTGGCACTACCTGCAAGTGGCCACAGAACTGCTGGAATCAAAGGGAAAAGCAGGAGAAGGAGCCCATGTTATACCAGGAGATGCAGACGCTGAAAGATGTTGCATGTTTTCAGAGGTGAACGAGCCCTCCTTTCCCTGTTTCATTTTAGACTCTAGTCCCAGTGAATCCTCTACAGATGGGAGTAAGCTGCACACCAGCCACAGTGAACGAGGAATTATCCACACACACCAGAACAGAGCCAGTGAGTACAGGCTTTCATATTCCTTCTAAAATTCAGATACAAGCATCAGAGCTTCCTAGATATTCTGCTGTGAAACAGCCTGTGGCAATCCTTTAGCTAGCATATCAGTGGTGTATGCTAGTGAATTTCCATGCTCACAGGAACTGTTAAATAGCATACACTTAAAAAACAAAAACTGGTCTGGAAGCACTTTATAGACTTGTAACCCTTCTGCCGGGTAGGCCTGGCAGTAACCAAGGCTGGGTTCAATATCTTGGGGTTCATCTCACATAGAACCGGCTCGAGCCCCCACCCAGTAATCTGGGAAATTCACACACCCCTGGGCGCCTCTGAGAGGCAATGCTTCCCCACTCGCAAGCACTGAGTCTGAGTGTAGGAAAGAAACATTTAATGAAACAGAGAGAGAAGTCATACGGCATTAACTTGGGGAAAACACCACAAACAGAGTTCATAACCTGAACATGAACCAAGCCCCCTCCCACCCAGCCAAGAATCGCCCGAAGTCCAAAGAGTCCGACATCCCAAAAGTCTCTGTCCCTGGTCCATGCCACCCAGAGTCCCAAAGTTCACCCGCAGGGCTTCACCTCCCAACCTGGGTAGAAATGGAGGTGGGGGGATAGATAGGGGGCACCTTATATGAAACACCGCCATGCTCCACCAGCTGTCTCGTCCCACGCCACTGGACGCTCCGCTGGGCGCCTGCCGCCGCTCCTCACCTGCTGCCACCACTGGCCGCTGCTCCACACCACAGGTCGCCGCTCCTCGCCTGCCGCTGCTCCACGCCACGCCGCTGGTCGCCACTCCTTGCCTGCCGCCACTCCACGCCACGCCACCGCTCCACACCACAGGTCGCCGCTCCTTGCCTGCCGCTGCTCCACGCCATGCCGCTGGTCGCCACTCCTTGCCTGCCGCCACTCCACGCCACGCCACCGCTCCACACCACAGGTGGCCACTCCTCGCCTGCCACCGCTCCACGCCACTGGCTGCAATAGGCCTGGCTCTCAGTCAAACCAGTGATTTCAGCTCTCAGTGATTTCAACTCTTTAACCACCAGCTGGACTGGCAAATGAATCCAGCTTTCACTGGACTAGCAAAATAAAAGTCTCCTTAGGGAGTCTGCTTTAGGTCTGTCCTTAAAACAAAGGGGGAAAGGTGCAGGCTGGGCCAATCTTATAGCTCACACCTGGCAGGTGTGACGCAGGCTGACTCAAGCCCTTTAACCCTTTCCCCCAGCTCTGTTCACTCAACTCTGGAAGGGGGGAGGCTTGCTCTTCCGAAACCTCTTCCCATGATGGTGGTGTCTCTCCTGCAAGCACTGGTGGCATGTTTTACAGTTC
The DNA here is from genome assembly GCF_052426305.1 of Pelodiscus sinensis. NCBI lineage: Eukaryota > Metazoa > Chordata > Testudines > Trionychidae > Pelodiscus > Pelodiscus sinensis. The sequence continues at coordinate 57,123,978 of NC_143061.1, read as the reverse complement.
CCACATTTAGGGGTAGCATGATTAGTGACCCCCACAACAGTCCCAAATTATATACAATTCTCCACATTCCATTCCAACACTGACCCTCCATCACCCCTGGCTGAATGGGATTTCCATAGCCACACCTCGGATTCTCTCCTGAGCAGTATTTACATGTCAACAGTTAACAGTTAATTACCTTGCAGAGCTAAACAACTGTAGTGGGCACACCCACCCCTCCTTTCAGCTGGCTGACAGCAAGCAGCAGTGCAGCCCCTGCTTACAGACTAACAAAACATATAGATGATATTGTGAGCTTTTGTGGGCAATACCATCTGCATGTTTTGTTAGTCTATATAGTGCTACCAGACCATTTGTTGTTCTTTAAGTTTATCCTGTACAGACTAACTCGGCTACCCCCTGAAGCTGTTTAACAAATATTCATTTATTGGATGGGACAAATCCTCAGCTGTTGTCAACTAGCCTTGAGCCAATGATTTCAGTAAAACTGAAAATTGACTTCCACAGAGCTGTATCATCTACGTCAGCTGAAGACTGCCCCAAAATGTTTATATTGTATTTTCAGATATTTTACAGTGAGATTGGAAATGGCTGTAAATTGTCATAATTTAAAGTGTGTTCCCTTGGGCAGGGTTCTCAACCTTTTTCTTTCTGAGCCCCCTTCCCTCTCAAACATAATATACAAACTCCACAGTCCATCTGGGCCACAAGTGGTTTTCTGCATATGATAGCCTGGGCCACTGTTAGGGGGTAGCAGTCAGGGCATTTGCAAAGGATCCTACACCATAGGGCACCCCACAACGCTAAGTTGCTCAGGCTTCAACCCCAGGTAGCAGGGCTCAGGGCCCCAGGCTTCAGTCCTGCATAGCAGGGCTTACGCTTTATGCCCAAGGCCTACCCAGTCTCACACTGTTCGGCTGCATCTAGACTGGCAAGTTTTTCTGCAAAAGCAGCTGCTTTTGTGGAAAAACTTGCCAGCTGTCTACACTGGCCGCTTGAATTTCTGCAAGAACACTGAGGATCTCATGTAAGATTGTCAGTGTTCTTGCAGAAATGCTATGCTGCTCCCGTTCGGGCAAAAGCCCTATTGCACAAATGCTTCTGCGCAAGAGGGCCAGTGTAGACAACGCGGTATTGTTTTGCGCAAAAAAGGCCCGATGGCGAAAATGGCGATCGGGGCTTTCTTGTACAAAACCGCGTCTAGATTGGCACGGACGCTTTTCCGCAAAAAGTGCTTTTGCGGAAAAACATCCGTGCCAATCTAGACGCTCTTTTCCGCAAATGCTTTTAACGGAAAAACTTTTCCATTAAAAGCATTTGCGGAAAATCATGCCAGTCTAGACGTAGCCGTCTTGTTTAGGGAATCCCCTGAAACCTGCTTGTGAGCCCCAGAGGGCCATGGATCCCCTGATTAAGAATCACTGCTCTAAGGTACCTGGGTTTTACTAGAGGGCTAGTCAAGTACTGACTTCCCTGCAGATGAATATCATTACCCTGTCTGTATTTTTAATAATGCAAACCACTATACTGTTAAAGCAAAATACCCCTTAAAATTGTTCCTACTTGGTCTCTGTCCCGAGCATATAGCCTGTAGAGGATACAGTTGCCATTCAGTAGTGAACTACATCCCTGCTCTTCCCCTTGCCCTGCGCCTCTTTTACATCCTAGTATACTCAAGGAGTGGATAGAGGAGGTATCTGAGCCATTAGCTATCATCTTTAAAAGTCATGGAAATCAGGAGAGATTGTAAAAGACTTGAAAAGGGCAAATATAGACCCATCTATAAAAAGGGAAATAAGAACAACCCACGAAATTACAGACCAGTCAGCTTAACTGACTGGTGCATAAGTGGTTGGATAACTCTTCTCAGAGAGTAGTTATTAATGGTTCACAGTCATGCTGGAAGGGCATAGCAAGTGGGGTGCCCACAGGAGTCGGTTTGGGACCACTTCTGCTCAATATCTTCATCAACAATTTAGATGATAGCATAGAGAGTACGCTTATTAAATTTGCAGATGATACCAAGCTGCAAGTGGGAGGAGTTGCAAGTGCTTTGGAGGCTAAGGTCATAATTCAAAATGATCTGGACAAACTGGATAAATGGTCTGAGGTAAACAGGATGAAGTTTAATAAGGACAAATGCAAAGCACTCCACTTAGGAAGGAACAATCAGTTTCACACAGAGGGGATGTCTACACAGCAAAGTTATTTTGAAATAACTTTACTAGCGTCTACACAGCAAAACTGCTATTTCGAAATTAATTCGAAATAGCGGAGCGCTTATTTCTAATTTGGTAAACCTCATTCCATGAGGAATAACACCAAATTCGAAATAACTATTTCGAAATAGTACGCCCACACCGAGTGGACGCTGAATCGCATTTAAGGCCAGATGGAACCAGGTCCAGCAGGGCATCAGGTCAGGAGTTACTTTGTGTGGCTGCTGCCTACGGCTATCTGAGGCCTGTGCTTAAAGGGACTCCCCCTGGACAGCCGGTTCTCAGGTTTCCCTGCTTGCTTGCCTACCTCGACGGGACAGCAAAGCATTTTGTCTCTGCATGCTCTGGTTGCTCTCACTCGGGACACCACAGCACTCTGCAACATGGAGCCAGAGCTGCCCCTGGGCACTTTGGTGCTTCTCTTGGACACATTGCTGTGAGCCTGGCTGCACTTTCTGTGACTGTCTAGGAAGGAGTACTGCAGAAAGGGATCTAGGGGTCATAGTGGACCACAGGTTAAATATGAGTCAACAGTGTGACACTGTTGCAAAAAAAAAAAAAAAAAAGCAAACATGATTCTGGGATGCATTAACAGGAGTGTTATGAGCAAGAAATCAGAAGTAATTCTTTCACTCTACTCTGCACCGATTAGGCCTCATTTGGAGTATTGTATTCAGCTCTGGGCACCACCTTTGAAGAGAGATGTGGAGAAATTGGAGAAGATCCAGAGAAGAGCAATAAAAATGATGAAAGGTCTAGAAAACATAACCTATGAGGAAAGACTAAAAGAACTGGGTTTGTTTAGTCTAGAAAAGAGAAGACTGAGAGGGGACATGATAGCAGTTTTCAAGTACCTCAAAAGGTATTACAAGGAGGAAGGTGAAAAATTGTTCTCCTTGACCTCTGATAGGACAAGAAGCAATGGGTTTAAATTGCAGCAAGGGAGGATTAGGACATTAGGAAAAAACTTCCTATCAGAGTTGTTAAACACTGGAATAAATTGCCTAGGGAGGATGTGGAATCTCCATCACTGGAGATATTTTAGAGCAAGTTAGATTGACATCCATCAGAGATGGTCTAGTTGGTGCTTGGTCCTGCCGTGAGGACAGGGGACTAGACTTGATGACCTCTCAAGATTTCTTTCAGTTATAGTACTCTATGATTCTGTGATTCTACATAAAATTGTATTTCTCCTGTCCCTTCCAGCCACAAGGTCCTTCAACATGCTGCAACCCAGTGAGGCCAGTGAATCACTTGTAACAGAGCCAAAGCTCAGCAAATCCCTGCAGAAGGCCAGGATCACAGCCATGTTTGCACACACCGTATGTCGCTCACTCATCCCTGCAGCTCCCTTTGGACTTGCTCTCCCTTTCTGTCTATTTTTGCTTGACCTCACCTCTGCTCTCCAGCAGAACTTCCCAGGTTTCTGATCAATACTCCAGGCAACAATCCCGATTTAGCTATAATCTGTTGTCTGTGACAGCATCACCAATCTTCCTTGAGTCAAATGCTTCCATTCTCTTTGCTGGCTGCAGGCTGAGGACCCGTAGAGAAGACATGATAGTGGCCAATAGAACAAACTCTGGGAACTGTGCTGGCCATGTATTTGCTCAGATACTATGCCCCAGACACTTGGATTGCTTCTAGAAATCAGAAGATTGAGCAACGTAGCAGCATCTGAGACATTTGTTCTTTCAACCGTCAACATTTTTCACAAAAGCTTTTGTGCCTGGTTTAGTATTTTTTGTATAACTGCTATTAAGAAACAAAACCATCAAGGCTGTCAGTACATCACAGAGCTGACCAGGGCATAGCTGTATTTAGGTCTGCTCCCACTGGCCCTCCTGAACATTTGTGCTCATGCAGGATAGTGGCTGCTTTGCTGCTGAAAGTGCTACCCTGCTCTGAACACACCCAAATGTGAACAGAGAAGGTGTTTTGCTCCTAAGGCTCCTGCTCTTCACAGCCAGAGCATGTTCCATCCCCACAGCCTCTGGATGGTGCTAGTGCATGTCAGTCTTGCCCTTCGGTTATCTACCCACCCACCAGCTCTCAGCAGTGCAGTCTGGCAGTTGGAGGACACTTCATAATCTGGGCTCCTAGGCTGCAGTGCTATGGGCAGCTGGAGGGATGGGGTGCGCAAACACACACCTGTGTGAAATGCAGAGTACAGATTTCTCCAAGACAGATTCTTGGAATTGGATCTGGGACTAGAGCCTGGAATCTGGCTGAGCTGTGCTGTCAGAATCCAGTTGAGCAGGAGAGGGCAAAATGGTGGCTTAAAACCCCCTATATATGCTTTGGTCCCGCATGCACCCAGGGGTCCGTTTGACTCCCAGTGTATCTTAGAGCAGTCTCAAGGTCAATCTCAGCTATGCTGGCTAGAACAGCTCCTAGTGGCCATTCTGCTAGCCCAGGGTTACATACATAGTCCCTTCCAGCCCACACTACCCCTTGACCAGCTCCAGCACCTCTCTTATATAGGAATAGATGACAGCCACTCCTACACAAGGCAAATACCCACCTTCCTTCTTAGTGCTGCTTTCTCTGTCTGAGTCGAGCAAGCCAGCCCGCATAGGCAGAAGGATGTAACCCAATGTGTTCTTACTTCATCTCCCTCTGGTAAATTGCATGAAGGCCTCTTAAAAACCAGCTGTACTGCAAAAACATGAGCTGTGACTCCTATCACTGTTCAGGGTGAGAAAACTGCACCAGCAAATCTTGTGCAGAGCAGCTGCATCTCCACAACACTAGATGTGCCAAACTCGTCAGACCTCGATGCCTGTGTGCCCACTCATGACGAAAAAGGCCACTTGATTCCTGAGTGGAAGCGGCAAGTGATGGTGAGGAAGCTGCAGGCTCGACTGGAAGGAGAAGAAAGCATGGGTAGGAAGGTATGTTACTGAGCTGAGAACTGGTTTTTGTAGGCCGGGTTGGAAAGTCTTTATCATCTTCTTCTTCTTTGTCCTGTTCCTCTCTGCTTCTCCCCAGCTTACACCTTAATTTCTTCTCAGGCATGTCATGCCTTACCTCAGTCCTGAGCTTTAATTGCATGAGATCATTGCACCCCGATTTTCTTTTGCTGATATAGTCACCAGTAAACCATCACAAGGGTTCAACTCACAGTCCCAGCGTAGGGCAGGGCCCAGACCTCCGGATTTAAAGTTCAGCACACAAGGGCTTGCACATAATGGATTTCTGAGGAGCATTCCAGTTCAATTCAAACCAAAATCTTTCTTACCAAAAACAATTTTTCAAAAGGAAAACTCTAAATGCTTATTTCAGTGAAAACCCTGTCTGTCTGAACCATATGATTCAGCGCCATTGTAAAGACCCAATGAAATCTACTTGGTCCCAGAATAAGGACTGTGCACTCAGAAAAGACAATGACTTTCAGGCCAACACGCCCTTTGGAACAAGTCACAGAGAGTTTCTCAAGCCGTCTGCAGCAGTGTGTTCCGTTTTGCTATTTCGAAATAGCGTGTCCACACTAAGTGGACCCTGAACCAAAGTTCAGGCTGGCCGGAACCAGTGCTGCAGGACATCAGGTTAGGACTTGAGTGTGTGGGGCTGCTGCCTGAGGCTAACTGAGCTCCGTGCTTAAAGGGACCCGACCCCCACCCCGGATAGACAGTTCTCAGAGTTCCCCGTTTGCTTGTCTACCTCGATGAGGGACAGCAAAGCAGTCCTGTCTTGGAGAGCCCTGAGTGCCCACACTCGGCACATCACAGCACTCAGCCACATGGAGCCAGAGCTGCCCCTGGGCACGCTGGTGCGTCTTGTGGGGTCGGTGCCATTAGCCCGGCTGCACTTGCTGCAGGCTGCCATCTGGGGGCTGTCAGGATCCAGGAGGCCCTGAGGGAGAGCGTCCACCATGAGGAGCCCTCAGAGCCTCCCAGGTCCTCTCCACCGGGGGCTCGTGCCACATTCCTCCCTCATGTCCTTCCACTTACCCCTCTCTAGTCCCCCTTCCTGATGTCAAATAAAAGACACTTGTGTTCAAAAATAGAAACTGAACAAAACTAGGGGTGGGAGGGATGAGCTTCTGGGGAGACTGGGAAAAAGAAGGTGGGAGAGGGGAAGAGAGAGGATGGGAGAGGGGAGGGGGAAACCTGGGAGGAGGGAGCTGGAAGGGGGAAGCAAGGGGAAGAAGGGGGGGGGGAAGCTAAGGGCTCAGGATTGGGGGTCTCACCAGACCAACCTGACTTTCATGCAAACCTGCTCCTGGGTTCGCATGTGGCCTTTAGTGGCCAGGCTGGCAGCTATCCTGCCATAGACAGCTGCATTCCTCTATCTAGGGCTGAGATCATGGACGTTGGGGGCATCCACCCCAAACCTGAATAAGGTCCATGATCTCCACCCTGGACCAGGAATACGCCTGCCTTCTCCAGCCCGTCAGGCTCCTGGGAGCTGGCAGACTGCTCCTGGGGAGCAGTGGAGGGCTGGCTGCCAGTGGCTTGCGGGCTCATGTTTTGGGGCCACTGGGTCAGGGGCCCTGGTGGCCACTGCTGGCTCTGAGCTGGCAGGCTTGGAGCTGGCACAGGCACTGTGGCCAGGGTCTATCCCTTTAATGTCTCCAGGGCTGGGGAGAGGAGAGTAAGCTTTCATGGTTGTGCCCAGAGTGGCCACAAGGGCTTCCTGGGAAGGGCTGGAGGCCCCCTATTTCGAATTAAGTGTCTACACAGCACTTAATTTGAAATAGCTATTTCGAATTTGGCGTTACTCCTTGTAGAATGAGGTTTACCAAATTCGAAATAAGGGCTCCACTATTTGGAATTTATTTCGAAATAGTGGTTTGCCTGGGTAGATGCTATTAAAGTTTATTGAAATAACTGCTGTTATTTCAAATTAACTTTGAAGTGTAGACATGCCCTTAGAGGTTTTTAAGGCCCGGCTTGACAAAGCCCTGGCTGGGATGATTGAGTTGGTGTTAGTCCTGCTTTGAGCAGGGGTTTGGAATGGATGAGCGCCGGAGGGCTCTTCCACCCAAATCTTCTAAGATTCTATGATTCAAGGAGGGGTCTAAGACCTGCATGTTAAGGAGGTGGCCCCTTTGTCTTCTTTAGTGGTCTCAGCCTCTCTAATCATCAGTTGCAGGAGCTGTGGGCGTCAAAACTTACATGCACATCCATCATAGCTGGGGTGTCACATGGGGTTTGTGTGTGGAGGGGGGCGTCTCTTGAAGCCTTGGCTCTAGATTACATTAGTGACCTCCTACAGTTTCTCACTTTCTGTCTCCTACATGTAGGGCAGTGGAGGCAGTTCAGTGGAGGTGGGGGACTGGAGGTACTCCCAGACCCACAATGGCATCCTGGGCCCCTTCGGGGAGCTGCTGGCTGAGGATGACATACTTTACTTGGAGAAGCAGATTGAGAATCTACAACTGAGAAAAAGGTGTCAGGAGTGCGAGAGCGAGCTGGGGCGTCTGGCGGAGGAGCTGCAGACTGTCCTTCCTGCCCCCATTGTCAACATCACCATCAACAGCCAGTTCCTGCACCAGGATGGCGAGGCGCTCCCAGACTGGTGCAGCCGCATCTCTGGAGTGGTGAAAAGCATGTCTGTACTGCTCTCTAATGCAAACAGCCTGAGAAAGGAGGAGATGCCAAGCCCTCAAGTACCATCAGAGCCTGCTGAGGGGAAGCACCCTGCCAGTGGCAGCGCAGAGAGGGAGATCCTGGAGTGTGGCGTCTCTGTCAGGAAGCTGAGGGGTAACTTTGAGAAACAAGTTCTCCCAGGCCGAAGAATGGCCTCAGAGCTCCGAGGGGCAGAGGCCATGCCTTGGGAACACTCAGGAGCCTGCTGGCCAGGTGAGGATGTCAGTCCTCAGACACAGTGGAGCACCAGTGAGAACCAGAGAAAACCACTCTGTGAAGATTATGCGTTTCAAGATGCGGAGAATGCCAGTGACTCTGGGGTCACCTGCAAAGAGGCTTTTTCTGACACGAGCAGGTTTCTTGTCCCAGTGGCAGAGTCCATTAGCCTCAGGAAAGAACGAATAGTGATGCTATTTCTGAACCACTGGAAGAAATCTGCTTATACACCTTCCTTAAAAACCATGGCCAGGAAAACACTGGAGTCCCAAAGGGACAGGAAAATGGGAGAGGTGGAAGGCGCTGCAGTGGTCAGAAAGGAACGGATTCCTAAAGAGAAGCTGGTGGAGGAATTGGGCAAACTGGGCTGTTTAATTCAGCAAAGGAACACCATCAAGAATCTGATAAGCAACTGGAAAGACATCATCTCTCAGGTGCCCTCCCCACAGATCCAGCCCCTCAACCGCCACCAGGCTGTCTATTCCCCAGAGCAGTTCCTTCCCTGCATCAGAGGGGTGGCCACTGATTACAACAGCCTAACCCTTGACCTCTTTATGCTCGGCTACTTCCACATCCTGGAGCTGGACCTTCCTCAGGAGGAACGCAAGATGAGGCACCTGCTGTGCTTTGAGGTGTTTGACCACTTGGGTCGACATCGCTGGGAGACTGTGCGAGCCTTCCACAAGGCCGTGACTGATGAAATCAGTGCTGGCAAGCGAGGCTGGAAAGACAGCTTTGAGGACATTAAGATCAGGTTTTTTGGTAATGCCAAGGACCCTGCCAGGGAGCTCAAACCAAGAAGAGAGTCAGCGGAATGCGCTCTAAAGCCAGTGTCCAGATTTGGGCTCCAGAGCACTTCTCTCAAGCAGCGAGGACATGATCCAGGAAACTCTTCTGAGCTTGGCAGCTTCAGCAGCAATGAGATCTGCAGGTACATTGACCGCAGTTTTGCCTTCTGGAAGGAGAAAGAAGCCGAGATCTTTGACTTTGAGGAATTGCACACGTTAGAACTGCCTTCCCAGGCTTTGAGTGAATGAGAGCTTGTGGGGCTGGATTGCTCCCAGAACATCTAGCTTCTCCTCCTCCCCATCTCTCAAACACTGCAATGAATAAGCTTTGAGGGGCTCAGAAACTCCACATGCAGCAGACTGCCTGGGCTGAGGGAGAGATTTCAAAACTAGCAGGATGATTTTCAAAAGCACAGATATTAATTAGGTACCCAGCTCCTATTGTACTTCTGACAATCTCCTCCAAGGCTCTTGGCCTATTCAGGTATTAAGGTGGAATGCCTCTTCTTTTCCAATCAGCTGCCATCTCTTAAATAAGACAGTTCTCCACCTATCCCCTACACCCCAGGCCACCCTCCTCTGCTGTGTGAGCAGGCCAGGATTAGCTGTTACATCTCTCGCTGGAGACTCTCCCACGATTGTTCATCTGCACAGTATGACCTTAAACCTTGTGGAAGCAGAACCTGCCAAAGGGCTGCCCTCTGCACAAACACTCACAGACTCTGGTACTGTGGGATACCTTGACAAGTACAGGGAGCATCGAAGGACAAAGTCAAGGGCAATTAGCAATGCCAGCCAAGGAAATGATTGGCAGCAGGACAGACTGCACTGCCATAGGAAGGCCAGCAGAGATTGATGGCTCTGCATACGTCTTCCTTGCTGTCTCCGGGTCTGCGCAGAGACTGACATGGCCTGCACAGGCAGGCACATGTGGAGCACCTGGGGCAATGGAAAGTGCTGTGATGAGCTCAGGAGAGGAGCTGTGGGTCATTAAAGCCGAGCAATGCTCTGGCCTGGGGAGGATCTGTAATAGGCAGCAGGCAGGAGCGGGGAGTTCCAGGGAAGCAGGGGAGGGAGCGGCTCAGGTAATCTCTAGCTTGTGCTTCAAGCATCATTCTTGACTCAAGCAGGAGGTGCCCCTCTTTTTTGTGAGTGGGGGGTGCATCATCTCACCAAGGGCCTCAAAGGGAGGACATAAATGGCAGGTGAGCCACAAGTCAGGCACCAGAAATGGGCAAAGTTTACAACTAAGGGACTGTGGATGCTTGTGAACCGGTGCTGGGACTGGGTCCAGTTGTCTTCTCATTTACACATGTAAGCAGGGTCCGAATGCTCTCCCGTGGCAGCTCTCCTGTGGCAAGGGAGAGACTTCAGGAGCAAACCTTCATGACCACACCTAGCGATCCAACAGACAGAGCTGTGTGGCTCAAAGTGATCAACTCTGGCTGGTGTTGGGTTACAGATCGCGTAATATTGACTACAGGGCAGTGAAATGCTGTTATCAGTGTTGATATCTTTATCGTATAAATAACGGGGAGCTGGGCTGTGCTTAGCCTGTCCCAAATGGGGTGGTCACCCTCAGCTGAAATAGTCTCATTAAGCCTGCAGCTCGAATGCCAGAGCCCTGTGAAAATAAGAGAGGTCCCAGCCAGGTGTGTCCTCTCCCTAAGGATCCCTAGTCTGGTTTAATCTGCTCCTTCTCACTGTTCAAGCATAGGGCTAAATAGGCATAGAGCCCTGTAAATCTGCAGCTATCTGCTTTATATCCACAGGTATCCATGGATGTGGATCCTGGTAGCAGCAGCTCATTTTTGTGGATACAGATGCGATGCAGATGCAGATACAAATTTTGTGTCAGCACAAGGCTCTATTATTAGGAATACAGAACTCACTTATGGAGGGACAGTGTTCCCATCCAGCCTGCTGAGAGTTAAAAATCACTGAGACTACATCTACACTATAGCTGGGATCGATGGAGTGGAGATCAATGCATCAGTGGACGATTTAGCAGGTCTAGTGATGACCCACCGGATTGAACACGGATTCTCTCCAGTTGATCCCATTACTCTATCCTGAATGAAAAGGGTCAGGTAAGTCGGCAGGAGAATGTCTCCCATTGACCCCCAGATGGTGTAGACACTGCAGGTTATCAACCTAAGGTACACTGACTCTAGCAACATTATTCACATAGCTGAGGTTGTGTACCTTAGGGGCAACTCCCTGGGGTAGTGTAAATGTAGCCTGACAGACTGACCTACAGAAGTCACAGCAGAGGCAGGGGGCAGCAGGAGATGACTGATGGGCAGCCAGCGAAAGTGGAGAGCAGTTGGTCAGTGGAAGTGGCCAAAAGGAGGCAGCGAGGAACAGCAGTTAGTAGGGCAGCCAAGCAGTAAGGAGCAGCAGCTGATGAGGAGGCCAGCCACAGCAAGTGCTCAGATGGCAGAGCAAGCAAGGTGCCTTCTTCTCAGGGTGGGAGAGGAATTCATATGGACACACCTCTGAACCCTGGGTTCTCACTGACCAAGGACAACTGCTATGAGTGGGAGATGGTTGGGATATAAAGGGGGCTTAGAAAAGGAACTTTGGTTGTAGAACTTGGAACTTGAGGCAGAAGGCTCTGCCCCATTGACTCTAGACCAAGGGTATGTCTAGACTACAGGCTTTTGTTGACAGAGGCTTTGTCGACAGATACTGTTGACAAAGCTTCTGTCGACAAAGAGCGTCTAGACTACATCCAGTTGTCAACAAAGCAAGCCACTTTGTCAACATGAGAGTGTAGACGCAAAGGACAGTGTAGATGCAATAATGCCTTCTGTCGACAGAACTCTGTCGATAAAAGGTGTTATTCCTCGTAGAATGAGGTTTACCGCCATCGACAAAACTGCCGAATTCTGTTGACGTTATGTCGACAGAACTTGGTGGTAGTGTAGACAGGTATAGTTTTGTCAACAAAAGTCTAGTTTTGTCGACAAAACCCTGTAGTCTAGACACACCCCAAGCCTCAAAGATTTAGGTTTATTAATCTGCTTGGGGCATTTCCCCTAATTAATGTTGGATGACTTCCTTCCTTTCATTCTAAGTTTCTTTTCACTCTCAGACTCTGTGCTTGTGAGTGCGGAAGCACTGCCTCTCAGAAGTTGGTGGTGAGTAATTTGCCCAGGTGAGGGTTGTATTGTTGAAAAGGACACCCTAGTTATAGTACTTGGCCCTCGTTGCACCTGGCAGAAGGGTTATACACATAACTGCAGTGACTTTGGTGAGGTGACTCCTGTCTTCCAACAGAGCGAGAAAGGAGAAACCTGTCACTTCATGACCATATTACCTCCCTAGCCTGCATGAGTAAAGATTCTGTAAAGATCAAAAATCCCCAGTGATCACTTGAGTGATTCCTTAGCATTCAAAAGTAGGTAACTAGATGAGCAGAAAACAGCACGTATTTACTGAAATTCTCCAAAAGAAAGAATCTCTTTGTCTTGATACTGTGTCTCCTGTTACGATTACAGATTGACGCGTATCTTTCATTTTATGCTTGTTTCTTTTTAAAAACCTCAGACTTGTTCTTTGTCTAACTTTTTAAATAGTAATTATTTTTCTGTGGACTGAGGATTAATAAACAGTTTTCTGTCTCATTGAGATCATCTCGCCTTTTCTTGACATTTCATTGAATTGGGTTAGTTCCTTTGGGAACAGCTCACCGAAGGGCTGGGCCACCTTGCGCTGCCTGGCAGTTTTTGAGACTGAAAGTCTCTCTTGGGACAGGCGAGCGTAAGCCCAAGTTCTGGGTGCGGGTCTCTGGCTTGTGTTTTGTAGGTGGTCAGACTAGATGATTGCAATGGCCTTAGAAGCTCTGGGGCTATGAAATTCTGAAGTTTTGTGATTATGGGCCAGAGAAGAGGGAGGAAAAAGCTGCCCAGATGTCCTGGGAAATACGTAGATATCAGTGAGCACTTGGAAGAGTCCCAAAGTAAGGCCATTGGCAGGATCTCTACTCCCCAGCCAGATCTGGGTATTCTGAGGAACCACACCCGATTCTGCTCTCTCTAGTCAGTTCTACTCTGTTGTACTGTCAAGTCAGTTACACCAATTCCTGATTTACCCTGTTACATGTGACCCTAGACTCAGGATCCCTGGCGGGCCCAAGCCCACCCACATCTAAAGGACTCCCCCCAGCCTACGGGGAGGGTCCACAGAGCCCAGAAAAACCAACTAATTACTTGGGACAAATAAAGAGAAAACAGGGACGGGTGTGAGGGTCAATGGGCTAAAACGAGGGAACTGGATGGTGACACCGAGCAGAGAACTCCAGACAGCATCCACTGCCCCTCAAAGGTCTCGAGAGAGCCAGCCGACGCCGCCCAGTGGAACTCTGCCCCGATACGTGAGCGGATGCAGGAACGGAAATAGACCTCACAGTCGCAGGCCCCTTCCTTGGCCAACTTCTGCTCCTTGGTTTTGTAAATTGCCATTGTGGCCATAGCCAGGAGGAGGTTGACCAGGAGGTCCTGCGACTTTGTGGGGACACAGATGGGGTGTGCATAAATTAACAGGTGAGGGGAGAAATGAATCCAGAACCTCAACAAGAGGTTCTGGAGGAGCCGAAAGAGGGGCTGTAACTTGGCGCACTCGAGGTAGACGTGTGCCAGGGTCTCCCTCCCGCCACAGAAGGGGCAAGTGTCAGGAACGGGGGTGAGCCACGCCAAGTACATGCCCGTGCTCACCACACCGTGCAGGATTCTCCAACTGATGTCCCTGGTGGGCCGTGGAACCAAGGTCAAATAGAGACTGGCCCACTGGGGCTCTCCACCCTCTATTGGTGATAGGAGGTCGCGCCACTTGGTGTCTGGGCGGGACAAGAGGGTGGGGAAGTGGAGCGTGTTAAGCACAAGCGTGTACAGGTGAGTCTTTGGTGTGGTTCGGAGGGGGACCAGCTGCAATGTGTGCAGCCGACTCGGGTGATGAGGGGGAGGCGGTCAGGAAAGTACGCAGAGCTGGGGGCGACGGAGAGATCAGGAGGGCCAGGGGTGAGAGGTGGGCGGGGTGCACCTTCTCGCAGGACCCTGTTTAGGTGCACCCGAGCTGTGGGCAGCAAAGCGTCCTTCACCTCCAGAAGTATGCACCGGGGAATATATACGGTGGAGATCCCCATGCGCTAGGCGAGTGTCGGAGGATTCACCCAGTCTCCCCAGTCGTAGTCCAGGAGGTCTCCGATCTAGGTGACTTCTTCCAGGACCAACCTCTGGAGCACCGAGAGGGACTCTGCCGCCTGCACATGTAGATGGGGATCGTGTAGCAGGGGCTCCGCGAGAAGGTCTGCCCCCACGCTGGCTCCCAAGGACCTGGTCGCCGCAAGCAGCTTCCAGGTCCGGAGGAGGTCCTGGTAGAAGGCCGACAGCCTGGAGAGGTCTCCTGGAAGACCTCTCAAATAAAGGAGCTGCCGGTCATATCGGAGTCCTTGGCAGCGGCGAAGGAAAGTGTGCGCAAATGTGCTCCACGCCGGACTATCTGCATCAAATAGGAGTCTCTGCAGGGCCCGGAGGCAGAGGACATGAACCTGTGTGTGCAAAATTGCTAATGAAGCGTGAGATTTAAATATCCTGCACTTAATTAGCATAATCGCATCCAGCCGCCATTTTGAAATTGCATTATTGCGAAATAAAACGCCCCGTGTAGCAGCGTTATTTCGAGAGAAAACCCCTCTCTCGAAATAACTGTTAAACCTCATTGTATACGGAATAACAGTTATTTTGAGAGGAGGGTTTTCTCTCGAAGTAACGCTGCTACACAGGGCGTTTTATTTCGCAATAATGTGATTTCAAAATGGCAGCTGGACAGGATTATACTAATTAAGTGCGGGATATTTAAATCCCGCGCTTCATTAGCAATTTTGGTACACTACATTTGAATCCCTATCTCGAAATAGGGAGCAAGTGTAGATATACCCTCTGAGACTTATTTGGGTACTGCTGGAATAATGCTGGGTAATTCAGGCTGCTCTCAAGAGAGCACATGAAAGGTTTGAGGTGAAAATCTTTAAAAAACACGTCCACAAAAAGCAAAGCAACAGCTGGCAATGAGCTGCGAAGAGTGAGACTGCAGGCAGGCTGGCAGCATTGCTGTTGCTGTACGTGTCCTTGTTACAAAAAAAGGGGACCTGTGCCCTCCAGTGTCTGTGCCACTCATGATAAGCTTGGAGCTGCAGTGAGATCACTCAGCAGTCTATTATTGGCGTCTGGATCACAGTCATTTGCAACACCATTTCAATGAAGAATGAAAGAAAAGATCTCTGCTGTGTTAGAGAACTCTAGCTGTGGCACAATCAAGTGTGAAGAGCAGTGGTGGACAATGGGGTTCTGTGTGTGGCCCATGAGGCATTTTGTTTACCATTGTCCACACGCAGAATTGCCAGATGTTGCTGGTCTTGGTCTGCATAGGGTTTTTTTCCTACTGGTATTAGAAAAGTGCCATGCACTTAAAGCAAGGGCATGTGAAGTGTGTGCAGATTGTGAGAGCTGTGCACTCCTGCATCCTATCGAAGAGCTGCTATGGTTCAGTCTGCACACAGCTCAAATTCTAGGTACACAAGCACAGGTAGCAAAATTACCCTATTCCAGGAGACTGGGACAACAATCTTGTGGCTAAGCTTTGTCCCCCCAGAGAACAGTGCTGTGTGCTGTCACCGCTCCCCTGGGCATTTCAGTAGTTCTGGGGACAGCCAGCCCAGGCAGTCCTGGGGCAAGGCGCTCTGTCACACTGGACTCATGGAGGCAGGTGAGAGGCACACCAGAGCTGGCCTGGGGACAGAGCAGTCATTTAGCTGTGAGGCTGCCTTCCAAAAGCCAGCAAAGCTCTACTTACATAGCCCCACCTCTGCCTTCTTCCACTCCCTGGCCCCTCTCTCCTTGACGTGTCACTTTAAGAGCAGGTGGCCTGGAGAGAATAACTGTCAAGGAACGTCCCACCTCCCCCACCCCACAGGCAGGCTGCCCTCTAAAAATAACCCCCCTGGTCTCCAGCCAGGCTCTCCCTGCACTGTGCCACTCCGGAGTGCTGCGCTCCCACGGCTGGGAATCCAGCTGCCCTGCACTCTCTCCAAGCCCCGCTGTGTGGTCGATCGATTGGATGGGCAGAGGCACTTCAGGGGCAGCTGAGAGGTAAGCTGGGATGGCCAGCACTGGGAAGGTGCTGATGGAGCTGGTGCCTGGGCTTACAGCGCTGCACACAGAATGTGGATAACTGCTCCCTTCTCAGTGCTCATACTGCAGGGAGCCATCCAGAGTGGGCTGTTCTCTCCATGCAGCACCATAGGAGTCACCCTTCCGCCCTCCCCACCAACCCTTCTCTCCAGTGTCAGGAATGGGGTGCAGGCTCCTTAGCTCCCAGGATCACCACCACTGCCATGTGATCTCTGTGGGAAAGGTCTCGGGGGAGTGTGCAAACGCCTAGTGGGATTTGGAGTGTCACAAGACAAGGCTTGAGGGAGAGAGAAGGAAAACAGGAGATTGTATTAGGCCAGATTCTCAGATGATGGAAATTGGGGTAGGATCGTTGTAGTAATGGCCAGTGGCCAGGGCGACACGGGGCTTAGGTCTGACATGCTAGAGAAGAGGGTGCCCGTGCAGTGCCTAGCAGATTGCAGTGTGTCTACCTGCTGCTCTTATGCACATGCTAATAATACACTGATTTACACCAGCCAAAGTTCTGGTCCATCATGTAGTCTACAAAAGTGCGTCAGGGTGTGCCCACGAGCCTGGAATGTCTGGAGTCGTGCTCCCGGGAGGAGGGTGGGGAGATGAGTGCACTGATACACAACTCACAGACGCACTGGTCATCAGCCCTCCTGCCTATAAGCCATTTGGGAGACTCAGCCCAATGGAGAGAGCTGCTACTGACGTTCCCTCCAGGATATCCAGCTAATCATTCCTTCCCCTCTTTCAGTGCTTATTAAACAGGGTGCAGTTTCCAAGTAAGAGCCCTAAGAGCTTTGCCAGAGGATAGCACCATGGTGAGGAACATTGATGACTTCGATTTCTCGCTCCCATCCCACCCCCAGGCCATCCTGGAAGGCCTGCGGAGCCTGCGCTCCAATCCAAAGCTCTCCGATGTCACGCTGCTTGTAGATGGGCATGAGTTCCCCTGCCACCGTAGCATCCTGGCCCTCTGCAGCCACTACTTCAATGCCATGTTCACTGGTGACTTCATTGAGAGCATCTCAGCCCGTGTGGAGATCAAAGAGGTAAATCCTGTTGTCATGGAGACTCTGATTGACTTTGCTTATTCAGGAAGGATCACCATCAACCAGGGGAATGTGGAGGCACTGATCCAGACCTCCAACCAGCTCCACTTCCCCACCATCCGGAAAGTCTGCAGCCGCTACCTGAGGCAGCAGATGGATGTGACCAACTGCTTGGGCATCTGTGAGTTTGGGGAGAACCATGGCTGCCCAGAGGTGTCTTCAAAGGCTTGGGCTTTTCTGCAGGAGAACTTTGAGGCTATCTCACACCAGGAGGAGTTCCTTCAGCTGTCTAAGAAGAGGCTAGTAGTCTACTTGTCCAATGACTTGCTGCAGATACAGGAAGAGCAGAGCCTAGCCGAGGCCGTGCTTAGGTGGGTGAGGTACGAAGAAGCATCTAGAGCTAAGCACCTGCCGGAGCTCCTAAACCTGGTGCACCTGGTTTCCCTACCTGACCAGTACCTACAGAACTTGCTTTCACTGGAGCCGCTGATCCAGGATTCGGAAGCTTGCAAGGCTGTCATCTCCAAATACAGGAGCACGGTCAGTGCTGTCAGGCAGGGGTGGGAAACCTAAGGCCCGAGGGCCGGATGCGGCCCCTGGCTTGCCTGGATCCGGACCCCGAGGCTCATTCCCCTGTGGCATAGGGAGACCCATGCTGGTACTCCAGGCACCTCACTCCTGCTCCCTCTCTGCAGGGCTGGAGTACACAAAAAGTCTACTAGCCTGGTCCCTCCTAAGCTCTGGACTGCAAGGGGCGCGTGGAGAATCTTTCTCCTTTGCAGTCAGGGGCCATGTCAGTGAGGGTTTGTTTGGGGGTTTTTCCTTCTTACTTGTGGGTGGCCCCCAACTGATTTTTCCTTGGGCCAGCAACCCCCAAGCCAGAAACAGTTCCCCACACCTGCTGCAAGGGTTCAGAATGGCCTTGTCTAGATGGAGCTTCTGTCCTGGAGGGATGTGCCCAGTGGGAAATGATCTGCATCACTGCCCAAGAGTCAGGCAGGCACAAGAATCCAGTGCAAGCCCAAAGCCACGACAAATCATCTCTGTAGCCAAACCTCTTCCAGATAAATGCAGAAATCCAATGTAGGCTCTGCAGGAGCTGTACCCCAATCCATTCCCACTCACCTAGCTTGTCTGCATGGATAGGGTCCACCAGTTTTAGTCACAACACTATAGCCCCTTTCGAAGACACCCCTAGTCTGGTAGACGAATGGCCTTTTTTTGGTTTAGTTCAATCTCCTGTCCAAGTTTAGTAACAGAGGTGTAGCCGTGTTAGTCTGGTCTGGCTGAAACAAAAGCCAGGACTATGCAGCACTTTAAAGACTAACAAGATGGTTTATTAGATGATGAGCTTTCGTGGGCCAGATCCACTTCCTCAGATCAAATTGTGGAAGAAAATTGGCACTACCATATATACCAAAGGGATACAATCAAAAAAGCGAACACATATAAAATAGACAAATCAGATTTTAGAACAGCGGGGGGGGGGGGAGAGGTGAGTGTCTATGAGATAATGATATTAGAGGTGATAATTGGGGAAGCTATCTGTGTAATGGGTAAGATAATTAGCATCTTTGTTAAGGCCCATTCGTAAGTGTCTGAGAAGTTTGTCCAATATACATAGCAGACACTTCGCCAAAGAATCAATGCACACAAAACAGACAGACAGACAGTTTCACAAAGAAAAAACAGTTTCTTGCCATTTCAACCAGATGGGGCATTGTCTCAACGACCTGACTACATGCATACTGCTTCAAAGAGACTTTAACACAAGACTTCAAAGAGAAGCCTCTGAACTGTCATTCATGCTTAAATTTGACACTGAATGAGGAGACAAATCAGATCAAATAACATAAGAACGGCCAGACTAGGTCAGACCAATGGTCCATCCAGCCCAGTATCCTGTCTGCTGACAGTGGTCAATGCCAGATGCCTCAAAGGGAGTGCACAGATCCCTCCCTTGTCACCATTTCCAGTCTCTGCCAAACAGAGGCCAGGGACACTTTTCCTACCTATCTTGGCTAACAAGTATTGATGCAGCTATCCTCCATTAATTTATCAAGGTTTTTTTTTGTACCCTGTAAGACAACATAGCTCTCTTGGTACCTGCATCCTGAAATGTGGTGAGTGGGGTGCATTTCACAGAGCAAAGAAATAAGTAAAGAACAACAAATGGCCTGGTAGCACTTTACACACAAGCAAAACATGTTGATGGGATCATAAGCTTTCATGGGCACAGCCCACTTCTTCAGATGATCGGAGTAGGATCCCCTACTAATACTCCGGTCATCTGAAGTGGGCTGTGCCAATGAAAGCTCATGATCCCATCGACGTGTTGTGTTAGTCTGTAAAGTGCTACCAGACCATTGGTTGTTTTTTTCTGTAACAGACTAACTCGGCTACCCCCTGAAGCTCCTAAATAAGTAAAGGTCACTCTGTTCACTTGTTTGGATAAAGAAAAGTTATTTATTAGTTCCCTAAATAGAAGAACTAGAGGACACCAAATGAAATTAATGGGGAGCAGGTTTAAAACTAATAAAAGAAAGTTCTTCTTCACACAGCGTGTAGTCAACCTGTGGAACTCCTTGCCAGAGGAGGCTGTGAAGGCTAGGACTATAATAGAGTTTAAAGAGAAGCTAGATAATTTTATGGAGGTTAGGTCCATAAAAGGCTATTAGCCAGGGGATAAAATGGTGTCCTTGGCCTCTGTTTGTCAGAGGCTGGAGAGGGATGGCAGGAGACAAATCGCTTGATCGTTGTCTTCGGTCCACCCTCTCTGGGGCACCTGGTGTTGGCCACTGTCGGCAGACAGGATACTGGGCTAGATGGACCTTTGGTCTGACCCAGTACGGCCGTTCTTATGTTCTTAACTTTCCCCCTCTGTCCAACAACGCAGACGTGTTAGTTTGGTTCAGATGTTTTATCAAAAGGCAAAACTAGAACCACCATCCAGAGCAAACATCCACTTGGATCACCCCAAGGAAATCTTGGTGACTAGAGACAGACCTTGGCAGCAGACTCCAGCTCTATTGATGCTGGAGGGGAGAAAATTCCAGCAACGAGGGCACTCCACAACCAGACTGTGTGCCCACCTAACCTTCACTGCCATGCTGACATATACCGAGGGGAGGGGATCTGTCTCCTAAGACCCAAGCCTTAGAGATCGTCTAAAGTGCTACAATTGCCTCTGACTCTAAAATAAATATTAGCTGCAAATTCACCTCAGACAGACAACAAAAACTTAGGCTGGGTTCTTGTGCAGCCTGGGGAACAAATAGATCAGTTCTATGGCTGAAAGCCTGGGCTTCACGGGAAGGGACTAATGCAGTATATTAATGCCATGCAGCTGAGTTGCATCCTCGGAGGCTTTTCAGGCTTGCCACAGCAGCATTACTCCTGCAGTAGCTGCTTCCTAAGTAGGGAAGCGTCCTTTGATGGACAGAAACAGTAATTTCAAGCTGATGTTCTCTTTGTGAGGAGTGCAGAGGGTGGAGGTCAGGGAAGCGCAGAACACGCTGTGAGAGCAGGCCTAGTGCCATTCTAGAGCCCAGAGGATAGGTCTGACTGCAATATCCCTGTCCCATAGCCTCTGCCAAGTGTGCCTGTCCAGGAGAATGATGGGTTTTTTATCTCCCATAAGGTGGAGAATAGGCCTTTTGTCCAGATGAGCCTGCTTGCCCTTCCACAGAAGCTGGAGGAAGTGCTGGTGGTGGTCGCAGGTCGAGCTTTGGAAGAGAACGAGGGGGAGGAAGTGGAGCTGCCGATCTCCCAGAACTTCTCCTTTTACAATCCTAAAACCAGTAAGTAAGGAAAACCGTGCCTCAGTCCTGGCCTGGCCCCGTGTAGGCCTGTATCTGGTGTAGCCCTCCCTCATAGGCTTGCCAGATGGCTGAAAGAAAAATACCACACACACCCCCAAAAAAAACCCACTGGGAAAAAATTTTGTTGCAGGAAAAAAAGGGGGGGGGGGGGAGAGACCAAAGTTGTTGAGCACAAAAAAAAACCAAAAAAAAACCCCCACCAAACACACACCCCTCCGAGAACCTGGATCACTGCTAGGGGTTACCAGGTAACCATCAAAACAAAACCCGAACACGCCTGGGGGCAGAAGGACCGGACTGGCCAGGAAGGGGGGCCTGGAAACAGCTAATGGGGGTGCAGGGAAGATGGGGGGGCCAACGGGAAGCAGGCCTGGTCGTGGGGGGGAGGCAGGTGGAACGGGGCTGGCCGCGGAATATCGGGGGAAAGGGGACCAGCTGGAAGGGGGCGGGGCTGGCCGGGAGGAAAGGGGAGCGGGAATCACACCCTGCACAGAGCGGTGCACCGGCGCTGGCAGGGAGGAAGGGGGAGCAGGAAGCATGGGAGGCGAAGGGGTACAGCGGGGGGGGGGGGGAGCTGGGAGGAAGGGGGGGCGGGAAGCAGAGCTGGCAGTGGGGGATGTAGCAGAGGGGGCTGGGAGGAAGGGGGAGTAGGAAGCAGAGCTGGCGGGGGGTGGGGGAGGTGCAGTGGGGGGGCTGGGAGGAAGGGGGGCGGGAAGCAGAGCTGGTGAGGAGGTGCAGCGGGGGGCTGGGAGGAAGGGGGGCGGGAAGCAGAGTTGGTGGGGGGTGCAGCGGGGAGGAGCTGGGAGGAAGCGGGGGCAGGAAGCAGAGCTGGTGGGGAGAGGTGCAGCGGTGCTGGCCGGGGGAGACAAGGAAGAGGAACAGGCCGGCGGGAAGCAGAGCTGGGGAGGGTGCAGGGGGGCTGGCCGGGGAAAATCAGGAGGGGAAGTGGGGGAGAACTGGCCGGCCGGGAAGGGGGGAGGGGG
Organism: Pelodiscus sinensis; assembly: GCF_052426305.1. Taxonomy (NCBI): domain Eukaryota; kingdom Metazoa; phylum Chordata; order Testudines; family Trionychidae; genus Pelodiscus; species Pelodiscus sinensis. The sequence continues at coordinate 57,102,124 of NC_143061.1, read as the reverse complement.
GCCCCGCCTCCCAGCTGGGACTCCCAGCTGCTCCCCCGCCCACACCAGGCTTCCGTCCAGTTTGCAGCTGGAAAAATCAGAAATTACTGGATATTGCACATGTCCGGTATTTTCTGATTTTTTTTACCAGACAGATCATGCAAATACCAGACTGTCTTGTACAATGCCAGACACCTGGCAACCCTACTCCCTCACTGCCAGTCTCTGGTCATGCCTCTTTGCTGTCAGGCCCCTATAAGGCCAATCTAAGATGGGGGAAGTTGCACTGTCAGTGCTCGATTCCTCCAGGGGGTAGAACTGAATGGTTCAAGGCCCCAAGCCCTCAGACGGAGCATGGTACCAAACATGGCTATGGGGTCCAGCTCTTAGGCAAGGTGAACCCCCAGCAAACAGTCTAGGGGGCTAGCAAGGCTCAGGCACAATTTGTCATCCTGGGTCTGGTGGAAGACAGGCAAGCCCAGGCCTCTTGGCCTAGGGAGGGGGAGTACTACCAGCCCCAGTGGGGGAGTAGGGTTGCCAGATGGTTTAACCAAAAATACTGAACCCCCCCCCCCCCCGGAAAAAAAAGGGGGGAGACCAAAGTTGTTGCACAAAAAAAAAAAAAAAAAGACCCCCAACAGTTAAGCAATATATATATATACATACACACACACACACACACACACACAACCCAGCATGGCCTCTTTAAGGCCTTTGGTTTTGTTTTTTTTTGACGGTGGCCATCTTGTTTTATAGATTCATAGACTTTAAGGTCAGAAGGGACCATTCTGATCATCTAGTCTGACCCCCTGCACAGTGCAGGCCACAGAATCTCACTCACCCACTCCCAGAATAATCCTCTCACCTATATCTCAGATATTGAAGCCTTCAAATAGTTTGAAGACCCCAAGATGCAGAGAATCCTCCAGCTGTGATCTGTACCCCATGCTACAGAGGAAGGCGAAAAACCTCCAGGGCCTCTGCCAATCTACCCTGGAGGAAAATTCCTTCCCGACCCCAAATATGGCGATCAGCTAAACCCTGAGCATGTGGGCAAGACTCATCAGCCAGACACACCCAGAAAGTTCTCTATAGTAACTCCTATCATCCCTCCATTGACCTATTCCCACTGATAATGAATGGTCAATTAATTACCAAGATCATGTTATCTCATCAAACCGTCCCCTTCATAAACCCATCTAGTTTAATCTTGAAGCCAGATAGATCTTTTAACCCCACTACTTCCCTTGGAAGGCCGTTCCAGAAACTCACTCCTCCAATGGTTAGAAACCTTCGTCTAATCTCAAGTCTAAACTTCCTACTAGCCAGCTTATATCCATTTGTTCTTGTGTCCACATTGGTACTAAGCTTAAATAATTCCTCTCCCTCCCTGGTATTTATCCCTCTAATATATTTAGAGAGAGCAATCATGTCTCCCCTCAGCCTTCTTTTGATTAAGGTAAACAAGCCAAGCTCCTTGAGTCTCCTTTCATAAGACAGGTTTTCCATTCCTCGGATCATCCTAGTGGCCCTTCTCTGTACCTGTTCCAGTTTGAATTCATCCTTCTTAAACATGGGAGACCAGAACTGCACACAGTATTCCAAATGGGGTCTCACCAATGCCTTGTATAATGGCACTAACACTCCTTATCCCTTCTGGAAATACCTCGCCTAATACATCCCAAAACCATATTAGCCTTTTTCATGGCCATGTCACAATGGCGGCTCATGTCAACTTATAATCAACCAGGACTCCGAGGTCCTTCTCCTCCTCCGTTACTTCCAACTGATGTGTCCCCAGCTTATAACTAAAATTCTTGTTATTAATCCCTAAATGCATAACCTTACACTTCTCACTATTAAATTTCATCCTATTGCTATCACTCCAATTTACAAGGTCATCCAGATCTTCCTGTATGATATTCCGATCCTTTTCTGAATTGGCAATACCTCCCAACTTTGTGTCATCCGCAAATTTTATCAGTTTTTGGTGCCAAGATCAGCAATAAAAAGATTAAATAAAATTGGCCCCAAAACTGATCCCTGAGGAACTCCACTAGTAACCTTCCTCCAACCCGACAGTTCACCTTTCAGTATGACCCACTGTAGTCTCCCCTTTAACCAGTTGCTTATCCACCTCTCAACTTTCATATTAATCCCCACCTTTTCCAATTTAACCAATAATTCCCCATGTGGTACTGTATCCAATGCCTTACTAATGTCGAGGTAGATTAGATCCACTGCATTTCCTTTATCTAAAAAATCTGTTACTTTCTCAAAAAAGGAGATCAGGTTGGTTTGGCACAATCTACCTTTTGTAAAACCATGTTGTAATTTGTCCCAATTGAGATTAGCCTCAATATCTCTAACTACTTTCTCCTTCAAAATTTTTTCCAATATCTTGCATACTACAGATGTCAAACTAACAGGCCTATAGTTACCTGGGTTAATTTTTTCCCCTTTCTTAAAAATAGGAACTGTATTAGCAATTCTCCAATCAAATGGTACAACCCCTGAGTTTAGAGATTTATTAAAAAATTTTGCTAATGGACTTGCAATTTCATATGCCAGTTCCTTTAATATTCTTGGATGAAGATTATCGGTGCCCCCAATTTACTCCCATTAAGCTGTTCAAGTTTGGCTTTTACCTCGGATATGGTAATATCTACCTCCATATCCTTAGTCCCATTTGTTATGTTACCATTATCCCTAAGCTCTTCATTAGCCTCATTAAAGACTGAAGCAAAGTATTTATTTAGATATTGGGCCATTCCTAGATTATCCTTAACCTCCACTCCATCCTTAGTAATTAACGGTCCTACTTCTTTTTTTGTTTTTTTCCTATTTATATGGCTATAAAACCTTTTACTATTAGTTTTAATTCCCTTTGCAAGGTCCAACTCTACCTGACTTTTAGCCTCTCTCACTTTGTCCCTACATGCTCTAACCTCAATAAGGTAGCTTTCTTTACTGATCCCTCCCATCTTGCACTCCTTAATGCTTTCTGCTTTTTCTTAATCACCTCTCTGAGATGCTTGCTCATCCAGCTTGGTCTAACACACCTGCCTATAAATGTTTTCCTTTTTCTTGGGATACAAGGCTTCTGACAGCTTCTGCAACTTTAACTTAAAATAATCCCAGGACTCCTACACCTCAAGATCCATAATTTCTTTAGTCCAATCAACTTCCCTAACTAATTTCCTTAATTTATTAAAGTTAGCCCTTTTGAAATAAAAAACCCTAGTCTCAGATTTATTTTTGTTTATCCTTCCATTTAATTTGAACTGAATTAGCTCATGATCACTCAAGCCAAGGTTGTCCTCTACAACCATTTCATCTATGAGGTCCTCGCTACTCACCAAAACCAAATCTAAAATAGCATCCCCCCTTGTTGGTTCAGCAACTACTTGATGAAGGAATTCATCAGCTATTGCATCTGGGAAAATCTGAGCCCTATTATTATTACTAGCACTTGTTCTCCAGTCTATATCTGGAAAGTTGAAATCTCCCATGATTACGCAGTTTCCATGAGTATTTACTTCATTAAAAACATTAAAGAGATCTCTATCCATATCCAAATTGGATCCAGGTGGTCTATAACACACCCCAAGCACTATCCCAGGGGAGGATCTGATAGTTTTCTTCCCCAATGTGATTTTTGCCCAAACAGACTCTGTCTTCTCCATTCCATCACTTTTTATTTCTTTACAATCTACCTCATCTTTGATACACAATGCGACTCCACCACCTTTACCCTTATTTCTGTCTTTCCTAAACAGCACATACCCTTCAATACTTGTACTCCAGTCGTGCCTAGTATTCCACCATGTTTCTGTTATTCCTATAATATCTGGTTTCACTTCCTGGACCAATAGCTCTAGTTCCTCCATTTTGTTACCTAAACTCCTCGTATTGGAGTACAAACATCTTAATTTTTGCTGTTTGGCCTCACTCACATTCTTTACCCAATTTGGCACGGACATTGTACTGCCAATATGACCTATTAGACTAGTATACACCCTACCCTTCCTCATGTACATTATCCTATCCCCAGCTATATCCTTTCTTACTTCGTTTTCCTCCCTCTCAGTGTTAAAATCCAGCGTAGAGATTATCTGGCCATCTCCCAACCATCTCCCCCAAATTCCTAGTTTAAAGCTCTCTTAATCAGTTGAGCCAGCCTCCATCCTAGAAGTCTATTTCCCTCCCTACTTAGGTGAAGTCCATCCCGAGAGAACAGTCCTCTGTCCATAAATGCCTCCCAATGACCATACATCCCAAAGCCCTCCTTATAGCACCACTGCCTAAGCCACCTATTGATCATCATAATCCTGTCACATCTTAGTTGCCCTTCTCTAGGAACAGGCAGAATCCCACTAAAGATCACCTGAGCCTCAATTTCCTTGAGCGTCCTCCCCAGCCCATTTGTTCCTACATGAAGGGTGATCAATGGACTTCTTCCTGCTCCCTTAATAATCCTCTTCAACCTCAGTTCCACATCCCGTATCTTAGCACCTGGCAGACAGCACATCCTTCTATTCTCTGGATCAGCTCTGGTTACAGGCCTATCTATTCTTCTCAATAAGGAGTCCCCAATCACGTAGACCTGCCTTTTCCTAGTGACAGTGCGATTCTGTGGTCTATCTCTTGCTTCCTCTGGCTGCAAGTCCTTGCCATTCCTGTTTCCCCTTGTAATCCTCTTTAACCCATCCTGTATCCTCCTGATGCTCATTAGTTGTCTCCATTAAGTCTTCCCCTTTATCTATGGAACTAGCCACTCTTCTCTTCTTCCTCATCCTTCCATCTTCATTATCTACCTGCTGTACCCCTTCTTCATTCTCCAGCTCCACATACCTGTTCTTGAGCTCTATTTTTCCTTCACTGACCCATCTTTTCCTCTGCCTGGCTCTCTTAGTCACATGCTTCCACTGTCCATTTTCTTCGCCCAGCAGTCCCCCCCTCTGAGGCCCTTGATCCTGCTTCCATCTGCACATCTAAGCTTTCCCCTTCAGCCACGTCATGCCTCTGCTCCATCATCTGCTCAAACCCCTTCTAAACTCGACCAGAGTTTCCACTTGCATTTTCAGTCCTTGGATCTTTTCTTCCATCAACTCTATCAGGCGGCACTTCATGCAAACAAAACTCCTTTCAGGTACCCCCTCCAGAATCATGTACATACCGCAGCTACCACATCCAGTCATTCTCCTTGTTTTCTGTACTACTTGGGCCATGGCCACTACTGCTTCTGTGTTTTATCAGCCTTCTCACCTAAATCCTATTAGTCCGGTGAACACAAAAACAAACCAAAACACCCCCCCACCTGACAAAAACAAACCAAAACACCCCCCACTCCACAGCAAAACCAAACCCCAAACAAGTCCCAATACCCAACCTCCCTTTACAAACTCCCACTCAAACTCCCCTGTTTACAGCTCTGTTTGCTGGCTCCTGTGCCGCTACAGCTATCTATGTGTGGGAAGAGAGCTCCCTCTGCGGAGCCAGGTAAGTGGGGAGGAGGGGTGCTCGAAGGGGCTGAGGGGGAAAGGTCCGGCAGGGGCCAGGGGCTGGATTGGGGAGAACCCGGGGGCTGGGCCCGGTTGTTGAGCGTGGTAGGGTTGCCAGGTGTCTGGTATTTTTGCCTTGTGGCAGGGAAAAAAAAATCAGAAAATACCGGACATTTTAGGTGTCTGGTATTTTCTGATTTTTTTTGCCAGACGGGAAGCGAAAATACCGGACACCTGGCAACCCTATGGGGGAGAGCTGGGATAGGAGGATATAGGCCCACTTGACTCCACTGTGCCCCAGCCCAAGCCCATGACAGGTAGGCAAGCCCTCTGCAACACATGATACGACATGTCTCAGATGCACCTGTAGCCAGGCTACAGTTAGTAGGGTTGCCAGCTGTCTGGCTTTGAACCAGTATGAGAGCTTTCTGTTCAGGAAACAAATTGAGAAAATAGAACTGTCCGGTATTTTCTAACTCAGCTGGAATGTCGATTGTGATATCATGTCAAGTGTGTCCGGCATTTTGGTTGAAACCATCTGGGAACCCTAACAGTCGGCTGTCACTGGGTTTCTTCCTCCCCTCCACCCACGATGTATCTGAACCCCGGGCCCAGCCCGTCTCCTTGCGCTTCCCTGCTCGCAACACTCCCAGTAGCTCTTCAGCCTGGGGCAGGGCTGGCAGCTCTGGTAGCTTGGGCGAGTCCTCAGGATAGCTGATGTCAGCTGTGGCCAGTTCTCTGCTTTGGTAGCTACAGGGTCCTCCTTTTCTACTTCCTCTTCCTGTCCTGTCACCACTCTGAGGAAGGCCACACCATTTTGCTACTCTCGGGCTTGTGTCCAGTGGTTCAGCCTGTGGAATAATGGCCGGATTGGAGCGACAGGTTCATTGTCACCAGGAGGGGTGAGGCAGTGAATACATGCACATGGGGAATGCCCCAGCTGTCCTATTCAAACCACCCTCCATCCTCTGAACTGCTGGGCTAGTGCTAAGCAAGTAGAGCCCTGAATTTTGGCCCTAAAAGCTTTTTGAGCAGTAGATATGCAGCCTTTTTCTCTTGAGCTCTTCCTTTTGGGGGAAAGAAATTTCTGTCAGTTACTATGTGTTCTGGTATCCTCTTAACCTCTACCTGTCACTTGTCCAAAGCCACTGAGTAGAAGATGAGATCACACATCTAATCATACCTTGTTGTGGGTTAGGGGGATCAGAGCGGCTCCTGATGGTATGTGGTCCCCTAGAGAGGACGAAGGACCAGAAATCGGGAAACCTGCCTCTTCTTCCAGCTCCGGCTCTGCCTCGGGTACATCACTTAGGCCCAATAGTTTTAAAGAGAGGGCCAAAATTCAGGGTCTACTTCTGAAAATGTTGGCACTTCTAGAGTTTCCTGTCTGTTAGGTGGGGGTGGTGTCAATCCCCTAGTGTTGTATGTAAAATACATGTGGTAGGGCTGAGAACCAGCAGCTGAACTAGCAGCCTGCTCACTGGACATTGTATTTGTCCCTGAGACAAGCCTGATTGCAGAAAGCTGGAGCAAAGTGCTAAGGAGCTAGCTGACCTATTAGCTGGAAAAGCAGAAAGATGCATGGGAAGAAAATGTGAGGCGGGAATGAGAGACAGAGAGTGGCGAGGTTAGCGTGGCCAGGATGGAGGAAGACCTCTGCATGGAGAGACTGCCAGAGAGAAGAGAGGGCGGCAAAGGGGGGATGATATTGGTACGTGCCTGTAAATAGCTCTCACAGTTCTACTGTCCCAGTGGTTCTAAAATGCAGATTAAAAACAAACAGAAAAATTCCTGAGTGCTATGAGTCTGGTCACCGTTTCCAAGTCTGTACCCAGCTGTGAGCTCCTTAATGAGTCAGAGGTCTCAGTGCCTAAGAGCAGTCCTGGAGCCATGGCTAACAAAGGGCTCAGCTCCCAGTGAATCCTCCAAAAGAGATTTAGACACACACAATAACCAGCCGAGATCACTCTAGAAGGAAGCTGTTATCAGGGTGATGTAATGCTCTGAGTGTCCTTGGCTTTTGTCGTTTGCTGAACAGCTGTCTTCCCCACGGACTGATGCGGAGCTGAAAGGCTGTTCTGCAGACCAGCAATCACATGGGGTAATGCTAGCTCTGTTCTCCAGGTGACAAGCCCATGAGTCAGACTTGATGCAGCATGAGTGTAGAAACAGGGCAGAACCCAAACAAGAGACTCTGACGTGTGCACAAGGACCAGAGCTAATTCTCTCTCTCACACTCTCTCTCTCTCTCTCTCTCTCTCTCCTCCCCACCCCAACCCCTCTGTAGCCAAATGAACATGGCCAGGTCTCAGCCTCCCTGTGCTTTGTTGTAAGGGCCTAAGCAAATGTCTGTTGCAGTCAAAGAAAAGATTCCCACAGACTCCAGTGGGCTGCAGGTCAGGCCATCAGACAGCAGAGCCGTCTTAGTACAGCCGTGCGCTAGACTCATACTGAGGTCATACCTACGCTCCAGTCCCACAGCAGTTGTCCCACATGCTTCGAGTCTCACATTTCCACTTATTTCCACAGGCGTGGGGCAGGTTTTCCCTCCTGCCAGGGACAGTGTAGCACAGACAGGTCTGGGGGAAGCCTAAGGCAAGAGGCGAACATGGAGATTCTAGTACCTTTTACTGTAACAGGGCCTGATCCCCAGCAGTTGTAAATTGGAGTGGCTCCACCAGTGGAGCTGTGTTGATTTCCACCAGCTTGCAGGCCCACAGAGTCAGCTGATTTCCAGTTGAATGGTAGGTGTATTTTCAATTTGTTAAGATCTGGAGGTGCAGTCATTTGGGTCAGCAGGACTAACAGCCACAATGGGCCCCGGGGCAAGATGTTTGGATGCTCTGTGCACCAGAAGGGCTGGGGCAGTCAGTCCATATCACGGCCCAGACGGCAGCACTCCCCAGCCATGCAGTGCGGTGCTCTGGCACTTGGGTGACAGTGCAATGGCCCTGGGTTCCAGCTGCCCTTGCTGCTGAAGTAGGGCAGTGACAGCCAGGGGCTTTGGGCCCCTCTGAATCTCCAGGCCCCAGGACAACTGCCCCCTTTACCTGCCCATCATCAAGCCTGATTTGGGTACAGGGCCATCTTTACCCACACACAGACCATACATCTGCGTAAGGCACCCAGAAACGTGGGGCACCACTGGATCTCAATGTCCACCGACCCACCTCTTCCTCTCCCTGTTCTGTGGCTCTGCCTCCTGCAGACAGGATCTGGTCAGCTTACAAGTGACAGCCTGCCAGAGCTGTTAGCAGAACACTAAACCTGTGAAAGAGCCACAGGTAGTAGTGTAGCCATTTCACAGGCGTTTGCCAACCCGGGTATGTATGGTCAGTTTCGGAATTTACTGTGAGTCTACAGGACCTGAGTTTAAAATTTGCTTTAAAACCATTTCATTAGTGTGCTGCTCAAGATTATGAAATCACCTCTCTAAAAAATCATCATCTTCCCCAAACTGCTACTGGACAAAGGGACAGCAGTTTAACAGTACTGCGTAGGGCCTGTGGATCCTAAGGACATCCCTGTTTGGGGATGGAAAGGGGAAAGGGTTCCATCAGAATTACTTGTAAGCATTCCTCAACCCCCCCAATGAACAGTATGGAGATTCTTGGGGAGGGGCGGGGTGGCAAAGTAAATAGCTCAGAATAGGATAGGTGTTGTGCTTAGGCTTCCTGCTTCCCAAGGGTATATCCAGAGTGAAAGGAATGGCAGTTGTGCAGCTCAATGTATTGCACAAACTTGCTGGAGTTTGCCCAGCTTTGATTACTGAGGAAAGGGACTGTTCTACACAGCACAGAAAGCATGTTCTTGCCTTTTGGTCACCTGCTGGGAAGCTTAGAGCATGGAGTGTCTTATACCCTGGATCCGGGCTAAGCCTTTAGGTTCATTACCTGGCTTTTCTGTGTTGCAGAGAGCTGGATGGCCCTTCCTGACTTTCCAGACTACAATAAATGGGGCTTTTCTCTGGTGGCACTAAATAATGATGTTTATGTCACAGGTATGTAACGTGGAGCTCTCATTCAATCCCTCTGCTGAACCTAACCACTGGAATTCCTTGTGTTTCCCTTCACCAGCCTGGTTTGGTGGCCCCATGACATGGTTTTTTTCCCTTCTGTTTAATGAAACAGAGAAAAGAAATGGCAAATTAATGGAATAAATGTTATTCTTGACATGGCAGCTGGAGGACGCTCTGTCAATAAGCATGATTTCTGAGACAGCTGTATGGTCTCACATAACTCCTGAGCGGCAGTGCTCATGTTGTAGAATAGTAGAGCTCTTTGACTGACTTCATTAAATCAATGAAAGGAAGACTGGCCCATGACACCACAGTGTCATGAACTAATTATGCACCAGACTGTACTTCAGGCCCCCACAGTGTGGTTTTTGGAGAGACCCCTTCTCTTCTATCTCCCACCAGGGTGTACTTGCTGAAGTTCATCTCACTAGCCCAGACAGCCGCTGGGCTTTCTAGTAGAGGGCTCGCTCCTGAGGATTTTACTCCCTCTTGTAGTCTTCCTGAGTTTAAATTTGGTGACCTTTTGTTTGCATGGGCTGTAGATTAGTTTCTTTTTTATGTTCTGGGGTCCTAGTGAGCTGCAGCCAGCAGCCTGTGGTGCTGGGTTCTTTGTAAAGTTGGTTTAGATAGTCAGTTTGATTTAATACCTGTAAAGTCCTGGATGTCAAGAGCAAAGCTGCAGTGCAGGACCAATACCCAGAGCAGGGTTGACTCTGCCCGACAACAGCGCCTTCTCTCTGTGTGTGATGGGCTGTTTCCTTCCTAGGTGGCTCCAGGGGGACACAGAATGACACCTGGTCGACCACACAGTCCTGGTGCTTCCATCTCAAGGAGGGTACTTGGAAACCCATTGCACCAATGCTGAAACCCCGAACAAACCACGCCAGTGCAGTCCTCAATGGAGAGATTTATGCCGTTGGGGGTAGGCGCCATCCGTCTCTCTGTCCACCTCCCCTCTCTCTTGTCTCACAATAACTGAGCACAAAACAATTGATTTAAACAGCAGATGGAAAAGTTTATTAAGATACCTATTGAAATATTTGTGTTTGATGCTCAGTTAAAGCAGAGATTGCAGAAAATAGGAGAATGCAACCTACTGGAAACATACCAAAGCACCTGCCAGCATGACTGCAGCCTAGCAACATTCAACCACATGCTGCTATGCAGGCATTAACACATGCAAAGACCACATGCACTGTCATCTACCAAAGGTTGGCAATTGGCACATCCATGCACAGTAAGCAGGCTCACTCCTGGATCAGCTTCTGCCTTCGTTCTGCACATGATGCCAGTCTGTTGCCCATTTAAACAAGTGCATTTACACTTTCTCCCATCCCTCCCCTTATGCATGGAGACACTCAAAGGACCAGCTCATTGCCCTTCAGATCCCCCTGCTGAGATGCCTACAGCCCACTTGACTGCGGGGGTGCAGCTGGCATGCTGATCGCTCTGATCAGATTGTTTCCCTGCGCGCTCGGTTTGTTGTATCCACCTGTTGCCTCCTGTCTTGTACTGAAATTGGAAGTGAAATTTGGGTCATGGCCTATCTGTCATGTGTGTGTTTGTACAGCATGTAACACAGTGGATGCTACTGTAATGCAAACAGTATTCCTTGAGTTGTGCTAACCTCTCACCTGTCTCCTTTCTTGGTATATAGGGACCACGGTGGACACAGTGGAAGTGGAGTGCTATGACCCCTATAATAATAGCTGGTGCCCCATCAGTCCTGCCCTGAAGTATGTTAGCAACTTCACTGCAACTGGATGTCTGGGGAAGCTCTACCTCATTGGCTCTTGTGCTGTCAAGTACAATGCACTAACCCTGCAGTGTTACAATCCTGTCATAGGTAAGGAGAAGGAACAAAGGAGTTTTTCAGATGCAAAGGTCTGAGCCTTGGAAAAGTTCCTCCCAGCACAGTCCTGGTGCATGCGCATCAAGGCACTCTCCTTCCAAACGTGTGTTGTCCTCCATGAAATCAGGATGCAAGGAGCACACGTGGGTCATAGGGATGTAACGGGTTAACCAGTTACCTGGTAAGCTGTCTCCTTGTCGGCATGCTCACTCGGGTAACTGGCACCCAGCCCAGCTGGAGCAGCCTTCCACCTGCAGCACAATGCAGTGGGCCGGTGAACTGGTTAAACATGCAGTTAAGTGCATGGAGTTTCATGAGACACAGGATAAGAACATTAGTGCGCATGAATCAAATGTCAGTAGAGAAAAATGCTGCCTGTTTGGTGTCCAAGCTATTTCTGATTTACAGTATTATGGATGAGCAAACAGTCAGCCTCAGCTATCATCTGAGCCCTGAACTTTCTAGTTGAGGAAATGGTTCTGGGGGGTAGACTGTGAACTTCTTACTCACCCTAGTGAGTTTTCACTCACATGGCTAGCTCTGTTGAAGGCAAGGGGAGGCAGAGTGGCCTAGTGGACAGAGCACTGGTGGGCAGAGCACTCAGCAGAAAAGGACCTGGGGATTCCAGTGGATGAGAAGCTGGATATGAGTCAACAGTCGCCCTTGTAGCCAAGAAGGCTAATGGCATAGTAGGGTGCATTAGGAGGAACATTGCCAGCAGATCCAGAGATGTCATTATTCGGCTCTGGTGAGGCCACATCTAAAGTATTGTGTCCAGTTCTGGGCCCCCCACTACAGAAGCATGTAGGTGCATTGGAGAGGGTCCAGCGGAGGGCGACCAAAATGATTAGGGGGCTGAAGTACATGACCTACGAGGAGAGGCTTATTTAGTCTGCAGAAGAGAAGCGTGAGGGGGAATTTGGTAGCAGCATTAAACTTTATGAAAGGCGGTTCCAACGAGGCTGGAGAGAGGCTGTTGTCAGTAGTGACGGATGGCAGAACAAGGAACAAAGGTCTCAAGTTACAGTGGGGGAAGTCTAGGTTGGATATTAGGAAAAACTGTTTCACAGAGAGGGCAGGGAAGCACTGGGATGGGTGGTGGAATCTCCATCCCTAGAGGTGTTTAAGTCTCGGCTTGACAAAGCCCTGGCTGGGTTGATTGAGTTGGGATTGGTCCTGCTGTGGGCAGAGGGCTGGACTCCATGACTCCTGAGGTCTCTTCCAGTTCTGGGGTTCTATGATTCTAAAGCTGCTCTATTCCTGGCACTGCAGTTGGTCTGTGGGTGATGTTGAGCAAGTCCCCTCACCTCTCTGTGCCTCAGTTTCTCCACTTGTGAAATGGAGATCATGAAACCAACACCTTTGTAAAGCACTGAGCTGCTGATTCAAAGCATGGCAAGAGAGCTGGGTATAATTATTATATAGCAGTGCTATGTGAGTAACAGTTCCTCAATGGGAATAAGCATCTCACATTCTGACCATGTCTCCCACCAGCATGTGGACACTTCCCCCATCTGTTGTGCTGTTTCATTGGAAAGCCAGCTGTGCTGTCCCCTTTCCCACTGCCACTACATCTCAGAGGGACAAATGTGCCCGTGACATCAGCATGAGATGGCAGTGGTGCACGACCGCGTGAGGGTCTGTCAGCCTGGAAAGTTATTCTGGAACTATTATTGTCTCTCATGTTTGAAAAACCCTCCAATAGCATCCGTCTGCCTCTTCTGCCTCAGCAGGCCTTAGACACCTTGCCCTGAAGTCATGCAAAATGACTGTGCATTAGAATACCCTGAGTAAAGGGATCATATGACAGCTAGTCGCCAGAATCACCCTTTGCTCTGTGCCTACACGGTACACCAGAGTGGTGAAAGCAAGACCGACGCTGTCTAGCTCCTGTAAAAGCAGATATGTGGCTTCACTCCATTCGCTGAGTTAAATACCATAGCCCAGATTATCTGTACATTGGCTCACCAGAAGCTTTAACCTTTGAAACTAGCACAAAGATAGATAAACTGAGACAATCCCAAAATATGCTCCCTCTTCTGCCTCTGCACATCCATGCCAGAGTTCAGCTGGTGTCAGGGCCACAGTTTGCTCCCTACAGTGAATTACACTCACTAATGTAATCAGGCTAATGTTAATCAGTCGGAGAACCCCTCATGACTACCTTGCCAACAGACAAGGCCCAAATGATAAGGGCTTAGTTACAGGGCATAATCCTCCATGAATGTAAGTGAGATGACTCCTGATTTTCACCAGTGTAAATGATCTGAGAATCAGTCCAGTAAGCTATTCTGGTGGGCCTGCCCACTCTCCTTGTGAGTCTGTCACCCTCGTGGTGACTCTCGGCAACACCCTCTGCTACCTTCACTTCTAGTCAAGGCTGCTAAGCTCTTCCCTAACTGACAATGGCTGTTTCTGGCAGAGGTGTGGAGTGCAATTGCATCTCCATTCATCCCGAAGTACCTCTCCGCCCCGCGCTGTGCCTGCCTGCACGGAGTGATCTACCTCATTGGAGACAACACAAAGAAGGTGTATGTGTATGATCCAGATGCTAACCTCTGGCAGAAGGTAGGTCGGAGTGGGTCACTGGGGCGCGCTGGCTGGACATGGCTTTCCCAGTGCCATATTGAAGGGAGGGCTCTTTTTGACAGTGCATGTGGATTTCACAATGCCTCGCCCAGAGTCCCTGGGCACCCCTTCCCTGGAAGCCTCTCCTGGGAGAAAGTAAGGCTTGGTCGCAAGGGCTAGTCAATCCTAAGCTGCTCCATACTGATGCACTATCATGTTCTTCCGTCAGACCACTGCTTCTGTAGCTTGCAGGCAAATGGGCCAGGAGGCTAATGCCATCCACAGCCATCTATTGACCTCACTGGGGCTGAAGCAAGGGCCAGTGAGCTGAGACCCTCCGAACTTGTTTCCCCACAGCTCAAAGTAAAATCCCAGCCATTGCTGCTTCTACCACCAAGTCCCTTGGAATGGGAATTTCAAACCAAGGCTACTCCTTTTCTCTGAATCTCCAGCCAAAGGGAAACTGGAAGCAGGGCGCTTTGATGTAGCCCCCCCAAACATTTATCCCAGAGACCCAGCAAGGCCTGACTGGGAGTGAGGGATGCCAGGCAGCAGCACTTCCCTGGGCCCCACTGGCCTTGGTAGAGCTGTGTGCAATGTTGTTGCAGGGTTGGATTACACAAGATCATTCTGAAACCCTGCTGCAGCTGTTCACATGGCGTCAGTGCTCAGCTGACCAAGCTGCCCACCCCCCATACTCCAGACAGGTGCAGAGCGGTCCCTGCCAATCTCGCCCTCTCACCCCTCCCTTTTTTTCTGCCCATGAATAAGGGTCCATGCCCCATTGGTCACCCATTGGTTCCAGTGCTGGGACGGGTTAACTCTTTCAGAGCAGCGTGAACTGTTTTCCTCCCTTCTCTGCCTGTAGAGCAGACAGCTAGAGCAGATGTCACCCTGCACAGCTCTAGCAGCAGCATCAAGGCCAAGCCAGAGCTAGCTTGACAAGTATCCTTGTGCAAGTGGGGAGAGCGGGCAGATAGGATGGGCTGTAACTTGGCTGATTTCAGTTCCAGCCTCAGCTTCACTTTGTTTCTTTCATGTCATCCTAACCAGCTGCCTTGGTGTCAGGGGTCAGTAAGTCCTGCAACTGCGGGTATTGCTTTGGTCAGGACATCCTGCCCCTCTGCACAGCTTGTTCTCACCCTGTCTTAGCTCTTGCCATAGCCTGCAAGTTCCCAGAAAGTGCCATTGCTTTCCTGGCGTGTGGAGTGCCTAGCACAGCGGAACCCAGAGTTCTGGCTCGGCCTAGATCAGCAGCGGGCAACTTGTAGCCCACCAGGGTTCCATGCATGTTTATTGTTGCCACGCGCAGGGTTGCCAGATTCCACTGGTTTCTGGTAATGCAATTCTTTTCCGACTGCTATTACTAAAGTGACACCCATGTAAAGGCAGCGCATGTCAAAAGAGGAGTGAGCTGATTGCACACAGCACTGACTGTGAGCCATGCGCTCCCTTTGCATACAATCAAAGTGCTGCTGTAGTTCAACTGGCACACCCCGCCAATTCTGGGTATGCAAGCGCAGTTAGCAAAAAGAGCTTCTTGTCAAACACAGCCTGGGATTTCATGTATCATGAGGAGTTAGTGGGCTGCAGCCCTAGGTCATGACTGATATCTCCCACAGGTACAGCTGCTTCACACGCTGCATGAAAACGGAGGCATGGTGCCACTGGGAGGCAAACTCTTTGTGACAGGTGGACACTGGAAGGGACTGGATGGTGACTACCGGGTGGAGATGGAAGTTTACGATTGTGCCAAGGATATTTGGACAAGGGAGGGAGCCCTGCCCTGCCTCTGGCTGTACCATAGTTCTGCCTCCATCTTCATGGACACTTCAAAGTGGACGGAGCCCTTTTTGGGAAATCATGTCTGATAGAAGAGGCTGGGACCCTAACTCAGGGCAAAATGGGCCTGTCCAGGATATGGAAAGGCACCCAACGGCTTATTTGTTTGAATTATCACCTTTTTTGCGCATATTTTGGCATTCACCTTAGATTAGAGCAGTGCTCTACAACCTTTTTACACCCAAGGTCACTTTTTAAATCTCAGAACAGGCGAAGATCTACCGCCTGGCCCCTTATAGAATCATAGGACTGGAAGGGACCTCGAGAGGTCATCAAGTCCAGCCCCCCGCCCTCAAGGCAGGACCAAGCTCCGTCTACACCATCCCTGACAGATGTCTATCTAACCTGTTCTTAAATATCTCCAGAGAGGGAGATTCCACCACCTCCCTTGGCAATTTATTCCAATATTTGACCACCCTGACAGTTAGGAATTTTTTCCTAATGTCCAATCTAAACCTCCCCTGCTGCACTTTAAGCCCATTACTCCTTGTCCTGTCCTCAGAAACCAAGAGGAACAAATTTTCTCCTTCCTCCTTGTGACACCCTTTTAGATATTTGAAAACCGCTATCATGTCCCCCCTTAATCTTCTTTTTTCCAAACTAAACAAGCCCAGTTCATGAAGCCTGGCTTCATAGGTCATGTTCTCTAGACCTTTAATCATTCTTGTCGCTCTTCCCTGTACCCTTTCCAATTTCTCCACATCTTTCTTGAAATGTGGCGCCCAGAACTGGACACAGTACTCCAGCTGAGGCCTAACTAGTACAGAGTAGAGCGGCAGAATGACTTCACGAGTTTTGCTTACAACACACCTGTTGATACAACCTAGAATCATATTTGCTTTTTTTGCAACAGCATCACACTGCTGACTCATATTCAACTTGTGGTCCACTATGACCCCTAGATCCCTTTCCACCATGCTCCTTCCTAGACAGTCGCTTCCCATCTTGTATGTATGGAACTGATTGTTCCTTCCTAAGTGGAGCACTTTGCATTTCTCTTTATTAAACTTCATCCTGTTTACCTCTGACCATTTCTCTAACTTGCTAAGGTCATTTTGAATTATGTCCCTATCCTCCAAAGAAGTTGCAACCCCACCCAGTTTGGTATCATCTGCAAACTTAATAAGCGTACTCTCTATCCCAATATCTACATCACTGATGAAGATATTGAACAGTACGGGTCCCAAAACAGACCCTTGCGGAACTCCACTTGTTATCCCTTTCCAGCAGGATTTAGCACCGTTAACAACAACTCTCTGACACCGTTAACAACAACTCTCCCTTCTTTGAAGCCCTGCCCTCTCTAGTCTCCTCCTGTCCATCACTTGCTATCCCCAGCCCTTATTACACACTCTGATAAACAGTTTATTTTTAAATTATGCGATATATAAAATTAAAATCACGTGTTTATAGTTATGAAATAAATGGTCTGTTTTTATTCATGCTATTTAAATCTAAAATGAAGCATTTATAATTATACATTTTGTGGGGTCAGTTCTACGGCTGGGAGCAGGGGAGAGGGAACAGGGTGCTGGGAGGGCAGAGGACAGCGTTCTGCAGCTGGGGGCAGGGTGCCAGTGGGGACAGAGTTCGGGTAGTGGGGACAGGAGTGGGGACAGAGTTCTGTAGCTGGGCACAGGAATAGGGACACAGCTCTGTAGCTTAGAACAGGGGAGTGGGGATGGGAGTGGGGACAGAGTTCTGTAGCTGGGGACAGGCGAGTGGGGACAGAGTTTGCGGAGAGGGGACTGAGTTCTGTAGCTGGGGACAGAGGAGTGGGGACGGGAGTAGGGACAGAGTTCTGTAGCTGGGGACAGGGGAGTGGGGACAGAGTTCTGTAGCTGGGGACAGGGGAGTGGGGACAGAGTTTGGGGAGTGGGGACAGAGTTCTGTAGCTGGGGACAGGGGAGTGGGGACAGAGTTCTGTAGCTGGGGACAGAGAAGTGGGGACAGTTTGGGGAGTGGGGACAGAGTTCTGTAGCTGGGGACAGGGGAGCGGGGACAGAGTTCTGTAGCTGGGGACAGGGGAGCGGGGACAGAGTTCTGTGGCTGGGGACAGGGGAGGGGGGACAGAGTTCTGTAGCTGGGGACAGGGGAGCGGGGACAGAGTTCTGTGGCTGGGGACAGGGGAGCGGGGACAGAGTTCTGTAGCTGGGGACAGGGGAGCGGGGACAGAGTTCTGTGGCTGGGGACAGGGGAGCGGGGACAGAGTTCTGTGGCTGGGGACAGGGGAGCGGGGACAGAGTTCTGTGGCTGAGGACAGGGGAGCGGGGACAGAGTTCTGTGGCTGGGGACAGGGGAGCGGGGACAGAGTTCTGTGGCTGGGGACAGGGGAGCGGGGACAGAGTTCTGTGGCTGGGGACAGGGGAGCGGGGACAGAGTTCTGTGGCTGGGGACAGGGGAGCGGGGACAGAGTTCTGTGGCTGCGGACAGGAGAGTGGGGACAGAGTTCTGTGGCTGGGGACAGGGGAGCGGGGACAGAGTTCTGTGGCTGCGGACAGGAGAGCGGGGACAGAGTTCTGTGGCTGGGGACAGGGGAGGGGGGACAGAGTTCTGTGGCTGGGGACAGGGGAGCGGGGACAGAGTTCTGTAGCTGGGGACAGGGGAGCGGGGACAGAGTTCTGTGGCTGCGGACAGGAGAGTGGGGACAGAGTTCTGTGGCTGGGGACAGGGGAGGGGGGACAGAGTTCTGTGGCTGGGGACAGGGGAGCGGGGACAGAGTTCTGTGGCTGGGGACAGGGGAGGGGGGACAGAGTTCTGTGGCTGGGGACAGGGGAGCGGGGACAGAGTTCTGTGGCTGGGGACAGGGGAGGGGGGACAGAGTTCTGTAGCTGGGGACAGGGGAGCGGGGACAGAGTTCTGTAGCTGGGGACAGGGGAGCGGGGACAGAGTTCTGTAGCTGGGGACAGGGGAGCGGGGACAGAGTTCTGTGGCTGGGGACAGGGGAGCGGGGACAGAGTTCTGTGGCTGGGGACAGGGGAGCGGGGACAGAGTTCTGTGGCTGCGAACAGAAGAGCGGGGACAGAGTTCTGTAGCTGGGGACAGGGGAGCGGGGACAGAGTTCTGTGGCTGGGGACAGGGGAGCGGGGACAGAGTTCTGTAGCTGGGGACAGGGGAGCGGGGACAGAGTTCTGTGGCTGCGGACAGGGGAGCGGGGACAGAGTTCTGTGGCTGGGGACAGGGGAGCGGGGACAGAGTTCTGTGGCTGGGGACAGGGGAGCGGGGACAGAGTTCTGTAGCTGGGGACAGGGGAGCGGGGACAGAGTTCTGTGGCTGGGGACAGGGGAGCGGGGACAGAGTTCTGTAGCTGGGGACAGGGGAGCGGGGACAGAGTTCTGTAGCTGGGGACAGGGGAGCGGGGACAGAGTTCTGTGGCTGGGGACAGGGGAGCGGGGACAGAGTTCTGTGGCTGGGGACAGGGGAGCGGGGACAGAGTTCTGTGGCTGCGAACAGAAGAGCGGGGACAGAGTTCTGTGGCTGGGGACAGGGGAGCGGGGACAGAGTTCTGTGGCTGCGGACAGGGGAGCGGGGACAGAGTTCTGTAGCTGGGGACAGGGGAGCGGGGACAGAGTTCTGTGGCTGCGGACAGGGGAGCGGGGACAGAGTTCTGTGGCTGGGGACAGGGGAGCGGGGACAGAGTTCTGTGGCTGGGGACAGGGGATGGGGGACAGAGTTCTGTAGCTGGGGACAGGGGAGCGGGGACAGAGTTCTGTGGCTGGGGACAGGGGAGCGGGGACAGAGTTCTGTGGCTGGGGACAGGGGAGCGGGGACAGAGTTCTGTGGCTGGGGACAGGGGATGGGGGACAGAGTTCTGTGGCTGGGGACAGGGGAGCGGGGACAGAGTTCTGTGGCTGGGGACAGGGGAGCGGGGACAGAGTTCTGTGGCTGCGAACAGAAGAGCGGGGACAGAGTTCTGTGGCTGGGGACAGGGGAGCGGGGACAGAGTTCTGTGGCTGGGGACAGGGGAGCGGGGACAGAGTTCTGTGGCTGCGAACAGAAGAGCGGGGACAGAGTTCTGTGGCTGGGGACAGGGGAGCGGGGACAGAGTTCTGTGGCTGGGGACAGGAGAGCGGGGACAGAGTTCTGTGGCTGGGGACAGGGGAGCGGGGGCAGAGTTCTGTAGCTGGGGACAGGGGAGCGGGGACAGAGTTCTGTAGCTGGGGACAGGGGAGCGGGGACAGAGTTCTGTGGCTGGGGACAGGGGAGCGGGGACAGAGTTCTGTGGCTGGGGACAGGGGAGCGGGGACAGAGTTCTGTGGCTGGGGACAGGGGAGCGGGGACAGAGTTCTGTGGCTGGGGACAGGGGAGGGGGGACAGAGTTCTGTAGCTGGGGACAGGGGAGGGGGGACAGAGTTCTGTAGCTGGGGACAGGGGAGCGGGGACAGAGTTCTGTAGCTGGGGACAGGGGAGCGGGGACAGAGTTCTGTAGCTGGGGACAGGGGAGCGGGGACAGAGTTCTGTGGCTGGAGACAGGGGAGCGGGGACAGAGTTCTGTAGCTGGAGACAGGGGAGGGGGGACAGAGTTCTGTGGCTGGGGACAGGGGAGCGGGGACAGAGTTCTGTGGCTGGGGACAGGGGAGCGGGGACAGAGTTCTGTAGCTGGAGACAGGGGAGGGGGGACAGAGTTCTGTAGCTGGAGACAGGGGAGGGGGGACAGAGTTCTGTAGCTGGGGACAGGGGAGGGGGGACAGAGTTCTGTAGCTGGGGACAGGGGAGCGGGGACAGAGTTCTGTAGCTGGAGACAGGGGAGTGAGGACAGAGTTCTGTGGCTGGGGACAGGGGAGCGGGGACAGAGTTCTGTGGCTGGGGACAGGGGAGCGGGGACAGAGTTCTGTAGCTGGAGACAGGGGAGGGGGGACAGAGTTCTGTAGCTGGAGACAGGGGAGGGGGGACAGAGTTCTGTAGCTGGGGACAGGGGAGGGGGGACAGAGTTCTGTAGCTGGGGACAGGGGAGGGGGGACAGAGTTCTGTAGCTGGAGACAGGGGAGTGAGGACAGAGTTCTGTGGCTGGGGACAGGGGAGCGGGGACAGAGTTCTGTGGCTGGGGACAGGGGAGCGGGGACAGAGTTCTGTAGCTGGAGACAGGGGAGGGGGGACAGAGTTCTGTAGCTGGAGACAGGGGAGGGGGGACAGAGTTCTGTAGCTGGGGACAGGGGAGGGGGGACAGAGTTCTGTAGCTGGGGACAGGGGAGCGGGGACAGAGTTCTGTGGCTGGGGACAGGGGAGCGGGGACAGAGTTCTGTAGCTGGGGACAGGGGAGGGGGGACAGAGTTCTGTGGCTGGGGACAGGGGAGCGGGGACAGAGTTCTGTGGCTGGGGACAGGGGAGCGGGGACAGAGTTCTGTGGCTGGGGACTGAGGAGCGGGGACAGAGTTCTGTGGCTGGGGACAGGGGAGCGGGGACAGAGTTCTGTGGCTGGGGACAGGGGAGCGGGGACAGAGTTCTGTAGCTGGGGACAGGGGAGGGGGGACAGAGTTCTGTGGCTGGGGAGCGGGGCAGGGGGAGCGGGGAGCGGGGCTGGGGACGGGAGCGGGGCAGGGGAGCAGGGCTGGGGACGGGAGCGGGACAGGGGAGCGGGGCTGGGGACGGGAGCGGGGCAGGGGAGCGGGGCTGGGGACGGGAGCGGGGCAGGGGACGGGAGCGGGACAGGGGAGCGGGGCTGGGGACGGGAGCGGGACAGGGGAGCGGGGCTGGGGAGCGGGGCTGGGGACGGGAGCGGGACAGGGGAGCGGGGCTGGGGAGCGGGGCTGGGGACGGGAGCGGGACAGGGGAGCGGGGCTGGGGACGGGAGCGGGACAGGGGAGCGGGGCTGGGGACGGGAGCGGGACAGGGGAGCGGGGCTGGGGACGGGAGCGGGACAGGGGAGCGGGGCAGGGGAGCGGGGCTGGGGAGCGGGGCTGGGGAGCGGGGCTGGGGACGGGAGCGGGGCTGGGGAGCGGGGCTGGGGACGGGAGCGGGACAGGGGAGCGGGGCTGGGGACGGGAGCGGGACAGGGGAGCGGGGCTGGGGACGGGAGCGGGACAGGGGTGCGGGGCTGGGGAGCGGGGCTGGGGACAGGGGACCGGGGCTGGGGAGCGGGGCTGGGGACGGGAGCGGGACAGGGGAGCGGGGCTGGGGACGGGAGCGGGACAGGGGAGCGGGGCTGGGGACGGGAGCGGGACAGGGGAGCAGGGCTGGGGACAGGGGACCGGGGCTGGGGAGCGGGGCTGGGGACGGGAGCGGGACAGGGGAGCGGGGCTGGGGAGCGGGGCTGGGGACGGGAGCGGGGCTGGGGACGGGAGCGGGGCAGGGGAGCGGGGCAGGGGACGGGAGCGGGGCTGGGGACGGGGAGCGGGGCTGGGGACAGGGGGGCGGGGCTGGGGAGCGGGGCTGGGGACGGGAGCGGGACAGGGGAGCGGGGCTGGGGACGGGAGCGGGACAGGGGAGCGGGGCTGGGGAGCGGGGCTGGGGACGGGAGCGGGACAGGGGAGCGGGGCTGGGGAGCGGGGCTGGGGACGGGAGCGGGGCAGGGGAGCGGGGCAGGGGACGGGAGCGGGGCTGGGGACAGGGGCAGGGGACAGGAGGCAGGTGCCAGTGGCAGCAGCGTCCCCTCCATCTGCGTCCTCCCAGGATCCCCCTCCCCAGAGGGAAGCCAGCACGTGCCTCCTCCGGCCCGACTCCCCGAGGCGCAGGGAACCCCCCTTCCACAGCGCGGCCCGGCCCACCCCCGCGGGCCCCTTCTCCGGGGCCAACCCCCCCGCGGGCGCCTGCCCAGGCCGAACCCCGGCCGACCCTGCGCTCAACTCACCCCTCCCAGGGAAGCCGCCGGATTCCTCTTCTGGAGCCGACGCCCCCTCCCTCAGCACGCGACAGAGCTGTGGGCGGAGAGCAGCCTGCGCACTTCCGGAGCCCCCGGAAGTGACGCGAGCTTGAGCCAGGACTTCCGTCCCCCCCCCGGGAAGCCGGCCCTGCACGAGAGGTAGGTCATGGGGCTTCTCGGGGGTGGGAGGGTCCGAACGCGTCGCGATCGACTGATCGGTCGCGATCGATGGGTTGGTGAGCGCGGGATTGGAGGTGCTTAGCCTGCCTCTGCACAGCGACACCTGCTGGGAGCAGTCAGCGTTACACACGGAAATCCCAGCCCAGCTCCTGAAATACAACTCTTCTGTGGCAGTGCTGGGTCTGGTTTCTTGTTGCCTATCACTTCCAAAGACTCTGCACTAAGTCCTATGGGGCTCCTGCAGGCTCTGCCTGGTTATACGTTGTGACTAGGGAAAAAAGCAACTCCAACTGACCTGGTCTAGATGCTTGAGACAAGCTGCCGTAAGGAGACTTTGAATCTGAAACTAGATTTCTGTAGCAACTCAGAGGCTGCTGAGTGTAATCCTGGTGAAGCCTGTGCTGTGTGTGCCTCTGGAGGTTATCAGAAGTGATAGCCAGATTGTTCTATACAAGGTGTGAGATTCATTCTATGTAGTACTCTCTGTGTGGTGGTGCTAACTAGCCCAGACCACTTGGACAGCTTCTGTTCACTACTGAATCCGTACAGCTGCTGCGCTAGTAGAAAGGAGTAACGTTTCTGCTGCTGCCATCTGCAGTTCGCTCTCAGCAATACTATTGAGCAGTAAGAAAAGGGCCTGGTATTTAGTATTTTCTCGCCACCTGCATGCCTGTTGTTTCTTTCAAAAGGGGCTCGAATTGGCAGCCCGCAGATGAATCCTTCACCTAAAATCCAGATTCAAAGCCTACAGCTGAGCTCTTGTCAGGCCTGTCCTCCATGTTCACTGAGCATTGTGCTATGGGACATGTTCTGTTCCCAGTGAAATTCAGAGTGATTCCACTGACTTATTCTGGATTTATGCTTGCGAAACTGAGAGCAGCCACTGGTGCATCAAGTCTGAGCAGGAGTCTGAAGACATCAGCATCTCCCTGGGCACCTCTCACAGAGTTGGGCTATGATTTAGCTGTGCCATGTGCCATGACACTACGAAATCCTCCCATGCTGCTCTAGTAGCCTGACACAGCGCAGCCTGGGGTTACCAGTTCCCTCTCCAGACAAACTTCCTAGAGAAGAGCCTCTCCCCCAAAGGCGTTTTGAGGCAGGTTTCACCAGGTCAGCGAGAAGGAGGGTTGTCTACACGGCAGCTGGCACATCCGATTCCCAGCTTGGGCTAATGGTCACACACTAGCTCTCCTTGTAGGTAAAGGTAAAACAGGTAAAACAGCAGCAGGGCAGACCCAGGAACCCCAGCCTGGGTTGTGCTTGGGGAGTTGCCTAAGCCACCCTCAGGCCATAGTGTCCAGGCTGCTAACTTGAGGTGCTAACATGAGCAGAGCTAACGTGCCTACGTCAGCCCGAGCTGTTTATCAAAGCTGTGACTGAATCCTGGTGTTGCTGTTAAATGTGATGTTTGGGAAATGATTTGAATAAAAACGCCAGGAGAAAATGTTATGAAAAAAAATGTCAAATCCCACAAAACAGCAACAATGTTGAGTTTCCCTGGTTTTTGAGCAGCTGAGGTAAAGCCAGATCCCAGGCATCCTGCTCACAGCTGGCTGCAAACCTGCACCAGGGTGGGAACTTACCACGCTCTGTGTTACACATCTAATCGAAGTAACTGTAATGGGCATCATGCTAGACAAAGGCATTTCCTCCAGAGTGGCTCTTGGGAGCTGGCAGCTTTCTGCTGCATATCAGCAGCTATGCGGGATTTGATGGGCTCAGTAGACTTGTGTTCCTAGTGAAATAAAAAATTCTTACCTAAAAAATGGAGGGTGCCTTGTTCAGCCTTGCCCGGCTCATGCTCAGTATATCCAGTGAGTAGCTCTAAATCTCCTTTATGTCTCTCCCCGCATCCAGGGCTGGCCAGGAGTCAAGCTGTGGCCTGGCACAACTTAGAGGAGACACGGGACTGCTCTACGTTGCAAGAGTTAGAACAGTTTCCTTGCCAGCCTGTGGCTGGCCAGGGAGTTGCAGTCAGCAGCAAGCCCAGGATTCTGCCTGCTCTGGGGAATCCACAGTGGCCTCTTCCTGGCAAGGCTAACGGCACTCCGTGGCGCTCTGGCAACACGCAGACCGCAGCAGCGCGAAGGATGTGGCCCCCAGTGTGCCGGGTGTGCCCCTATGTCTGTAACCACACTGAGATCATTTGAGGGACCTGCGGTCCCAATTTGTACCCAGTCCAAGCAGGTGTCTGTGGAATCAGAAAAGTAGCACTAGTGTGTCTCATTGTTTACACTTCTGAGCACACTTGTAACCAGGAACGAAGCCCTATTTCAGCACAACACAAACAGGCAGCTGCCCCCAGCTCTGCTACTGTACTGTGTTCCTTCCACGGTCACTGCTCTGCCTGCTGCTAGGGAGCCTCTTCCTGCAATGCACTGCAGCCAAGGTTGAGCTATGAGACGCCACCCTCTTTGCTTTCTGACCGCTTCCAACCTGCTGAGACTGGCCGTGTGCCCTGGGCTGGCTCGGCTCTGGCTTTGTGTCTGCACTGGCCCCTTGGCCTCAGCCCTCGCCCATACTGGAACAGAGTCACGGCCCTTTGCCCTGCAGGGCACTGCGCTCATACCCAAACCACTCAAAGCTGCAGGTGACGGGGAGAGAACTCAGCTGTGCCTCAAAGGCCGTAACTTCCAGGCCGTACACACAGCACAGAGGAGCAGTTCTGATTCCATTCACTATAGGGCAGCAGTGGTCTTTCTCCCATCCTGAGCTTCCCCCATCTCCCCCCACTGAGTTCAGGACTGCATTGCAAGGTGTGAATTCAGCTGTAGCTCAGGTTATACATCCTTAATCCTAGCTGGGTGAATCACAGATGCTTAAAAAACCCCAGTGAGTGGTCCTGTAGCACCTAGAGTAACAAAAATATATAGATAGAAGCAAGAGCTTTTGCAGGAAAAACCCACTTCTTCAGGAGAGACACGTTCACAGGCTGAGCTCCCTGAACCCTCCCACCCAATAATGCCTGAGTGGTGGCAATACTGTCCCTTCTCAGAGGGAGTAGCTGAAAGGGTGTTTGCTCATGGCCTGGTTAGGGACCGTTGCTTGGGCTTGTTTTAGAAATGCCTCCGCACTTGTGACAGCTAACCTAGCACTAGCCATGCCTGGAGAGCCCCTGGCACAAGCAGGAGTGTAGTGTGCTCACTATGCACGTGGCTTTCCTGTCCTGGTGGATTATTGCTCCCTTGTAAGGTGAGGGCGCCCCCTCGGCCCCACACTGATCCCGATGGCATTCACTCAGCCAGAGAACCACCCTCACAGTGGGCGCTGCTAGGAGAGCTGGCGAGAGTCCATGGCACAGTGAGTGATTCAGAACCCCTGCTTGGAAAGGCTGCTGCAAGCCCCCTAGTCCTACCCCCGCGGTCACAGGTGAGTTGTCACAGCCCTGCAGCTGGCAGTGCCCATACCCTTTTTGATGCCTTTCCTAGAGATGATTCAAGACTTTGCTGAGTGGCCTGCAGTTCTCTGCCCCTCCCCCCACACACAACCTGCAAACAACAGAGCCAAGTGGCTTTGCCAGGTGTAGAATTTGCTCTCAGCTCATTTTACATGCCCAGCATAACCCTTAGGCCCCCATAGGAGCTAGCGGAGGCAGTCAGCCTGCAATAGCATCCAGGAACCCAGTGCCCCATGCCCAGCTATCTCTTGGCTGCACAGGCGTGTGTGGGATGGGGGAGGCCCTGCCAATGGTTGGCTGAGTTAGATTCACTTGGTTACTGACTGCTGAGTCTCAAGGGGGCGTCCCATAGACAGGCAAGAGGCCACACACTGACTGCCATCTGCATTGCTTTGCTTTGAGGGAAGGCTGGAGGGTTTATTTCCCATGACTTCATCTACAAGGCCAGTCCTTCTGATGGGGGCGCGCGAGCAAACAGCTTGGCTACATCAGTCTGCTGGGCGCTGTTGGCCAAGGGCGTGACACAAGAGCTCAAGAATGAGGATTAGATTTCACTGGAGTGTGGCGAAGAAGACGAGTCCAGCGTTCCACTCTCCCTGAGCCCTTGCTGTGCCCATACATCTGTCCCATCTGCGACGCCTCAACAGTGCCCCGCAACACAGCCCTTACGCTAAACACCGGCTGATGGCTGAGGAAGGGGGATTCTAAACTGGCGCCGGTTGCTCTCTATGCCAAGTGTGCATCCTGCAGGACCTTTGGGCTCTGTGGCACGGCAGAAGGCCACGCTAGGGGTCAGCCCACACTGTTTTCATTCACCAAGCATGAGTAATAATGGCCCCGCCTCCGTGCCATGCAGCAGTGAGCGCAGGCACAGCGATACCATTACACGTGGATTTGCTGGAGACTAACCCAATTAGCTCTGGCCCTCTGGCAGCCCCTATGACATCATTAGTACTGCTCACTGTTTAGGAAAACAACTAGGTCACATGGCAACAAGCCCAAGTCAGCTCCATTAGCCTCCAGCCAGAGCATCATCCTGCTGGAGGTGTTTAATGATGTCACAGGCCCGAGCGCCTGACTGTCAGCTGACTCAGTCCACTGTGTTGCTCCAGGGCGACCAAGCGCCTGGCCCTAATGCCTAGGGATCTAGAATCCCATTTACTCAGGTAACCGGTTAAACACACCCTTGCCTGCAGTGCACGTCTGTGGGCAGGCCGGGCTCCCCATGGATGGGGGCTGCTCCAGCTGGACTGGCGCACCGCCCCCACAGCATGCCGTCAGGCTGGCGCAGCCCTTGCCTCCAGCCCTCTCAGGTTAACAATTCACAGCCCTAGCTGTGGCTATAGTGATCGCTCCCCTGGTAGCCGCTGTTCCTTGGAATTACTCTCCCTGCCAAGTGCACTAATGTTCAGCAACCCTAGTTAGCCCTTGGGTAACGGTCTCTTGGGGACATCCTGCCCCGAGTACCAGCGCCACGCCGTTACCGTGGCAGCAGGTAAGCACACACACGCACTGATCCTCTGGCTAGAAGAGTGGGGGCCGTGCTGACACACACTGGCTGTGTCTACGCCTGTCTACACTGGCCACGAGTATTTGTGCAAGAACACTGACGTTGTAATGTACAAAATCAGGGCTTCTTGCGCAAATACTCTGCCGCTCCTGCTCAGGGATAAGCCCTTTTGTGCACGTATTCTTGTGCAAGAGGCCAGTGTAGACAGTAACGTTAATTTCTTGCGCAAGCAAGCCCGATGGCTAAAATGGCCATTGGAGCTTTCTTGCGCAAGAGAGCATCTACGCTGGCACGGATGCTTTTGCGCAAAAGCAAATCTTTTGTGCAAAGGCACATGCCAGTATAGACACTCTCTTGTGCAAATACTTTTAACGGAAAAACTTTTCCATTAAAAGTATTTGCGCAAAATCATGCCAGTGTAGACGCAGCCACTGTGAACAAGGCTGCTGCCATGTGGGAATGCAACCCCAGCACAGCTACACACAGGCACTGCCTGCAGGCAGATGGCCAGGAGCTGTGTGCACAGGCCAGCTTGCTCAGGAGTGGAAGCGGGTGACTTCTGAGCTAGCTGAGAGGGAGAGAAACAGCCCATGCAGATCAAGGGAAAGATTCCCAGCAGGCGCACTGGGCTTTAGCCCAGTCCCGTAGGGTGCAGCAGGCTAAGAGCCCTGCGTGGTGCACAGGATACGAGCAAGGGTACGGGAAGAAAAGAGCTGGCACTTGGTGATCTAAGAGATCAGAGGGGCAGGGAAGGGTGTCAGGGTCACTGGGGAAAAGAGGCGCAGAGCTGCCGTATTTTGACAGTGGGGAAGGAGACGAGGGTGGCTGGAGCGAGATGGTTACAGTACTCATGGCGGGGGGCAGAGGCTGGCCCAGGCCTGTAGCAGCAGGGGCCATAGGGACAGGACAGACTTTGAGTTGATATGGAGCACAGCGGCACAAAGGGGTTGTGATTGCAATGCATTGTTCTCTATGTACCATTGGCTGCTGTTTCTTCCACCGCAGGTTTGGCTCCAAGTTGCTCATGCCGTGTGTGACAGGGCACTATTTGTGCCGTCTGGCTGTTCCTGTCACAGAGTGGCTGGTCCCATTGTATGATGCAGATCCAGCGCCTCGGTGCCAGCACCAGTGCCCCAGTTTGGAGAATTAAGGGGGGTGGCATTCCAGTTGGAGAGCTGGGGGAGAGAGGTCTTGGCAGCAGGACAGGAGAAAGCCAAAGATGCGCCTGGGTGTGGTGGCAGATGCCAGTGTGGTATGTGCTACATCAGTGGGCTGGAACCTGTTGGATTTTAAGGCCTGCATGCACTGGCGGTGAAGCCTTTGGTTGTGCATTATGTAGTTTGTAACAATCTGACCTCAAGGTGGTATAAAGGGAAGAGCCAATTATGCTGATTGTAGGGGGCCAAGAGGGGATGTGGGATTTAATTCTGCTGTTAGGCCCCCAACCACAAAGCGGTGCTCAGAGATAAGGGGGGATAATTTGCCATCACATCAGTCATATGCAGTGGCAGATTAGCCACTGGGCCAATGGGACCTGTGCCCAGGGACCCCAGCCAATTGGGGGCCCTGAAATACTGGGCACCCCTGCTCTTGATCTGCTCTTCCTGCCCAGTGCCCCTGCGGGGGAGCAGGGTCAGAGCAGAGCCTG
The DNA here is from genome assembly GCF_052426305.1 of Pelodiscus sinensis. Taxonomy (NCBI): domain Eukaryota; kingdom Metazoa; phylum Chordata; order Testudines; family Trionychidae; genus Pelodiscus; species Pelodiscus sinensis. The sequence goes on along the minus strand of NC_143061.1, from coordinate 57,072,824 downwards.
TCCAGCATGCCTTCTGGGGAGCATGGTCAGGGCATGGGGATTTGCCCCAGTCTGCCAGCTGGGGACCAGGGGAAGCCAGCTCCCAGGGAGCCGAGTGCCACCTTGCAAGTACCCAGGTAACCACTGATGGATACACAGTTACTTAACTACATGCATTTAACATCCCTACTTTTAACCCAAAGCCCCAAGGAAGGAGACTCCTGGCTTCAAACTTGGCCCAGACACGTCCACGCGCTAGGCAGGGTTGATTCCACTCGAGGATAGCCCTGGCCATTGTTGCTGCCTAGTCGGGAGAGGGGACCTAGGAAACTGAGCAGGTTCGCACCTTCCTAAGAGTGCAGCACCCGCCAGCGTGGCACAGCCCTCGATGCTCCTGGTAACTGGAGGCAAGATGGCTTTGTGGTGCTGAGTGGAGCAGTCCATGCCCACCACAGCCCTGTCCAGTCTAGCCCTAGCCAGGGGGCACTGGCAGCAAGGGGCTGGGGAGCTCCAGGGGGAAGTGATGCAGAGCCTCCAGCTGTCCCCTGAGCACCAATATCCGATGGCCCCACTGAGGCATTGCATAGCACCTGCAGAGCCCCGGCTGAACAGGGCCATCGTCCCTGGGGATGAGCAGGTGGCCAGAGGCGCAGTGAGGGTTGAAAGGAGCCTAGAGGCTGCTGTCTGCACCTTTGCTTCCAAGCCCTTGCAGGGGCCCTGCACATGGCATGCATGGCTGAGCCGCTGAGCAGCTGCCACAGAGCCTCTGCACATGGCTCTAGCTGGAGGAGCCAGGGGCTGGAGACGCTTGCACCTAGCTCTGGGAGCCAGCAGGGGGCTCTCTGGCTCCCAGGAGTGCCTATGAGGCGGGGAATTCAAGCTTATTAAAAGGAGTGGATGCAAGCGGGACTATCAGACGGAGACAGCCCAGGGCTGCTGCGCCGGGAGCAGAGCCCCCAGAGAGAGGTGGCGGTGCGCCAGGCACAGGCTTCTCTCACGAGCCTCAGTCCTGGCCAGGGCCAGGCTGGCGAGAGGGCCACCAGCAGAGAAAGTGGGCATCCCCTGGCCCCGCCAACCGTGACGGGAAGGAGCACAGGAGCTGCTGGGCAGAGACTGTTACTGCTCCAAAGGCAGCCCGAGAAAGGAGGCAAGCAAAGCACAGGAGGGGACCCGCTCCCAGCTGGACTCAGCCCGTCAGTGGCTTTTTAAGCCCACCCCAGACTCCTGGTCTGAGCTCTCATGACCAGATTGGAGGGGCAGTGCTCTGAAGTGCAGGAGCATTTCTCTAAGGGGCCCCTGAGCCTAAACAATGGACGTTCTCCTCCCAGAGCAGGGTGCAGTGTGCCCTCCTGGAGCCAGGTGGCTTAGCTGTTGAGGGCCGATCTGTCCTCTGAGCTGGCACTGAGGGGAGGTGAGGCCTGACATTGCTGACGTATCTCTTCCCCCAAACACGCCGCTCTCGACGGGACACAGTCTGATTTCATTCTGCTCCTACGGACAAAGCCTGGCTGTGGGTGGCCAGAAAAACTCTGGCTCGCAGAGAAAAAGCACCACCTCATTGGTGCCTTGTGTTAAAGGATGGCTGGAGCCCTCCCTGCCAGCTGCTGGCTCCTATTATTGTGTGGGGGACTCCTGGCAGTGGCCTCATGCATTGGCTCAGTGGAGTCAGAAAAACTCGGAAGCAGAAGAAGCCGAGAGAAGAAATCCCAGTGGAATGAGTATCCCACAGGCCAGGGGAAAAGCAGCCTGGCTCTGCCTGCATCTAACGACCCGGTAAGCACTTCTACCTGCATTTAGTTCTAGGGAATTGAGTACAGATCTAAACTCAGGGCAACCAAAGCAGGAAAGTGGGTAAATCGCAGAGAATCGAATTTCTGATCTGGGTGAATGCCGTTGTGTAAAATCTACTTGGGGGATTTGAGTTATTACACTTGTTTTTCTGTCAGTGAGCAATCGACATTTGCCATGAGACTGCATTGAGAACCTAGCACAGTGAGGGGGCAAAACCAACCCTACTGACCCTGAGAGCAACCCTACTGACTCATAAAATATTAGCCTGTGCCCTGAATCTTTTCTAGCTTTGTCTTAAATAGTTTTCAGAGCAACCATGTTCTCAGCTCTGCTGGTAATATACAACCACAGGGTTTGTCTTGCAGCTTCGAGGCTGCCTCTGATAAACTGTCACACAAAAGTCCTGCAGTGGATGGACCTGTGGCCACCTACCCAGCAATCTGTCTCCAAGTACAGATGCTCCAGAGGCAGGGGCAAGAATCCTCGTCATGAACAATTATGGAGAGACAGTTTCTTCCTTTCCCCAGCAGTTAGTCATGGCTCTTATCTTGAAACATTAGGTCTGAGCACCCTTTCAAGTGTTGCATGCTAGCTAATATCACCATTGATGTCCTTCTGGTTAACCATTAATCCTTAGTTCAGTTCAGCTACGTTCTGGTCCTCACTCAGACCATATGGTAGGGATGTAAAATCCTGTTTCAAATGTTAATCAGTTAAACTACATGTTTAACCAGTTTACCAGCCTGCCCAGTGGGCACAGGGCAGTGTGCCTGGCCAGGCTGCAGTAGCCTCCCCCACTGCTCACTGCACACCTCAGGCGGAGGCTGCTGCAGCCTTCTGGACGCTGGTTAACCCAGAGATTAGCTGGTTACCCCTTTACATTCCTACCCTGTGGCAATCAGTTCTGTAAATCCTTGGATCGCTTTTTAAATGGGCAGCCTTTCACTCGCCCTTCATTCTTATGTTACAAAAAAGCAACTGTGAGTTCCTGGCTGCCCAAATCCAATGGGCTACATGCAGGGTTGACTGTAAGAAGTGCCGATAAGCAGGTTTGAGAGAGGCTGAGATAATTTAACCCAAGAGGCCAGGAGAAGGCTAGTTCTCCATCACCAAATCTGCAGCAATAATCCCAGAAAATGGAAGTGAACGTTCAGACACCAACCCCCACATCCCTACACGAACGCAGAGAAGCGCGGAAGGAGAAAACTGCAGCCCTCATTGAATTGCTCTAAGAGGAGCCCTAAACTGCAGCCCTCCCACATTCTGTCCTGTTGGAGCAGCTGACGGGTCGGGAGAGACAGTCCTTACCGGCCTGAATCCATGTCCAGTTACCTGCTCATGCAGTAAAGTGCTATTGGCAGGGTGAACTCTCTCCTGGGTGAGAGCAGTGCTGCTCAGAGAGAGAATTTCTCACCCTAGTTCCTATGCTCTCAGATCAGGGGAAAGCTGGAAGCTGCATCCACTAGATCAGTGGCTCCCAACCTTTTTATACTGGGGACCAGCAAACCCATTCACAAACTTTGGGCAAACAGGTAACATTTTATTTACATATTTGCATATTCATTGCCAGTCCTAACCCCCCCACTCCTTGTGCCAGCCAATGACCCAACCTCCCCATGTCAGCCTCCCACCACCAGACCCCCCCAGTGCCAGCCTCCTGGTTCCAGACCCCCACTGCACCCAGCCTCCCACCAGTGCCAGCCCCATCCCCAGAGCCCCCCAGTGCCACCCCTGCCCCCATAGCCCCTCCACACTAGCCCCACTCCCAGATGTCCCAGTGCCCCTCCTGTGTCAGCACCCTGCCTCTTACAGCCCGAGCTCCCCAGCACTAGCCCCACCCCCAGAGCCTTCCAGCACCTGCCCCCCACCTTTTAGAGCCCCCCAGAACTAGCCCCACCCCCGGAGTCCTCTGAGCCTGCCCTGTCCCCCTCACCTAGCCCTGCGCTGCCTCCCAGCTGCCAGCTGAGTGGTGCTGCCTGGGTGGCGGCTGCTCTATAGTTGCCGTGCCGGGCGCCACCTGGACCTCCCGCCGCGCCGCAAAGCGCTCTTCCACGTCCGGGAGGAGACCCCACCTCTGCCCGGCGCAAGCTGGCTGAGAGGTGGGGCAGGACACCCTTCTCCCAACAACCGCGGGGGAGCAGCGTACCCCAGAGCCATCACGGCCTGGCAGCAAGGGGTCAGGCTGTGGCCCAGCGATTGGGAATCGCTGCACTAGATTGTGAATGGGTGGAAAATATCTGGTTAGTGATGCCAGCTGCTGCTGTTGGGCAGGCATTTTATTTTATATCCTCCCCAGCCCCAGGGGCCTTCACTGGCATCACCCCAACTATGCCCCTACACGGGACTCAGGAGATTCGCGGAGCCCAGCTAGGGCAGCTTGTCGAATCGTCAGCACTGAGGCACTTTAACTGCTAAAACATGGTTGACCTGGGGGTTCTGCCAGCAGGTCCTGCTCCGAGAGGCTGGGAGAATCCACAGTGCATGTCACTGTGGATGTAAAGGCAGGTGAAAAGTGGGCCAGCTGTGAGTCTAGCCATGGCAATGAGTTGAGATCTTTAGGCTATGCCCAACTGCAGCAGCTGTGCACAGAGCACGTGTTTAAAACACAACGCCGGCATCATGGCAGTGCTGCGCCATGAACTGCGCATTAAAAAGTCAGCTTCTGTGATCACGCAGGTCTGTTCTTACCCCAAATCAACTTGCAAGGAAGCTCAGCACTGCCCTGTTGAATATGCAGGCTTGGAAGGGTTTGCATTTTCTTGGTAAATCTCGGTTTTGCCACACACACAAACCAAGCAAACAGCACTTCCACTGATGGTCACTGACATTTACAGCTAGCAAAGTAAGAAGAATGCTGCCTGCGAAATTATTTGAATTTTGATTTAAGCCTATTTACATTGCATTGTTTGCCACAGGATATTTACAATTTGTGATTTAACAGATGGCAAGCTTTAACTTTTGGAATTACAATATCTGTTGGCATTAGCAGACACCCCACCACCATATTCTGCAAATGTGGACATTTAAATTGCTAAAATTAAACAAATGGTTACAAATAAACATTGATAATATTCATCATAAACTGAGTTCTTCCCAGCCTATGTATACACTTGGGTACCATGGGTGTATGCATGTCCTGCTTTTCTAAATAGCCCTTAACCTGTTCTTTCTCCACTGAGGGCTGCCTACTCCCTCCCCGTACTGCACTGCCTAGTGCAGCAGTGTGGGAGCTGACCTTGTCTGTGAAGACAAAGGCAAAAAAAGCCTCGAGTACTTCTGCTTTTTCCCACATCATCTGCCACTAAGTTGCCTCCCCCATTCAGTAAGTCACCTTCTTGTTGCTAACATACCTGTAAAAACTCTTCTTGTTATCCTCCCAGACAAATATGTCAAATTGACCTAATTTCCTTCTTTGGCAGCGTTAGCGGCTAGTGGGGGAGCTGTAGATATGATATGTCTGGATTTGTAGTAAGGCTTTTGACACAGTGCCACATGACATGCGCAAATTACAGAAATGCAGTCTAGATTAAACTGCCAGAAAGTGGGTACACAGCTGATTGAAAGATCACAGCCAAAGACTCCTTATCAGCTGTTTGCCATCACACTGGGAGGGCATATCTAGTGCAGTATAGGGTTGCCAAATGGTTTCACAAAAAATACTGACCCCTCCCTCCAAAAAACCACTGAGGAAAAAATTCTATTGAGCAAAAAAACACCCAAGGACCAAAATGCAGCCGTGGCCCCTTTAATTCCTGGGCTGCTCCCCCCTCTCTCTGCCCCAGCCAGCGCGAGCTGTGCTGCATGTCCCAAGCAGCCGTCTGTCAGGCGCCCGAGCTGGGCCTCAAGAAAAACAGAAAATACTGGACATTTTAGAGGTCTGGTATTTTCTGCATTTTTTTACTAGACGGAAGGCGCAAATACCAGCCTGTCTGGTTCAATACCGGACACCTGGCAACCTTAGGCAGTACTGCAAGGGGTCTGTTCTGGGTCTGGTGCTAGCCAGTATTTTCATGAATGACTAGGTTAATGGACTGGAGAGTATGCTTATACAATATTGGGGGGGACACCGACCTGGCACGCTGGAGGAGAGGGTTAGAATTAAACGTGATCTTGGTGAATTGGTCTGAAATCAACAAGTTGAAATTTGTTAAAGACAAGTGCACAGTACCACACTATAAGGAAAAAAAATCTAATGCATAACTACAAAATGGGGACTCACTGGCTAGGTGGTAGGACTGCAAAAAGTATCTGGGGATTTTATAGTGGTGTACAAATGTAATTAAGCTGACCAGTTGGAAAGGGTACTAACTGGAGAGTCCATGGGAAAGCAACACATTTATAACAAGTTTAGACTAATGTATGAGGAAAAGTTTTTTAAAAAAAGTGTGGCTGTGTCTAGACTGCATTCTGGACCTTTTTCGTAAAAGGGATGTAAATAGACATATCGCAATTGCAAATGAAGCGGGGATTTAAATCTCCCCCGCTTCATTAGCATAAAAATGGCTTCTGCTTTTTTCCAGCTTGGAGCTTTGCCGGAAAAAGCGCCAGTCTAGACGCGGATCTTTCGGAAAAGGCTTTGTTTTCCAAAAGATCCACATCTAGACTGGCGCTTTTTTCCGGCAAAGCTCCGCGCCGTAAAAAAGCGGCAGCCATTTTTATGCTAATGAAGCAGGGGAGATTTAAATCCCTGCTTCATTTGCAATTGCGATACATCTAATTTGCATCCCTTTTACGAAAAAGGGATGCAGTCTAGACACAGCCTGTGTGTATAGTCATGAGAAAAGACATCTAAGGACAGCCTTGATAACAGTCTTCAAATATGTTGCGGCCACATTTCTCAAACTGTGAGTCCTGACCCCCCGCAGCAGGTTGCGAGGAACTTTAGAGGGAAGGTTGTGAGCAGCTTAGCGGGGGAGGGGGGGTGCAGTATCACAAAGTTTGAGGCTCACCCCCCCGCATTAAGAGCTGGTATAGAGAGGACAGGGATCGGTTATTCTCCATTGGCACTGATGATTGGACAAGCAGGAATGAAATTAATTTGCAGCAGGCAGGATTTAGGTCAAGTGTCCATTCTCACGCTAGTGAAGGTCTGGAATAAGCTCCCATGAGAGGATGTCCAACCTATTCTTAGAAGCCTGCAATGATGGGGCTTCCACAAACACCCGGCAGGGATGCTCTAGAAGCAGTGATGCAGGATGGCACCCGCCTGTGTCCCAGCTGCCCAGATACCCATTGCTTTCTGTGTGCTTGTTCTGGTATCACTCACAGGAACCTGTCCCTGAGCAGCCACGCAGCATTGACCCCCGGGACGCTTGGATGCTCTTTATGAAACAATCAAACAAAGGGGTGAACAGCAAGAAACGGGGCAAAGGCAAATCACAAACACTCAAGGTACCGTGTCACACACCAGTATCTGTGCAACTCAGCCTAGGGAGCCCTGGCCCAGACCCATTGTCACCTTCCCACAAAAGATTCTGGATCTGCTGCAATGCCACCCCCCCACAAGCTGCAATCTGTGCCAGCTGCACTCTTCCCCCCCCCCCCCCGGGCTCTGCCATGGGCCCACTGTGCCCTTCTCCACAGAGCGCCTCAGCCTCCGCCCACTGAAACCCACCCCGCATGGAGAACCCTGGCCCAGGCCCTCTGTGCCACCCCCCAGTGAGCCTGGTCGGGGCTGCCTGCATGCCAAGTGTAAAGCCCTGTTCCTTCTGAGCCCAGAGACGACTGAGGGAATGGGGCTGAAAACACTGACCCGCCCAGCAGCGGTGCCAAACTGCTGAGATGCCAGCAGAGTTGAGCAGAGGCTGGTGCCCTTTTGGGCAGTGGGAAGGGGAGGGGTGTCAGGGTGCTGGCACTGTGGGATGGAGTCATTCTTATGCCCATTCCCAAGGGCAAGTCATGCCTGACCACTCGGATTGCCTTCTAGCACAAACCAACTGGCTCTATGCCTATGGGGGACTGGTGTGCGTGAGACCTTGACTTTAGCAAAACTTTTTATACGGTTGGGACAGGTCGTGACCCCTTTGGGAGTGTCACCCCCACTGAGGCTGCTTTCCCTGACAGCCTGGGCACCCTGTAACACCGTCTTGCTGCCCTCGGTTCTTCAGCCTGCTTCCACCCAGACGCAGCGACAGGGCCATACCCCAAGGCTGCAGACACAAACTGAAAGCAGCACAGTGAGAGACCCGTATCATCAGCCTCAGTGGGCCGTGATCAATGGCTCACTAGCTAGTTTTCACCTGGTATCAAGTGGAGTGCCCTTGGGGTCAGTTTGGGGTTGGTGTTCCCAGTGGGGCAGGTGGCAGAATGAGGAGCAGTGGGCTCACGTTGCAGTGGGGGAGGTCTAGGTGGGATATTAGGAAAAACGATTTCCCTAGGAGGGTGGGAAGCGCTGGGCTGGGGTCCCTGGGGGGGGGGGAATCTCCATCCCTAGCGGGTTTTAAGGCCTGGCTTGACACAGTCCTGGCTGGGATGATTGAGTCGGGGTGGTCCTGCCTTGGGCAGGGGGCTGGACTAGTCTCTTCTAGCCCGTACGGTCTGTGAGTCATTGGCTCTACACTCGCTGCACCCTAATTTAAGGGCAAATGGAACTGACCAGCTCTGTGCTCTGTCTGGGGTTCTAGTTTGGCCTGCCAGGCCCACCAGGTCCCCCTGGCCCTCAAGGGCCTCCGGGAGCTCTGGTGACACCAGAAGACTTGCTGAAGGACTTCCGGCTGCTGCTGAAAGGTATGGTGTGAAAGTGAGTGCCTGGGCTGAGTGCATCTCCACAGCCACGGCCTGCTGGGCTGGAGAACTGGGTGCCCCATGCTGTAGGGCGTGTAACGCCGAAGGGGCAAGAGCTTATGTCCTACTGGGGGGAGAGGTCACGTTGTGACCCTGATCTTCCCCCTCGGGGGGAACGGTAAGGACAGTGCGTGACTGCTGTCTGGTGCATGTGGGCAGGAAGTTGGCATGCAGTGCTGCGTAGTGTGCCTGCCCAGCCACCGGCACCAGAGCAGGGCAGAAAGGGGGGATGTGCTCAGCCAGACAAACTCCAGCCCCAGGAGCAATGTGTGTGTTCAGTGTGTTGGTGACTTCAGCACAATTTTCCAGCACAGAGTTTTATACCCCCCCAAAGTGTGCATCAGGATCTGACTAGCTCACACCTCAAACATACACATCCTCCGTCACAAATAATAGTTGCTAGCACATCTTGGTGATGAGCTATGTGCGTGTGTGCTCGCGAAGAGATCCTAGCCCAGGGCTCATCAACACGTGGCCCGTGGGCCACAGGCTGCCTGCTTGGTTGCGGCTGCAGTTTGGGTTACTGTGTGGTTTGGGTTGATGTGTTTTAGTAGTTCAATTCCTGGACTGTTGTGAAGCCAAAACAAAAAAGGCATCAATAGAATGGGCTTCTGTCGAGATGCGTTTTAGTAGTTAAAGTCCTGGCCTGTGCTCATTCAAAGTGCTGTCATAGGGGTGCCAATCGGGTAAATATTACATTGTATTAACAGCAGAACTGACCGAAATGGGGCCTGTGCGCTGTGTAGTCTTGCCTTAATCTTTGTGTTCATGCCCGTCAGTCTGACGGAGATGCTATTCACACAGCCCGTCAGTCTGACGGAGATGCTATTCACATAGCCCGTCAGTCTGACGGAGATGCTATTCACATAGCCCGTCAGTCTGACGGAGATGCTATTCACATATATATTTGCACGTCTATGCACCCACACGTAAGTTGCAGCCCTCGGCATGTGCTGTGGGTATCATTGTGGCCCCCGGGCTTCCAAAGTTGAGTAGCCCTGGTCTAGCCCCAAATCCAACCCCTGTTGCGGTCTTTGGAGAGTCTCCCTGACTGCTGTGGTAGGTGTGTACTTGTGCATCACACACTCATTCCCTGTTTAATCTCCAACACCTCAGAGTTTTTTGGCTCAATCCTCAGAAATCAAATTGATCTACAATTAGGACCCCCAAAAAACTAATATCCCGATCCTAGTTTCAACGCGGCAATGAAAACCAAGGGGCACATTCTCCACCAAACATCACTGCTGCTTAAAATGACCAGACAGAACATTTGTTGGGATCGCGCTCATGAAGGTGGGATGACTGAGTCTCACCTAACAGTGCCAGCTGGCTGGGCTTTGACTAGCATTCACACAGGGTTCACCCTGCTTCCACTGACATCAGTGGGAGCATTGGTTGTAAAAACCCTTTGTAAATCGGTGACTCCTAAAAGTGGTTCTCGTGTGGGGGTGTGCAATGTGTGGGGGTGTGTTTCCTCTCAGAGGCAGTAAAGGAGCGGGAGAGGATGAGCCTGGAAGCTTGCCAGGAAGGTGAGGAGGAGAGAGGAGAAGATGACATCCTGGCACTTGTTGCTGGTTCGTTGGCAAAGAGGCAGCCACAACATCGAGTGGAAGCAGCCTTCCACTGCCGGATACTGAGAAACCTGCCCATTGACCGGAGATCCCTGCAAGAGCTTCGCATCTATTACATAGTGAGTGGGGAGGGAGTGTGCCATGTGGCCTGGCAAAAGGCAGGCTCAGCATCATTGAGATGTTTTCCACATTTGCGCTGACTTTGCCAAATTGTTTTGGTCAAAAAAACAGTGTCCAAAACTTGGCATTTTCTAAACGAAACATTTTAAAATTTTCATTCAAAACAACTTTTTGTTTCAAAATGTCCTTTAACTTTATCTTAAAAGACTAATAAAAATGTTTAAAAATGACAAAGTGAAATATTTCAGTTTTGCCCAAATGAAATATTTTGTTTGATGATGTGAAGCAATTTCTTTTAGACATTTTGATTTGCTGAAAATATTATTTTTGGTTCAGTTTGAAATTATTCCCCCCGCAATTTAGGAGAATTGCTAAAAAAAAAGAATTCATTCCCAGAGCTATATTTCCAGCATCTGAGCTCTCAGAGTGAGGTGAATAGAACTTCGATCCAACCTCCATGGAAGTCTATGCAGAAATTCTCATTGACTTCAGTGGCCATTGGATTGGGTCTTAACCTCTCAAATGCCCCTGCAATTTGTGCCATACTATAGGGCTATGTCTACACTGCAGGCTTCTTGCGCAACAACTGCTTTGCGCACGAGTTTCTGCACAAAAATTCTTGCGCAAGAGCGCGTCCACACTGGCATGTGCTTTTGCACTAGAGTCCATGGCAGTGCGGACACGCTCTTGTGCAAGAAAGCTCTGATGGCCATTTTAGCCATAGGGGTTTCTTGCGCAAAAAACGTCTGTTGCCGTCCACACTGCCTTCTTGCGCAAGAGGGCTTATTCCTTGTGGGGAGAGGAATAACTCTTGAACAAGAAGCCCTCTTTTCCAATGCTTTACTGTAAATTTACTTGTGCAAGAATGCGCGTGCAGTGTAGACGCTCCACAAGTTTTTGCACAAGAACGACTGTTCTTGCGCAAAAAGCCTGCAGTGTAGACGTAGCCTAAGAGTGTGCGCCAGGCATCCAAGGGGGAGAGGAGAGGTACTTCCACTCAGCCTCCTAGCCAACTGCAGATCAATTAAAATCCCCAGACAAATATTTGTTTATCAATGAGTATGTACCAGTAACTTAGTATACAAAAATATTACAGGGATGGTCTAATTAGCCCCAAAATAAAGCTTTCCCAACCAGCAAATTCAGAGCTAAGATTAAAAATACATGAAATCTAGATAAGGTAGAACCTCAGGCATGGCAGTTATTTGTAACTCTGATCAAAATTTGACTTTTTTTAAAAATGTACAACATCCCATGGACTTAGCACAGCTTGGAAACTTAACTATGCAGAATGAAAATGCTTTTCACCATCTTAACTTACACGACACAAGCACAGAAACAGTTTCCATGCCTCATCGAATCATTTTTAAAATCGTCGTCAGATCTTTCCCCCTTTTTAAACACAGAACTCTACTAGATTTGCTTTTTGGGGGGGTGGGAATGTCAAAACCTGGACAGCTGGCAATCCTCGCTTTCGAGAGTCTTTCTGGCTTGCGGGCATTATGGGATGGATAATTCTGAGTGCCAAACACATTTGAAAACAATCTCAGATACTCTGGGAACCAGGAAACACGACAAATGTGCCAATACATTGCTAGCCCTGGCCTGCACTCAGGGGACTCGACCCGGTATAGCTCTGTGCTCCCGGATGGGGCTGGTACCGCTAGCTCTCGGAGCCCAGAGCCGAGGCTCGGCAGTGCACACCCTGCGCTCGTGGCAGCTTGAAAGGGCTGTCACAATAGCAACGGCGGTGGCCAGGAGCCTCGGCCCCTTTAGAATCACCAGGGCCCAGGGCAATGCCCCCGCTCCGGTCTGTCATTTTACCGGTATAGCCATGGCAGCGAGAGGCTGAGTGTCCACAGCCGCAGTCTGGGTGCTGCGACCACCGTGTGTACTGCTACAGCAACAGGCCCATCAGCTGAGTGCCCACTGCAATAGGCAGAGCTGGCTTGGTGTCTCCCAGCATGCCCAGTTGTGACTTTCTCTGTTACTAGCCTCAGAAAGAAGGAGTGTTCTACCGAGGCCTGGGGCTGAACCTCACCAGTGGCCAATATACTGCGCCTGTCACGGGGTACTACACCTTCACCGCCACCTTGCACATCGGTAAGCTTCCCTATGGGCCTTCACAGCGTGGTGCTGCTGTTGAATCCTCCAGGACTCTGTGGACCACAATTCGTGCTGGTGGGAAGCAGCATAGCTCCAGTGCAGTTACTGAGCTTCCTCCCACTGGAGCTGAGGCCCAGAACCTCAAAAGGTACAATCAGCCTAGTTCCACTGGAGTCGGTGTACAGTGGGTGTGCCTTGGTGCAGTCCCACTGATGACCACGTATCTACCCCAGCTATAGCCCAGACGCAGCTAACTGATCAGAACGTTCTGACTGGCGAGCTCTGTGAGCGTGTCTAGCCGCCCCAGAGGCTGAGGCCTAAGGCTGTCCCTTTACAGGGGTTCTGTTCAGAAGGGGAGAACAGCGTGTCCCTGTCTGATTCACTCTTCTGCATTTCTAGTTCACAGAGAACAACAGAGGAAGGGGCCCCAGCGTGCAAGAGATCGCCTGCGGGTACTGATCTGTGTCCAGTCACTGTGTCAGCGCAACGTGTGAGTGCACCTAGTAGAGGCATGCTCTCCCTGCTAGCGCAGCCAGACAGGTTTTACAGGGAACAGACGTTTTTCTCTGTCCATGTCTGGAAGAAGAGTGCACGTAAAGCAGGGGCTCACAGTGCCCTGGCCTAGGGCCAGGCCTCACTGTGGCTGATAGGACCTGGTGGAAAATTCTCTATGTCGGGGAAATTCCAGGTGGCCTGATCCTCTGTAGCAGCTTCCACATCATCCCCGTTCCCAGCCCAGCAAGTGAAATGTTTCAATAATTAAGGGCGTGGGGGAGGGGGGAGCAGAATTTTCATTCCATGGGAAATTTCAGCTTTTTCTTCTATTTCAGAATGAAATGTTTAAAAAAAAAAATCAGAATGTCCTTAGGAATAGAAATGCCAATTTCAATCTGCTCTAATCACACCCATGGTCTGTGGGCCAGATTCATAGCGAGGTTATGGGCTTGTCTACACGAGGACCTTAGAGGAAGGTGCCTCAGAATGAACTTTTAATGTGGTGTCTCCTGTCAGGGTAGGTAATCTACCTCCCTACAGGGCAGTAGCTAGAAGGACAGGAGTATTTGCCCATTGAATCAGAGCTGTATGCACCAGGGCTGCGTCTAGACTAGCAAGTTTTTCCGCAAAAGCAAGTGCTTTTGTGGAAAAACTTGCCAGCTGTCTACACTGGCCGCTTGAATTTCCGCAAGAGCACTGACGATCTCATGTAAGAAATCAGCGCTTCTTGCAGAAATACTACGCTGCTCCCGCTCGGGCAAAAGTCCTTTTGCGCAAAAGGGCCAGTGTAGACAGCTCAGATTTGTTTTGTGCAAAAAAGCCCCGATTGCGAAAATGGCGATTGGGGCTTTTTTGCAGAAAAGCGCGTCGAGATTGGCCATGGATGCTAAATGGAAAAGCGTCCTGCCAATCTAGACGCTCTGTTCCACAAATGCTTTTAACGGAAAACTTTTCCATTAAAAGCATTTGCGGAAAATCCTGCCAGTCTAGACTTAGCCCAGGGCCACGTCTACACTGGCAGCTTCTTGCGCAAGAACTCTTCCAGAAGAGAGCGTCTCCACTGGCATGTGCTTTTGTGCAAGAGCATCCGTGCCACTGTGGACGCTCTCTTGCGCAAGAAAGCTCCAATGGCCATTTTAACCATTGGGCTTTCTTGCGCAAGAAATTCATGTTGCCTGTCTACACTGGCCTCTTGCGCAAGAACAGTTGTGCAAAAGGGCTTCTTCCTGAGTGGGAGTATCAGAGTTCTGGCACAAGAAGCCCTGATTTCATACAGTAGAACGTCAGTTTACTTGTGCAAGAACGCACGGCCAGTGTAGAGAGGCAGCAAGTTTTTGCGCAAGAGTGGCTGCTTTTGCGCAAGATCGCGCCAGTGTAGACACAGCCCAGGGGTTATGTTAGTTTAAATGCATTGCTCAGGGAAGTGGGAATTTTTCCACTCCCCGGCTCCAAGCGACTTAGCTATGCCAACCTAAATTTCTTAGTGTAGACCAGTCCTTGATGTCTCATGCATCTTACCAATATGCAACATAGACCACATCTGACTTTGATCCCTGGACAAAGAGATAACTGGTTAGTCAGTGAAGTCTGGATGGTACGCATTGCACCAGACACTTCAGTGCTGACATTGCTGTTTTTGTCTTCAGTTCTCTGGAGACGGTGGCTGGCTTGGACTGCAGTAGTGAACTTTTCACCATCTCAGTCAGTGGAATCCTATACTTGCAGGTAAACATGGGCAAATAAGTGAGACCAAGGGATGTTTCTTATGGGCAGACCCACCTCGTGCAGGATGCTACTGACATAAGAATGCAGCACAACTGGGCAGCTAACTTCCCACAACAATGAACTCTGCAGCTCTGCACAGCCCATGCGGACATCCCTGTTATTTTCAGCATGCTCGCTAGCTCAAAGCAAGTAGAATACCTACCCCCCTGCAATCACACCTCCAGTTGTGTTGCAGACATGCCCTAATTGAGCACAAGCATTCACAAGGGAAACAGGCGGCTATGTCCTTTTCCACAGAAAGTGCCATGCCTTGTGAGTGCTAATAGAACCAGCTGACAAAGAGGATGGTCACATGCTGTCTTTCCTCTGCAGCAGGGGGTTTGTTAGGTTTGAAAAGGCGAGATTATAGCAAAGCAACAGATAAGTTTCTGCATATCACTAGGGCTACTCCTCTGTTACAGCATGGTTCTGGGCATTGTTCAAGTGGGGCTGGAGAATGTACAAGATACATAGCAGAACCCTCATTATAACCATCACTTTCCCACTTGGTAACATTCTGCTGGATAATTCTGAACCATCTTATTTTGGAGTCTGGCTAAGCCTGCCTGAAACCAGAAGGTGCTATTGGCTCATAGCAACCTGTCCTGGCTGCTACACTGTCCCAAGTGAGCATAGCATTCTTCATGGAAGCCCTGCCCCCCAGCCACGCCATGCCACTCTAGGGCAGAACCCACGCTGGGTGTGATGGGAGAATACTTCCTCCCCTTTCAGCCTTTTTACAACCCCTTTGAAGCTGCCCTGTGCTAGACAGGGAATGTTTACATAGCACACCAAGTCCTGGGCTCTGACTCAGACTTAGGCCCCAGCCCATCATCATCTGGACCCAGGTTCTAAGACTTGCTAGAGCAGGGGCGGGCAATAATTCTCATAGGGGGACTGCTTAATGAATCTTGGTATGTGGTCATAGGCTGGCTCCACCCCCTGGAAGAGGCAGGGTCGGGGCAAGGCGGGGGACTAGCCTTTCCCCAGTTGTCTGGGGCCCAAGGCTTTGAAGTAAAAACACGGCAAAGGGATCACAACTCCCAGTCCTGCTGCTACCATGTTGCCTGGCAGCTGCCTAGGGTTGTTGCGGCTATTTAAAAGGTTCACGGCTCTGACACCTGCAGGGGTAGTGCTACCACTGGGAATCATGAGCCATTTAAATAGGATCTTGCTGCTTGAGCCGCTGCCTGGAAATTCAGTGGCACGGGCAGCAGGCTATAAAATAGGAAGCGACCCGCTGCAGTCTGTGGGCAAACCGCATCTTGCCCAGCCCTGTGCTAGAGGGTGGATCAGTCCAAGTCGCGCTGCATCTCAGGTCACGCCCCAGACCTGCAACACGTGGTCTGCATTTGCAGTATAGCTGAGTCCAGTACTTGCAGGGCCGGCTTGAGCCACTCCCGCGTTCGGGCAGCGAGCATGCGATGCAGACGCGGCTCTGGCCCTGGGCGCACAGCACAGGCATGGCCCTACCCCCTGCCACGCTGCGCACCTTACTGCTGCAATCAGGTGCGTGTCACCTGAGGGCAGCTGTAAGGGGCACTGCGTGGCCTGCGGCACCCCTTACAGCTGCCATCAGGCACCCCCCCCAGATTGGTGCCCCGGGCAGCCGCCCGGCTAGCCCCCCCCCCTTAATCCAGCCCTGACTACTTGTAGGCTCAGGCTTACAATGGTGAGTGACCACTCAACACAAGGCCGCTTGTCCAAGTCCCGCCCACTTGGACTTAGTGGTGCTGTGTGACCATCCCCCTAAGGGCAGGAATGAGGGATCAAAATGGCCTATGTTTGACATGAAAACATGACTTGAACTAGCTCAGCACAGCCTACATAGCTATTGCTCTGTAGACCTGATGCATTTACATAACACCCCTCTGTACTTGTGGCAGCAAGCTGGGCCTATTTTCACAGTCACTCATTTCTCCCTTTCAGGCTGGCCAGTATGCCTCAGTTTTTGTAGACAACGCCACAGGATCATCCCTCAGTGTTCAAAGTGGCTCGGATTTCAGTGCTGTTCTTCTGGGGGGGTGAATGCTTTCAAACCAGCTGCTCTTACATGCTCTAAGCGGAAATGGTTTCTTCAGCAGGAACCGACTTTGTCCCCTCCCACTCAAGGGCCCAAGCATACTGAGATCTGTTTCTACTACAAAAACAAGTCACCACCCTTTGCATAAGATCTCAAGCATCCAAAGACAGAGAGATGGAAAGAAAATTGGAAGCATGAAAAAGAGAAAAGGACTCACTAAATCCACTTCACTTGAATTTATGGCCAGATTTTGAGGCTTATTTTATATGGACAATTCAAACATGTCTGACTTCCAAAGCTAGACCAACTTTTATAAAGGAACCGCCCCCCCCACCCCCCGAGTACGTCTACACAGCACCATTATTTTGAAATAACAGTCTGCATCTACACAGCAAGCAGTTACTTTGAAATACTGTCAGGCTGAAGGACTTCTTACTCTGACTCCTGTAACCTTCATTGCACGAGGAATAAGGGAAGTCGGAGGAAGAGTGCTATTTTTCAAAGTTAGTGCTGGCTAGACGCTCCCAATTTTAAAATAAGCTATTTTGAAATAATTCGAAATAAGCTCTACAAATTGAGCTACATGAATTGCGTAGCTTAAGCCCGGCTGTGTAGATCCGCCCACACACGCACGGAGCATGAATGCTTAGGAAATGGTATTGAAAACGCCGTCAGTCATAGACTAGCTCTTTGGCATTTTCTATTCAATTTTTCAGCAGCCAACGCAAGATTACATATAGTGCTCTAGCTTTCTTGTAGCTTATCAGTTAAGGTTTGTCATCAGCAGACACTGGTATTTGGAAGTTAATTTTCAAAGTAGGGCAGTGTCCTGATAAGGCAGCAAACTAGCTAGAACATGAATTGCTATCCAACGATTTCCCACTTCCTAGGAACAGTGGCCTCACACCACCACCCATTTTCTGCCCATGGCACAAAGCCCAGTCAATGGGTGGTAGAGATACTCACCGTTATGCCTGGTTTTAGCCCTGATAACTCTAACTCTGATTAACCCAGTGAGACTATGTGCATAAATAAGAGCTGCAGAAAGGGACCCTAAATTAATAATAAAAGCAGGGAGAGAAAAAGATGCAGTCTCATTTCTTAATATCATATACTTAATTCCTTAGCTCCTGACTTTACAGATATCCTAGAGCTCCACTTTCATGATAGCAGAACTCTTAGTAAGTAGACACAGGTCTCAGCTCTCTCCAAATTATAGTTTTTCCACACAAAAAAGCATTCTCAGTCTGCTGGAGGAAATGCGTTCGCAGCACACTCTTCTCAGGAAACAAAGTTAACTTGGGGTAGAACATTTGCTGTGGGCAGCACTTCTACAAAATCTTTCAGGAAAAACCAACACAAGTTGTCTTTACATAAAATGCTAGTACGCTCTTGCATAATTCACTGGTACCTCTCTACTGCAAGGGAAGTCTAGCAACATGGCTGTAGCTGGCTCGGCTCAGCAGAGAAGGCTCAGGCTAGGGAGCTGAAACCTGGAGTGCAGACATGCAGGCTTGTCCTGAAACCTCATGAGAGGAAGGTCTCCAAGACAAGGCTTCAGCTTGAGCATCAACATCTATGCTGCAGGTTTTAGCCCCACAGCCCAAGTCAAATGGCCTGGGTTTTTCACTGCAGTGTAGCCATATCCTGTTGTCTTAGAAAAGCTTTTCAGGACTTGTCATTTGGGGCCCTGGTAATATACAAAGTAGAAAATAAATCCCATGTTAAAAAACAGTTGCAGCCAGTTCCGTTTATGGTTTGTAGCAACCTATGCCAAATTTCTGCAGTTTTTACTCTAGTTCACCTCTCTCTGGGTATGTCTACACTACAGCGCTATTTCAAATTACCTTAATTCGAAACAGTTCATTCGAATTAACGCATCTACACACAAAATCTATTTCGAAATAGCGCGTCCACACTGAGTGGACCCTGAACCGAGGTTAAGGCTGGCCAGAACCAGTGCCGGCAGGACATCAGGTTAGGTCTTAGTGTGTGGGGCTGCTGCCTGAGGCTAACTGAGCTCCGTGCTTAAAGGGACCCGACCACCACCCCAGACAGACAGTTCTCAGGCTTCCCCGCTTGCTTGTCTACCTTGATGAGGGACAGCAAAGCAGTCCTGTCTTGGAGTGCCCTGAGTGCCCGCACTCGGGACACCACAGCACTCGGCCACATGGACCCAGAGTGATCTCATGGGGTCACTGCCATCAGCCTGGCTGCACTTGCTGCAGGCTGCCATCCGGGGTGGGGGTCCATCGGGGGGCTGTCAGAATCCAGGAGGCCCGCAGGGGGAGAGCAACCACCCTGAGGAGCCCTCAGAGCCACCCCAGTCCTCCCCACCGGGGGCTCATGCTCCATTCCTCCCTCTCGTCCTTCCACTTACCTCTCCCTAGCCCCCATTCCTGATGTCAAACAAAAGACAGACGTTCGAAAACAGAAACTGGGTTTATTGAACAAAACTGGGGGAGTGGGGATGAACCTCTAAAGAGACTGGGAAAAGGAGGTGGAAGAGGGGAAGAGAGGGGAGGGGGGAGCTGGAAAGGGGAAGCAAGGGGAAGGAGAAGACGGGGAAGCTCAGGGCCCAGGTTGGGGGTCTCACCAGACCAACTTGATTTTCATGCAAACCTGCTCCTGGGCTCGCATGTGGACTTTGGTGGCTAGGCTGGCAGCTATCCTGCCATAGCCGGCTGCATTCCTCTGTCTAGTGCAGAGATCATGGTCCTTGGGGGCATCCCCCCAAACCTGAATAAGACCCATGATCTCCACCCTGGACCACGAAGGCGCCCGCCCGCTCCAGCCCCTGTCAGGCTCCTGGGAGCTGGCAGACTGCTCCTGTGGAGCAGTGGAGGGCTGGCTGCCAGTGGCTTGTGGGCTCATGTTCTGGGGCCACTGGGTCAGGGGCCCCAGTGGCCACTGCTGGCTCTGGGCTTGGAGCTGGCACAGGCACTGTAGCCAGAGTCTACCCATTAATGGCTCCGGGGCTGGGGGAGAGGAGAGTAAGTTTTCCTGGTTGTGCCCAGTGTGGCCACCAGGGCTCCCTGGGAAGGACTGGAGGCCCCCTATTTCGAATTAAGTGTCTACATAGCACTTAATTCTAAATAGCTATTTCGAATTTGGCATTACTCATAGAATGAGGTTTACCAAATTCTAATTAAGCGCTCTGCTATTTCGAATTAATTTCAAAATAGCGGTTTCCATGTATTGACGCTATTGAAGTTAATTCGAAATAACGGCCGTTAATTCGAATTAACTGCAGTGTAGACATATTCTCTGAAATTAGAGTTCAAGCCTGAAAGGGTTACTCTTTAATAGGAAGTGTTCTTTCTTACTACATGGTAAAAGCCTAATGAAGACACATCATTTGTAGCTTTGACACAAAAACAGCATATCAGGTTAATACAGCAGGGCAAGGTGAAGATTTGAGGGACACCCCCAAGAATTTACTATTTCTCACACAGCTAACTGCCTTGTCTTCTCTAGCATTTTACCAAAGGAATTAACACTAGGAAAAAACCCACAGCTTTTCTTGTTATAAAGACGGCAGCAGGAATTCATTCTTAGGTATTGATCCTACTAGGAAGAAGTCTCCTGAAAGTTTGGGAATAGAAGACATGGTGTAGCTTGCAGAGCCAATCTTTGAGCGAGCACAACCATCTGCTGAAGAATTGGAATAGTGCCCCCTAACTGCTTAAATCTGTTTGTGTCTTTAAAAGAAATCCAACCTATTGCTATTTAGCAAAGGAAAGGAAGAAAAAACCCCTCAGCATGCTCTGCTCCCCCACTGCACAGCAACAGAATGTTCAAGATGGACTTCTGTTCAGGATATCACCACAATGGGTGGCTACTCTTCACAGCCAAATACTAAAGCAAGGATTAAATAAAAGGAAGTCCAGACAAGACAGTTAAACTGTCATAGATGTTGTCTCCTAGGCCACCCTGCTCTGGAAGTGCCAGCAAGCCGCTGTTCTTGATTGTGATAAAGCTAAAGTGAGCCCTGGTCTTCCAAAGCAGATTGCAGTTAGTCTCCAAGCTCAGCTATTGTGCTACTCCCCCACTGCAGGTTAAAGAGCCTTGTATGATTTCTCTCCAGTACAAACAGGAGTATGGTATAAAGCAGGGGTGGGAAACCTGCAGCCCACAGCTTGCCTGGATCTGGCCCCCAAAGCTTGGGGCTTCCCCCACCCCCAGCATTGGGGATCCTGCACTAGCACTCCAGCTCTCCCCTCCCCCCCAATATCCCACCACAGGGCACACAAGATCTACTAGCCCAGGGTCAGAAGCCCCCACCCCAGCAAAGGTTCCTCACCGCGGTATAAAGCATTTTACGGAACTCTTTATTAGATGGTATTGTCATATGGAATGGATGTGTAAGACCCTGAGTTGTGTCTCGGCAAAGAGGGTTCAGAAGGGGAGTAATGACAGACAAATGAAGAAGCTAGAGCCACAGGAAACAGAAGGGAAGAGTGAGGAGAGCCAATGGGCAGAGAAAAGAAAAGGCTCTCGCCTCTCACTTGGCACACACAAAGCAGAGGTGGCAAAGAGAAAAGGAATAAAAGAGTTCATGCAGGCCCAGCTCCTCAAAAGGTGTTTAACGCACCCCTCTGCACAGCCTGAAAGCAGGAAAGGTGGCCAGAAGCTTCTCTGCTTAAAGATGCCCCATCCACTCTTATCTGACACCAGTCACACAGGCAGCTGGTATTACACTACAGACATCTCCCAGGGGTCTCTGCCTCCCGCTCTCGCCCAAGCGTGACACGATGAGACAAGTGCGGGATGGTGAGAGGAGGAGCAGGCTCATGTTTTGTTCGAGGTCTATTACCAGTTGTTATTTTTCCTCTTTTGTGGCTTCCTCTTCCCCTCCCCCAATTTCCAAGACCCTAAATAATTACATCCTTTGCCTGTTCATTTCAGTAGTTACCAGAGGCAAGTCTAAACCTGCTCTCTAGATTTGCTAGCACCGAGGATTTCTCTTCACCGCCTTAAAAATAGCGTTGTCTTTTGAAGAAGCACCTCCACATTTTTCTGCTTTATTTCATAACAGTTGTTTAACATGTTACAATGGGGGGGAATCCTGCATCCCATGAAATCTGGAACAAAGCTTCCCTTGACTTTCAGGGCAGCAGGACTGGGCCTGACTAACATTTTGCACAAAAGGCTGAATTTTAGAAGTGCAGAAAAAATGCATCCATTTAACTCAGCCTTCCTCTTCTTATAGAGCCATGCTTACAGACACAGATTCAGTTCTCAGTTATTCAGATACAAGGGACTCACTCCTCCAAGCATGGTAAACTAGCCATTTGTGACTGAGTAACTGAAAATGGATAAAATGCAATCCTTGCTTCTGTAGGTAGAGCTGTAGGTACAGCTACTCAGTACCACTATCTTACAGAGGAATAGGTGAAAAGGAAGCATGAGAATAAGACTGCAGTTTTAAGATTGAGTTATTCAATGCCCGCAGCTACTTTGTGATTTTTATCCAGTTTTGACCTTGCCTTTGTAATTACTGTTACAAACCTCAAGACAATGGTTCTTTCCCCATCATTTCTATTTGGCAGTCTCCTCCCTTTCCTCCCCCCACATCTCTGTTTAACTGGCTCAAATTACAATGATAAAAGGGTATGTTCTTACAAATACAGTCCCAATTCCTGTGGTAGAGCTGTGATTTGTTTAGGACTTTCATTAGATAGCTGAAACTGAACAATGTATTTCCTCATGAAGTATTAACTCCAGTAACAGAAAATGCAATCTGCCTTGTTATAAAGTTTATAAAAATACTACTAACAAAAAACCCCCATCCTAAAACAATTAGAAAAAGAAGTTTATTTACAATGTAGAGCACTCAAAGAGGAGACCCATACCGCCTCCCCACCGTAACCTTCTCTCACACTCACTCACTCATACTCTCTCTCACACACACACACACACACACACACACACACTAACTTTTGCTGTTGCTTTTAAATCCATCACATACAGCTCTGGACTTCATCCCTGCACGTTTCCTTCAGTGCTCAATCCGAACCACCACTACAGTGACATTATCTGCAGAACCTCGCTGCACTGCTTTGTTGGCCAGCCTGTTACAGGCTGCTTCATATCGAGTGTCAGCTGCTAGTTTCCCTTCTCTTGTTTGGATATTCTTGTCCTGTTGAAAAAGATGCATGTCATACCACACTACATTCATGCAGACGATAGTTTGATGCTGCACAATCTAACAGCAACTTAACTTGGGCAACTCTAAACATCCTCCTAGTCTTCAGGATTGTATTTCTTCCACCTCTAGGAAAAGGCCCAGACAGCTCATCTACGGAATTTCATAAGAATACAAGGAAAGATCTCATACTGGCTATGGCACAGCTCTCCTTCGTATTGGGGCTGGGAGACAATAAAATGGTGATGGTCCCATGGAGCAGAGATGGGTTATACAGGACAAATAAATAACGGTAATAAGCAATCATTTCAGAGTGAGAACATTCGACAGCATTTTAGAGAAGCTCTCATTCCGTAAGCTGACAGTATGCCACCAAAAACCATATTTCTCTTCTGTGCCCTCCCTTTCCCAGCACGCCGGTATTTAGCAGAGCTGACAGCCACATCGGGCCCCTGGGTAATGGGTGGTAGCTCCACACTCCTGGAAGGGACAGGGCCTCAGTCAGAAGGAGTGGGACTGCCCCAGCCCTTAGAGCTGTTTGGAGTGCACCTCACAGCGCTCCAGCAGCGATTTAAAGGGCTTGGGGGCTCCGGGCCCTCTAGAACCACCAGGCCCCAGGGCACGTGTCCCCTTTGTGCCCCCGTATACTCCCCCAGACAGCAGGCCTGCTGTTATTTCACACCTTCTGCACATGCAAGCCCCACCCTAGAGCTGCCTTCTCCTCACCTCTAGGCAGGACAAGATGAAGTTCACAGCTTCTTCTGGTGAGAAGACCTTGAAGAGGCCATCACAGGCCAACAAAATGAACCTAAAAAGAAAATCAAAAATAGGCAATAGTTAGGCCCTTCCACCCTCCTACAACTACAAAACATCCCAATTGTTTTTACTAGATGCCCCGTTAGAATCTTGAGGAAGACTTTGCAAAACACAGCTAACCCTCAACAGTACTGCTATCACCTGCTGAAAAGTATGCTGATGCCCCACAGGCTACCTCCTCACCCTAACTAGAGAGTATGTCAGAAATATAAACATGTAGTAGCAGAGTTATGTCAGGACAAGTATGACTTTAGGCAAAGTTACTGTGTGCTGCCGAAATACAGTTCTTGCTCTTCCCTTGAAAGTTCTGTTCTTCTCTCCCCTCTGTGAAGTGGCCAGAAGTGAGGAAATAAGGGGTATGAGCACGGCTGGTACCCCAGTACAACTATTAGGGCCTCCCACATTACATCAGGCATTTTCTAACTTGACTACGGGGTCTTTGCCGTGTCAGAATTAGTCCCTTTTCCCCACCCTTGCTCATCAGATGTTTCACTTGCCCTCCCCCACTGCTTTGCCAGTCACCTTGCCCAGTCAGTAACTCAGTCCCTCCAACTCCCAGTTTCCCCCTTCCCTGCACCTTGTTCCATTCTAGAAATGATCCCTTCCAGCCCAGGTCCCCTTGGCACTTCACTGCTCTTTGTGACCTGTAACTTCCAGGGGGGAGCACTGGAGTGTCCCTGCTCTATTCCAGGCCCAGCTCTTGCCTTTGCATGACCCCCAGCAGCAGAGCAAAAAATCATAAGGGAAGTCTGCTCCAGCGCCAGGAAGGAGCATAGTGCAGACAGAATCTTTGGAGATTTTAGCACAGAGGGAGGCAAACTATGGCCCATGGGCTGCATCTGGATGGCGAGATCGAGGGGTCGGGGAGTTGGACAGAAGAAGAGGCTGGGCCATGCTTAGCTGTTTGAGGACACAATCTCCAGCCCTTCATACAGTTTTCATACGCGATGGGGCCCTCAGGCCAAAAGTTTGTTCACCCTTGTTCTAGCAAATCTTTGTTGAGCATATGTGACCACCAGAATACAGGGGCACAATCAGTTCCAGAAAAAAAAAGCTACAAGAATTTTTAACATAAGCAAAATAAATCTCTAGTCTCATTTAGTTATGACTGAAAAGATCCAAGATAGTTTAGCCTGAGGCATGCACCCAAAATATAATATTTTAGTCCAAATGGTTAGAATTTGGCAAAATTTGCAAGCAAATAAGAACAGGGTCTTAAAACAGGAATTGTCAGGCAACCTTAATAGTAGGAAGTATCAGCCCTGTTCATAATACAGCATATTAATTACTGGAGATGGTAAGTTGTTTAGTGCAGGGGCTTTGTCACTCTGTGCTCAGGCAGTGCTACATATGCTTGCACTGCTCCACACGCTGAACACTTGTGCTTTTTGATGGAGAGCCGAGTAAATTAAGAAAAGAGCTACTGCAGTGATGAGAATCAGCTTATCAGAGTCTAACTGGTGCGGACTTGAAAAGATTCTGTATTACAAACTCCTAAACAGAGAGGACACTGAACACATACCTTGCTTTACACTCTGCTTGGACATGCTTTACCTGTCATTGTGTGAGAGTTGGCAGCGTTTGATATCCGGCACAGAGATGACACCACTGCGCTTGTACTGTCCATCCCCAATGGAACGAGAAACCTCCAGCACACCCAGTACTCGCCCATCCCTGAATGATGGAAAGGAAGTCCAGATGGAACAAAATAATTCAGCTGGACACTAGCTTTCCCAACACCACACATTCCTTTCTCGCTGAAAGGGGACTGAACTGTCTCAAGCCATTGCTCAGAGCTAAAATGCAGAGGAGCTACTCCTGATGGCCTATTCTTTAGGTACTCAGTATAATAGGGGTAGTCATGTTAATCTGTAGCCACTAAAACAATGAGGACTCCTGTGGCACCTTAAAGGCTAACAGATTTATTTGGACATAAGCTTTCATAGATGGCAGCCTTAGTCCCTGTTGGGATAGAGCTATAGATCATAGCACAAGTTTTACACAGCTGATCTGCGTGCTAAGGTACTCCCTGCCTTAAATATATAGTCCAAATGCAAGACATGAGAACACACAGACTCATCATACAGGAGCAAAGTAACAATCAGAGGATTCTGATCAATGTAATACGCAGCTGTCAGAGCAAACAAGCAGTTTAATCCCACCAATGATTTTTGTAGATGCTATAGCAGAGATGAATTTTATAGAAGAATCTGAAGGTAAAAATAGAGGCTTTGCCCATGTTTGAGAGAAAGCATGAAAGTGCAGCCAAGAGCAATGAAGGCAGACATCAATGGCAGAGCAGGGGTAAAGGGCTGACAACTCATTACCATTTCTGAAATGACAAGCTGAGAATAAGCCACAAAGGGCCCTAAATTGAGACACCACTTCACCTCCTCTTTCCAAGCACCCTTACTTCCTAGCCATCTTGGAACAAATTCACAATTCTCAACTGGTTTTTCAGAAGACTAACTACAGAGACCTGTTCCTTCCTGATCTCTGCATCTCTTTGCCATTCACTTACACTGCTCCTCCAGTCATGGCCTCATCTCTGCCTAGGCCCGGATTCTCCATTTGATAGTTGCTCATTTCTTCAAGCTGTCCCATCCCTCATCAGTTTGCTCCCTCCCACCTTTTCAGATACACTGCCTATCTAATCCTCTCTTTAGTTAAGCTTTATATAGGGTCATTAATACACAGCATCACTTGTATTGTGTGCTGACTAATACACAGAGCTATCTGGGCAGAGACTGAATGTACATGTTATTCGACTATAAACCTCTGAATCCAGAATAGTAGGCAGAACCTAGTCCATCACGAAAAACTTGAATGAACACCATTCAGATGTTCTCTTGTTAAACTGCAATAATTAATTCAACGTGCTGATAATTCCCTTCCTCCCTCTTTCTCTACTATAAAATGTTTAACCACTGAAACAGACAGATTCCTAGCCAATGGAGATGTTGCCTGAAGTCTGCAAAGAACTACCAGAGACTTGCTCATCTCCTTCCTACTTTGCAGAGTCGGATTGGTGATAAACACAAATAATGGCATGTGCTCACTGAAGATAAGAGACATGCCATTTCTACAGAAAGCTAGAGTTACAACAAGATGTAGCCCACTCATTCCCACATCCCGCAATGTACAATTCCAGGAACCTGTATCTTTTGAATGTTTAGGAATTTTAAAAAACTCAAAACCACACATCTTTATACTCTGATTTTGACTTCTCTGTAAAACTCAATGTAACTAGCTGAAACACTGACTGTGTAAAGAGGAAACATTCAGGTGATCAAATACTAAACTATAGCAGATATTCAAATATGAATACACGCCAGACTCAGTGCATTCAAGTGTACAAAGAGTGAGTGCACTTTAACAAAAGTCCAGCTCTAGAAAGAGTACCATTTTTAAATATAGGGAACATCTCAAGCCTCAGCCTTCACAAAGAGCTTGTCCATGGCAAGCTAGAGTGTCACTCTATCTGGCACTAGCCTGCTGTGCCAGCTGACAAACTAAAATTCTACTCTGCTTTGAAATGGGGGTATAGCAAAGCATACTACAGGGCTTTCAGGGTGCATGGACAGGATGAACACCTCACCTAGCCCTGCATTAACTGTCTATAGACAAGCCCCTAGGTGATGAATGAAGAGTGCCACTGCATGCGTAACAACATTTCAAGGACATGAACCAGCAGCTCTAGATACTCGAGGAGCAATTTTTGTTGTTGTTGTTGCTGTTATGGATTACTAGAAGATTTACCCATCATTGCTCAGGTCCTAAACTCAATTGTTGCTTTTCTTCATTTAAATCACTGCTGTGGGGGTGGGACTGGGGATGATGGGTTCAGTATGCAGGCTGCCCTGGGGACTACCTGGGCCCTTTTTCACCACAGCAGCTTGGAGCCACGTGAGAAGTGCCTCTTCATGGCTGCTGCAGCTCCAGCGGGCACAGCTGAGTGAGGGGTGCATGTCCCCCAGCTGGGGCAGGTCCAGGTTCATCTGCCCCCTGCGCTCCACAACCAGAGTGAGGAATGAAGCAAACTGTGCACTTTCCCCTTGTTCCCTGACTAAGAGGAACAGCTAGCAGTGTTCCGTATTAATGAGTGGAGGGGAGACACTGCCTCCTCACCCTCCCTAAAAGGGTGTGTGTATGGGAGGTTCAGGCCAGGGCAATCCTGGACCAGGAAAGAGGTGGAAGGGGAATACCCCCAGTCATCCCCTTTCATCGCCTGTGCTTCTTTTCCATATGGTTTTATGAGGAGCAATCCCATTCCAGGCACATCCCATTTTCCTGGCACAACCAAACCATTGCGTTGCTTTAAGTTATGATAAGAGGAAGCGGTATACCGAATTTAGTAGTCATAGCTCTTACTGTTTAAGAGGAATTCTTGGACAGACTCAGACAAAACTTAAAATAATCAGAAAATAAAGAATTTTCTTCCAAAACTTTGTAGTTGATATGTACTTGCTCAATGCCATCTAGCTTTCACTCAGAGGTACATAATATGGCTATGCCCTCCTGCTACTGCAACACAGTACTATGCCTCTAGGGTAAAGCCACCCTCAGTTTCTAAGGCCAGGAACATGAAATCTAGCCAATGATTCCAGGTATGGGATTCCTGGAGGGCACCCCATAAACAATGGTTATTCTAGCAAGAGTCTTATGTGCCTGGAATTTCAAACATGCTAAGCACAATCCCCTTCTATGGGAGTTGGGTGTGCCTGGCACGTCAATGCCAGATGGGAATTCAGGCTCATTCCCATCTCTTCTCTTGTGCACTCTTGTTTACCTGACATTTCCTCCAGCCTTCTGTATCCTCATCCGCTCCTCGTATTGGGTAGGGTTGTGTTCTTTACTGAGACTTAAGGCTGTGTGTTTCTGACTCTCCTCGTTGTAACGACACAAAATCGCCTGTGCTGACAAAAATCCCTCATAAGTGGTAATATTAAGGCTCTACCAAACAAGTGCAGAACAAAAGATTCTCAGGTTCAATTGCTCAGGAAGTAAAAACTCATACCACCACCAAAAATCATTGTATTAAATTTCATCCCCTTGATAGAGGACTGGTATTACCAAGGATATGAAGGTTCAATCGGGAAGTCCAACGATGACTGGGACGCCAGGCTGTCCCTGCCTTCTGGGTACCTGGCCCACTGCAGGCAGGAGCTGCTCTGGCATCCCAGCCAGAGCAGCCTCTGCCTGTGGTGGAGGGTAAGGACATTCCAGCATCCACTCAGCCCCCTTTAATCGGTTAACCAAACAACCAGTTGGCCAATTAAATGGGATTTTACATCCCTAGGCCATCTTACACAAATAGTTTTAAAAATAATATCATGACATCACTAACTACAAGGTATCTAGCACCACCTAGAGTCTACCAGGAGACAGCTAAAGTACACAACAAATTTGCAGTATGGCAGTAAATTACATCACAATGGCAGACAACTAAACATTGACAAAATATATAAGTGCTTACACACTTACACACACACACTTTAAATACTAAAAAGGGAAAACTGAGTGCCTGATCTTAAATAGGATATTTATATAACAGGCACCATAGAAACTTGGTGG
This sequence comes from Pelodiscus sinensis, assembly GCF_052426305.1. NCBI lineage: Eukaryota > Metazoa > Chordata > Testudines > Trionychidae > Pelodiscus > Pelodiscus sinensis. Next base: position 57,043,654 of record NC_143061.1, on the reverse strand, counting down.
AATAATGATAATCAATCGGACACAGTAATACCAAGGTACAAAATATACAGGAATGACAACAGGCCGTACTTGTGGGAGAGTGGTACTATGTGAAGTGAAGGACAGTGTGCGCAATATCATAGAAAACTGAAATGAACCAAATTGTACCACAGAAAATCTCCATGAATAGAAATTCCATGCTTGATCAACAAGAATATAGAGATATACCACTAGCCACCTGTCCAAGATGGTGATTGTGACTGAAATGCTCAGGAAGACTATAAAACTAGAAGTCTCAATAATAGTGGTGGATTTCAACTCTCTATCGACTTGGTACATGTCACCTGAGGATGAGATGCAGAGCTAAAGATATTGACACCATAAATGACCGCTTCTTGTAGAAGCTAGTCCTGGAAAACACAAGGGGAAGAGGCAATTCTTGATTTAGTCCTAAGTGGAGCACAGGATCTTGTCCAAGAGGTCAATATAGCCGAACTGCTTGATAATAGTGATAATATAATTACATTTAAAATCCCTTTGGGGGGCAAAGACAGCAAAGAAGTCCATCATTTAGCTTCAGAAGGGCAGCTACCAAAAAAACAACAAAAAAGCGGGTGGGCTGCTCCCAGGTGCAAGTTAGCCATTACCTGGTTAACCATTCACATCCCCAGTTGGGACTGCAGAGAGGCATTTACAGGACCTCTTAAAAGGTGTTTAATCAGTCATGGGGTAAGAGGAAGTTCCTCTTATGGACCAGTAACTGCTTAAAAGATGGAGGAGGTGGAAGGGTAGGAATAAATGGTCAATTTTCTGAATGGAGAGACAAGTAAACAGTGGTGGACTAGTACTGTTCAACATACTAGTAAATTATCTGAAAAAGTGGTGAAGAGGGAGGTGACAAAATTTGGAGAGGAGACAAAATTACTTGATAGGAAATTCCAAAATAGATTGTGAAGAATTACAAAGGGATCCCACAAAACTGAGTCACTCAGCAACCAAGTGGCAGATGAAATTCAAACAAACAAAAAGTACTTCTTCACACAATACAAAGTCAGCCCGTAGAACTTGTTACCAGGGGATGCTGTGAAGACCAAAACTAGAATAGGATTCAAAAAAGAACTAGTTAAGTTCCTGAAAGATAAACCCATTAACAACTATTAGCTATGATGGTCAGAGATGCAACCTCATGCCCCCAATCTCTGTTTGCCAGAAGCTGAGGGTATATCTACACTATGGGATAAGGTCAAATTAAGATGTACAACTTCAGCTACATTAATTCAGCTACACTCACCCTTTGACTTCCCTTACTCCTCGTGGAAGCAGGGCTACTGGCATAGACCAAAGTGCCCTTTAAGTTTGAAATAGCTCTCTTAACTAGACCTGCTAATTAAAACCCTGGAAGACTGACAGTGGCAGCTCTGATCTCCTTTGTAGCATAGACATACCTTGGGAATGGATAACAGGGGATGGCTTAATGACTTCCTGTTCATTTCCTCTGAAGCCCCTGGAATTGGCCATTGTTAGAAGACAGAATACTGGGCTAGAATGACCACTGATCTGACTCAGTATGGCTGGCTTTATGTCCTTGCAAGTTAGAACCTAGAATGACTCTCAGCTACACTAAATTCCATCCTCTCAAAGAGGATAGTTTAGAAAAGAGAAGACTGAGGGGGGACATGAGAGCCATTTTCAGGTATCTAAAAGGGTGTCATAAGGAGGAGGGAGAAAACTTGTTCACCTTGGCCTCTGAGGATAGAACAAGAAGCAATGGGGTTAAACTGCAGCAAGGGAGGTTTAGGTTGGACAGTAGGAAAAAGTTCCTGTCAGGGTGGTGAAACGCTGGAATACATTGCCTGGGGGGTTGTGGAATCCCCATCTCTGGAGATATTTAAGAGTAGGTTAGATAAATGTCTATCAGGGATGGTCTAGGCAGTATTTGGTCCTGCCATGGGGGCAGGAGACTGGACTCGATGACCTCTCGAGGTCCCTTCCAGTCCTAGTATTCTATGAATCTGTGTAGGAATGGTTGGGGAGTTCTCAGCTACTTCCGTCCAGTCTCTTCCAGCAAAACTCAGTAACAATAAGGTTGTGTAGATGGGGACTTTAATTACTTAAAGCATCTTCCAGCAGGAATCCCTACAAAAAGAGTGAAAATCCATTCCTCCTGCAGGTACGTCATACAAGGGAAATCTATGCAGTAGGTTTCTCGGTGCTACTTACCCGGCTGTCTCCAAGATTGGCAATGTAAAGAATGTTATCTACAGCCAGGACACAGGTCGCTGTGGAACCATCCTTCCAGGCTGGCTTCCTGAAGGCACCAGAAATAAGGTTACAATGGACTAATCCAATCAGCTAGCACAAAATCACCAAACTTCTGTTTGGGAGTTCCCCCTGTTTTTACTCACAGGTTTGTGTGATTTCCCTCTCCTCCAATCCTGGTCTTACTCTTACAGTGCAGAGTAGCCTTATGCTGCTGTTCTGTATAGCTGGTAGTGGAGGGGGGCAGGGCTGAGGAATACTACACTCTGGCTATTATGGCCACTCTGCTAACCTATCAGCAGCCATTGAAGGCTGCAGCTCCAACTTGCATATGGGCTAACTGGACTCTTGGCAGGGAGCAACAACTTAAAGTCACCTTTGCCATATGTATTAGTTGCACCTTCTGGCTGTAGCACTGAGGAAGCATAACTCAGAATTGGGGCCTGGGAAAGGTAGACATTTTTAACAGTTACAGGTAGCTCCGGGGGACATTTGTACTTACTGACTAGAAGCCTGCTTCAGGAACTCCTCATCTGTATGTTTGAAGGAGTCCAGAAGGCATCTCTTCACCGTTTTCTCCACGCTGACTACCTCTCCTGTCGCACAAAAGAAAGTGGCACATGCTCATGTTGAAATACCATGGACATCTATTCCTGTCCTCTCCTCACCTATCTGATATGCTTGCGCGCGGGCATGCATGCGCACACACACAGAAGATATGACCACAGGAATATGCCCAACTGCCAAATGTCGAGATGTAAATGTGCATGGCCAGTATGTATAACAGCCCAGAAGACAAGGGACACTGTATTACTTTCCTCAACCATATTCATAGGCAGGGCTCGCCAAACCGCGGTGAGCCCTGCTCGCCAGCCGCACTGCGCATGCGCAGATCGCCCGAACCCAGCTCTTCCGGGTTGCAATCTACTCGCCATGAGCGAGTAGACTGCATTATATGTCGAGCACTGTTCATAGGAGATCTGCTATGGTGCTTTCCTGGAACTTGCATAACCCAGCTAACACTATATGGATTTTGGTATGATAGCCTCACAAATCTGCTCAACATCTGGTTCATCTCTCCTATCTTCTGTCTTAAGGCATTGTCATCCAACGCATTCCACTCACAGCCATGTCCAGGGCTCTTGCAGTCTGAAGTAATTTCTTAGTGGACACACAGCTGCAAGTCATGAGGAACGAAAGATGATGCACATGCCTCAACAAGGGCCTCTCTTACCTTTAGGAAATTTCTTAATCAGATTTTGGTGAAGATTCTGTGCTGCAAATTTTGAGGCTCGAACTCCCCCATGGCCATCAAAAACAGCAAAGTATGAGACACGGGTTCTGTGAAGGAAGTAGTATTAATGCAAACTAGCTATGAATGGGCTGGTATCAGCCAGAAGTTAAAATTTAGTCAAGAGGCCTGTGTCCCTAGCAGCTCTCCTTACCAGTATTGGAACAGAAAAAGTAATGTTTCCTTTAAGAGGGGTAGATCTAGCATGTATGAGTTTATCTCCTCCAGGAAATGAAAAGAGGCTATGGCCCCCAGCCACATTTAACAACAGCCAGATATTCCACCTCATGGGCACTCCAACTCTGAAGCCTCTCTCCAACAATTTCAGAATTTGCTATTCACAGATGCCAACCTATCATGTCCCAGAAATTCTCTGCATGCAGAATGTTTGGTACAGCTGTGCTATAAACAAGAGATAATGGGACATACTAATTATTGTCAAATTGTCTTTGGTTCTACATCACATATTTAGCTTAAACAGCTATATTCAGGTATCTTGGGCCTGATATCCAGAGTACTAGGAGGAGCTGGCTTTTACTGAAGATAGTGGGAGTGGCATTGTACTCAGCTTTCAGGAGAATAAATAAATAAAAAGAAGAAGTCAGGTCTTCGGCACTTGATGTAAGCCACCTAACAAATGAGGCACCTTTTGCATCAGCAAACCTTACATGATTTGCTCAAGATCAGTGGCAGAGCTAGGAATTCAATTCAAATCACCCATGTCACCACACAAAGCAATATTGAGTCAAGAGCCACATTTGCTCAGAGTGAGGGATCATTGTCAACAGCCCAAGCAAAGGTAATGGGAGCACTTTCATCTCCTTGCCATAACTATATTCTCCTATAATGTTACTTCTTGGCTCCAGAGGTCTGGCCTACTTACATTTGAGGGGGCAGGGGGCTGCACTCTTCAGTAATGTCATTCAAGATAACATGTGCATCCTGCATCTCTTCTCGTTCACCTTTCCTCTCTGCCATATAACCTTTCAGTCCAAAGATGCCTCCAGAAGCTAGTGAGAAACAAAGCAAAATTACACACATGAAACTCCACCATGGCCTGAGCCTGATTTAGAAACCGGTGATCATTTTCCTCTATCCAAGATCCTGAAAATCCCATGGCATTATGGCAAGAAGCGTCTGTTGCCCTGCATAGACTGTACTTGAAATTGAAGGTGTGGGTGTTTTTTTTTTTTTTTAAAAAGAGTCAGACTGAAATCTTTTGCTGAAAATGTCATGATTAGTGACACTAGTATTAAGTGTCCCCAACATCAGAAAACGTAAGATAGTTTAGCATCCTCCTGAAGCAGGGCACCCAATTCTCAGTGTTAAAGCCAGTTCTATAAAACACATCAGACTGGGATATCATTACCTGACCAGGAGAGGCACACTATACACTCTATAGAAACTTGCTTGAAACAGTGTCATGACCATGAGGGATGGGTAGCAGCTTGGGGACTAAGAGGTTAACTGTACCTAAGCCAGCCAATAAAAATGCAAATAGGGATTTCAAACTGGGACAAAGGAATTTTTGGTTTTCCCCTCCTTTGTCCCTGGCAGTTTCTCTCCAGATACTAAGGGAAGACAGACATGTCTCTCTCTCCCCCTTCAAGAATAGACTCTTCACTATCTGTAAGTAGGGTAAAGTTTAGATAAATCCATTAGGTTTTATTGTTTGGGAATGGGAATCTGATGTCTGTGCATTTAGAAATGGGTTTTCCTCTCTTTTGCAACTAAGCTTTGGCCTATGGTGGAATTCCCCATGAGTTTAGTAATTGGTGACTTTTCCATCTAGTCATAATGCTTGTAACATGAATATTGTGGGATAATAAACATTCTTTCTTTTTTATTAACCTGGTATTGGTTAATTTGTGTGTCCTGGTTTTACTTTAGGGCTGAGATTTCCCAAGTGATCTCTTCCCTGGTTTTCTTAACATTACTTGGGTGGTGGCAGCAGATTTTTATCCCCAAAACCTACGTTTAAGATTTTCGGGGGAAGCTTTGGTATAAAGCCTGGAAAGATAAGGTTTTGGGGTACTTTTGCAGGCTCCCACTTCTGCATTCATTGTGCCAGAGTGGGGATTTGGCCTTGATGAACAGTAAATCTGTAAAGAGGCTGATAATACATAAAAGTTACACCAAATACGGTTTCAATCAAGTGTATCTCTTAGTTTGAACCTACCAAGTACATCCAGTTCTCAAAGCCTTGTGCAATGTTTGGAAATCTATATCACTACTGTATGTCTCATATCTGCACTAAAAAGCAAGACGGACATGAAATACTAAGCCAGTTTTCTCAGGTGTTCTCTCGCTTCATTGCAACCATGTGATGGTGTGACAAGATAGGCCCACTGGTCCGTGAAGAGGGAGAAACAGTAACAGGAAACTTGGAAATGGCAGAGCTGCTTAATGACTTCTTTGTTTAGGTCTTCACCAAGAAGTCTGAAGGAATGACTAACAGTGAATGCTAGTGGGAAGGGGGTAGGTTTAGAAGATAAAAGAAAAAAAGAAAAAAGTCAAAAATCACCTAGAAAAGTTAGATGCCTGCAAGTCACCAGGGCCTGATAAAATGCATCCTAGAATACTCAAGAAGCTGATAGAGGAGGTAGCTGAGCCACTAGCTATCATCTTTGGAAAATCATGGGAGACGAGAGATTCCAGAAGACTGGAAAAGAGCAAATACAGTGCCCATTTATAAAAAGGGAAATAAGAACAACCCAGGAAACTACAGACCAGTTAGTTTAACTTCTGTGCCAGGGAAGATAATGGAGTAAGTAATGAAGGAAATCATCTGTAAACACTTGGAAGGTGGTAAGGTGATAAGGAACAGCCAGCATGGATTTGTAAAGAATAAATCATGTCAAACCAATCTGATAGCTTTCTTTGATAGGATAATGAGTCTTGTGGATAAGGGAGAAGTGGTGGATGTGGTATACCTAGACTAATAAGGCATTTGATATGGTCTCGCATGATATTTTATCAAACTAGGCAAATACAACTGTTTTGCTGACATGTTTTGGCATTTGAACAGTAACTACCTGTATATTAATTAATGAGTTGTTACTTTGCAATGGGCGGAGATATTATGTAATTTTTAGTAGTTCTATTGGCTTATGTGCTCATTTTGTCTTGCTGCTAAGCCTATCAAATCATTTTTCCTCTGTCCACCTGCTGACTATATAACCTATTGTATTGTGTTAATTAACCAGTGTTCACTAGGGTAATCCCTGCGTGTCATTATTAGTTGGTGTATAATAAATCTTCCGCTTGTTTTCACCTGCATCCAGAGTGTCCTGGATTATTTCCAACAGATAACATGTCTTGTGGATTAGGGAGAAGTGGTGGATGTGGTATACCTAGACTTTAGTAAGGCGTTTGATATAGTCTCACATGATATTTTATCAATAAACTAGGCAAATACAACTTAGATGGGCTACTATAAGGTGGGTACATAACTGGCTGGATAACTGTACTCAGAGAGTAGTTATTAATGGTTCACAATCCTGCTGGAAAGGTATAACTAGTGGGTTTCTGCAGGGGTCTGTTTTGGGACTGGCTCTGTTCAATATCTTCATCAACAATTTAGATATTGGCATAGAAAGTACGCTTATTAAGTTTGCAGATGATACCAAGCTGGGAGGAGTTGCGACTGCTCTGGATGATAGGGTCATAATTCAAAATGATCTGGACAAATTGGAGAAATGGTCTGAGGTAAACAGGATGAAGTTTAATAAAGACAAATGTAAAGTGCTCCATTTAGGAAGAAACAATCAGTTTCACACACACAGAATGGGAAGCAACTGTCTGGGAAGGAGTACGGCAGAAAGGGATCTAGGGGTTATAGTGGACCACAAGCTGAATATGAGTCAACAGTGTGATGCTGTTGCAAAAAAAGCAAACATGATTCTGGGATGCATTAACAGGTGTGTTTTGAGCAAGACAAGAAGTCATTCTTCCGCTCTACTCTGGTTAGGCCTCAGTTGGAGTATTGTGTCCAGTTCTGGGCACCGCATTTCAAGAAAGATGTGGAGAAACTGGAGAGGGTCCAGAGAAGAGCAACAAAAATGATTAAAGGACTAGAGAAGATGACCTTTGAAGGAAGGCTGAAAGAATTGGGTTTGTTTAGTTTAGAAAAGAAGATTGAGGGGGGACATCATAGCAGTTTTCAGGTATCTAAAAGGGTGTCATAAGGAGGAGGGAGAAAACTTGTTCATCTTGGCCTCTGAGGATAGAACAAGAAGCAATGGGCTTAAACTGCAGCAAGGGAGGTTTAGGTTGGACATTAGGAAAAAGTTCCTAACTGTCAGGGTGGTTAAACACTGGAATAAATTGCCCAGGGAGGTGGTGGAATCCCCATCTCTGGAGATATTTCAGAGCAGGTTAGATAAATGTCTATCAGAGATGGTCTAGACAGTACTTGGTCCTGCCATGAGGGCAGGGGACTGGACTCGATGACCTCTCATGGTCCCTTCCAGTCCTAGTATTCTATGATTCTAAGATGCTACTGGGACAAGGCAGTCTGGCTCACTCTGCCAGAATTCAGTGACTTCCACACCTCAACTACTGCAAGACTTGTGCTCGGACTGGATGTCTCTGGATGGTTGTGAAATACACCTGCACTGATTCAGCGTAACTGCTAACAGCCACCCAAATGAAAAAGAACACACTTAGGGGGTGCACCCAAGCTCTGGGATCTACATTCAGAATTTGCCAGCAGGCTGTACCCTTCATTTCTTAAGAGTAATCATAGAAAGTGTACTGACGTACCAAAGCTTAGACTCAACCTGGCCTTATCTCAACCCACAAAGAGTATAAAACAGAGTACATTTGTTTTCAAACTGTCTGAAAACCTTTACAAACTTTCTTTTCCACAAGTTCTTCACTGCCGTTCTTCTCTTCCTCTGAGGCTTTCCTCTTCTCTCCCTTCCCATGATTCCCTACTGCTGAGACCTGCTCAGTGATGTGTGAAGCTAGAAGACAGCAAAAACACAGATATCTGAAGCCTCTGCAGAAGTGCTTTCTGCCCTTTGTTTTTATTTACGAGAATCACTTACCTCTTACATTGAAGAAAATGATTCCTTTTACAATGAGGTATTATAGACCTACTGTATGCTACAGTCTGGTGAATTTGAGCTTGAGCTTACAGACTTCCCTTCCATGTCCCCTTTCCCTTGCTTTCACCCCTTTAATTCCTAGCTACCAGACTGATCTAAGTTGACTGGTTGGGTATGTTAAAACCAAAGTTTAAAACTTCGGTATTTCTAGTTTTTGTAACATGATTATCATGCATGAGAAGGATTTTTACTACTTTCTAGGACAGACAATATTATTTACATACATAAAAGAGACAGGGTGAACTACAAAATAAAGTCCGGAGTGATCAGGTAGAAACAGAGCATGGCATCTAATGTGACAGAGGAGTCAATGCTCATGAAATGTCCCTAATGACTGACTGACTGTCTACAGTAATTACTCGTTTAACAAGTGCCTGCTTAACATGTTTTTGTGATAGCACTTCACTTTTTTTTTTATTAAAGGAAACGTTTTTTGAATAACACGACTGTCCCCAGGCAGCAGAGGCAGCTGCCTCAGGACCGGGACATAAGGCTGGGGGAGAAAGGGCCGGCCTGCAGCTGCATAAGGCTTCCCCCACCTCCCTGCAAAGTGGGGGAGGGTTCGCCGCTCACCGCGCCATTCCCCACCAGCCCCCCCTTCACCAGACACAGTGTGGGTTCCGGCAGACCTCTCACAGGGGCATACTCCCAACCTAGTCCCCCTCGCCCTCTTCTTTCCTCCCCTCCCCCAGAACCAAACACCTCCCCTCCCTGCTGTAAACCAGTTCCCTTTCTTCCCCAACCTTATGTCCCAGTCCCAAGGCAGCTGCCTGTGCTCAGCAGCCAGCTGCAAGCAAGTGCAGGCTGGAGACAACTCAGCACCAACAGAAAATTGACTTTGACACCACCACTTGAAACACAACCCCCACCTTTTCCATTATTTTCAATGGGAAAATTGACCCCGCATAACACATTTTCGCTAAGCACGATCATTTTCTGAAACGTATCTACCGTGTTAAATGAGGAATTACTGTACATGATAAAAATGGGTAAAACTGGTAGTTTAGATTTAAGAAGAATCCCCAACTATAACAGCAGCAGACAGTTTTGACCAGGATCAAATTACTTGGCAATGCTATGCAAGAACCTTGTGTGGTGCCTAACTGCTTCATGCATAACAATAACCAGTGCTCTTTACTCTTCACTTTAGACCAGGGGTTATGAAAGTGTGGTCCAGGGACCACGAATAGTCTGCAGCCATCTTGTAGGTGGGCTGCAGGCTTAGGGCTTTCCTTCTCTCACCCCCCGCCCCCCACCCATGCAGTAGGGAGCCGGCGCTGACACTCCAGCTCCATGTCCCAGCCTCGGCAAGGTTGGGGTGTCAGCACTGGCTTCCAACTGTGGAGGGGACAGGGAAGAGGAGGGAGAATCTTGCAGATCAGCTCCAACTTGCAGGAAAAGGAAGCAGCTCCAATGGTAGCACAGGAAATCATGCGCCTGGAGGCTTTCCCCACTCCTCCCACTGGCTGGAATCACAGCCAATGGAAACCGCAGGGGGCGGCGCCTGGGAACGGCAAGAGCCACGGAGCCAAGTAAGCAGCTCCCATCTCACTCAGGTCCAGTCCCTGCACTCTTATCGCCCTCATACATAATCTTCCCACTGAGACCATGCACCCCCACCTCCTCCTGCAACCTCTCACCCAGACCTCCCGCAACCCGCTTCTGCAGCCAGCCTCCCAGCCAGATGCCGCGCGTCCTGCTGCACCCATTCTGTCATCATAGTTGGGTTGGCTGGTGGTCTGCAGAAAGGTCTGCATTGAGCAGGGTGGACCGTTGGCCAAAAAGTTTGAGAATCACTGCTTTAGACAAAGAACACTACATTGACGCCAACCTCCAAAAAGCATATAGTACAACAGTGGCTCTCCACCCTTCCAGACCAAGGGTTTTTAAGAATATGTATTTGTCTTGTATACCCCTCCTCCCCCCAAAATTCACTTTCCTTAAAAACTACTTGCTTACAAAATCAGACATAAAAGCACAAGTGTCACGGCACACTAGTGCTGAAAAATTGATTACTTTGTCATTGCCATATAATTACCAAATAAATCGATTGAATATAAATATTATGCTTACACTTCAGTGCATATTTTAGTTTATACTGTCGTTGCTAGTGCTGCTTGTGTAGCCTGTTGTAAAACTAGGCAAACATCTAGGGGAACTGACATAACCAGGGGTACATAGAGTCTTCCAGGGGGTAAGAACTACTGCAGCGAAACACCCATTAACTGAAGTCTTTCCAGGACATGAGAGATGTTATGGAGTCAGCTACATCAGACCTGATGCATGCACTTACTTCTGTTAATAGACCCAAGTTTGATGACCTGGATTTTTATTTACATGGGTATGTCACCACTACCAGTGCAAGTGCCCAAATATCCATCAATATACAGGCAAGACTGTTGGAAAGAACAAGGTGAATCACAATCCCAATGACAAGCTATGCTAACAAATTCCATGAAGAAAGGCCCATGTACAGAAGGCTACTACAGTTCCTTACCTGAGTCACCACTGCTGGCTGGCGGTAGATCATCAAAGAGCAAAGGTCCCCCTGCTCCTAAAACACAAGTTAAGAAAACAAGTCAACAAAATGTAAATTGAATGCTTCCACCCCATGAGCAGAATCCTGATTATGTCCCACAGATATACAAAGGCTATACATGCCATCTTACCCAGGCCAGATCAGTTACCTTGGCAGTGGGAGGACCCAGGCCTTACGTTAATGTTTTTAAATATGTTCCATGTTAACATTTCCAAAAAATATGGAAGAACCACATATTAAGATAGCAATTTGTATTGGCCAAAGAAAAGAGATCGGAGCAAGACGACAAATACTCAAACATGTAGATATCCTAGAAGATTTTATCCTATACTTGTGTAATTAAAAAAAGACTTAGATAAAGTCCGTATGAGAAGAAATGCGGATGCAAACAGAAGCCAGGCAGATGCTGAGACAATGAACAGTCTTGATACCTGAGTCAGCAGCGCTGACAGGTGGAAGATCATCAAAAAGCAAAGGTCCTGTCTGTGCTTCTTTCCCTAAAACACATCAGAGCACAGTCAAAACACACCTGACAAGTTAGTATCAAGAAGCAAAGTAATGCCCATTATTCTACAGAGATTTTTGTACAAATGACTTCCTCCATCCTAACTACAGACTGGTACCTCAAGAGACACACTCTATCACTTTCCTTTGATCTGAGGAAGTGGGTCTGGCCCACAAAAGCTCATCACCTAATAAACCATCTTGTTAGTCTTTAAAGTGCTAAATAGTCCTGTTTTTTGTTCCAGCTACACCAGACTAACACGGCTACATTTCTATCTCTTTCCTGGAAATAAAACTCTTATCAATCATTTCTAGCTAAAGCACTTTGGATTTTCAAGAAATAAAGTGACTCCTTTCAAAACCTTGGCTATTATAGGAAATTAAAGGAGGGACAGAAAGACTATTAGGTTATTTCAGGTAACACTTCTCAGCATTTACATGAAGAGCCAATGGCCTTTAGCAGAGGAGATGCACAAGTAGTTAATGGCAGAAATATCTGCTTAGTTAATTAACACTGATGCGCTAAGCACTCTGAATTCCTCTCAGGAACTGCAGTACACATCTGTTCTCCCATTCTGCTTTCTTCCTTTTCTACCAACCACAGCTTTTTCTTTTGAACAATGTTCATCTACCCTGCTGAGTTCTTCTGCACTTCTAAGATGCAGGAAGCCTTTGATTTCAGTTCACAGCAAATATCCAGTGGATATTCAACTTATTCATAAATGATCTAGAGAAAGGGGCAAGCAGTGAGGTAGTAAAGCTTGCGGATGATACTAAACTGTTTAAGATAGTTAAGACAGAAGAAGACTGAAGAACTTTAAAAAGATCTCACAAAACTGAGTGATTGGGCAACAAAAAGGCAAATGAAGTTTAATGTGAATATGTGTAAAGTAATGCACGCTGGAAAAAATAACCCCAACTGTACATACAATATGATGGGGGCTAATTTGGCTATGACAAATCAGGAAAGAGATCTTGGCGTTATCGTGGACAGTTCTCTGAAAACATCCACACGGTGTGCAGAGGAGGTCAAAAAGGCAAATAGAATGTTAGGAATTATTAAGAAAGGGATAGAAAATAAGACACTGAATATCTTACTACCCCTGTATAAAACTATGGTATGCCCACATCTTGAGTACTGTATACAGATGTGGTCTCCTCACCTCACCTCAAAAGATATTTTGGCCTTGGAAAGGGTTCAGAAAAGGGCAACTAAGATGATCACGGGTTTGGAACAGGTCCCATATGAGGAGAGGCTAAAGCGACTGGGACTTTTCAGTTTAGAAAAGAGGAGACTGAGGGGGGGATATGATAGAGGTATATAAAATCATGAGTGGTGTGGAGAGGGTGAATAAAGAAAAGTTATTCATTAGTTCCCTTAATATAAGGACTAGAGGACACCCAGTTACAAGTAACATCTAGGATTACTGTAACTACAGTACGTTAAATAAACATCTTCAGGCAGAAATGAGATCTTACAAGTTGGCGATATCCCCTTAAAATGGTCAGCCTAAACTTATTATTGGTTAACTTCAAAACAAGGAAAGGAGGCTTCTTGTAGAGAGATTTCTTTTTAGCTGTGACAATATGGTATGGAGTTGGCCCAGCTCTTGCAAAGCCTTACACGTGCTTAAATTCCATGAGACCAGTCATATTCCTTAAATGGGTCTATTCTTGGGTGTGTCACTTCAGTGTGATTTAAATCTTTGCAGATCTGGGGCCTAACCAAGCAGGACAGTGGAAAAACATAACGACAATATATATTTAAAGTGGAAATTAACTCCAGGGAATTGCCTGTAGTAGGTCAGACCCAGCAAATTATTCAGTGGGAGATCTGCACAGAAATATAACCTAACAGTCATTTTAACAGGGATGAAAAAAACAAAACACAAAGCAATGTACCAATGCAACTTATCAGGGCTCCCTCTAGTGATGGAACACCTGAAATGCATGCACATTTGAGGAAGTAGGTGGCCTGGAGCTCAAATCCTGCCTAGAATACATTTACATCAAAGAGTCATATTTTACACATTTGTTTCTTTTTCCGGATAAAATACACACAGTACAATGGATTTAATGATGTCTAGTAAATCTCCAACATGTTTCAAAATAGGTGCACAGTACAAAACTGAGTAAGGTATTAAAATAGTTCTGAATTCCTATAAAAGTGATATCAAAACTAATATTTGCCATAAAATAAGACTGAAAAAAGGACTGCCACATTTTATGCACATTCAATCAGTAGCATTGTGTGTATAATCAGGTACACTGTTTAATTTGTACCAAACTATTTCTTACATTAATTGACATTTGTGCAAAAGATTATATACGCATGTTAAGCATAAAACAAAAAAGAATCTATACATTCACTCTACAGGAAGATTTCCCCAACACATTCTGCTTTTTACCAAATATGCAGAAGGACAACAGCAGGAGCTTCTACCTTAGCAAGTTCTGTGCGGCTGAATTAGGAACAGACCAATTTCTAATATACCCAACAAGGATTTTAATTCAAAGACAGATCATGGAAATCCCATGTTCTCTCACCTAATTCTGAGATTTCAACAAACCCCACTTGTGCTGCTTTTCCTGCACATGGTATTTCTCCAGCAGCACAGGCAAGAGAAACACTGGTAAGAACTGGTTCCCATTCACTCTGCTCTTGAAGAGGGAAGGAAAGAGGAGGAAAAAAACCCAAGAGAAGTGGCAAGGGACAAAATATGGAAATAAAAATGGGATATGCAAATAGGCAGGGCTCGACAAATTGCTGAATCTACTCGCCCATGGCAAGAAGATTTCAGCTGGTCGCCCTGTTCACCGGCAGCGCACACATGTGCAATGCGGGTCTTTCACATACGCAGTGCGGGGCTGGTGAGTAGGTTTCGCCGCCATTTGTCAAGTCCTGCAAATAGGCACATATGCACTGGTGGTTCTATAGCAGTGTATACTTGGTTAAATTAGTTTGTTCTCATATATGCATGACCAGCATAGACTCTTAGAATATCCCAGAGACACACAACAGCAGAGCAAGGAAACAGAGTAAAAAGGGGAAAGAATCAGGACCAAGGCAAAAAATTAGCAAGATCAATGGAAATGAACAAAAACGAAAAGGACTAGAAAGAGGCAGAGACTAGAAAAGAACTAAATAGCTTGACTAATGGAAGCAGCAGTAGCGACAGAAAGATTAGATTACTATCAGAGGAAAACAGTGGGCAAAAATAATTTCCCCCTCCCCACCAGAGTTTCTCGATTATATTTCATACTAGCAGAAATACCCGGCATCGCCCAGAGAAAATATAGTAAAAGGTGTGATGAATGAACTATGTCAATGACATTAATATAGCATATTTTATTGGAAATACTTTTTTCATATATTACTTTAAGAAATTAACATAGCTAGTACTTTTTCTTTTATCATAGGGAAAGGATCTCGTAGTTGCAGTTTGTGTGACACTTAAGAGAAGAGTCCAGGAAATGCCTACGATCAGGTGCTACTAAAAGCTAATTAGTGGCCCAATTGGCACTCTGTTGGAACCCATTTCGAGATATAACCAATCCAGTTATTTACGTTAAGAAATCAGTAGTATCCATGCAAAATTTGGTGTTTCTAGCTCTTACCGTTTCAGAGATCTTTCAGGACAAACTTACTTTCAGAAATATTTATAAGATTCTGCAAGAGAGGGTAGAGTGTGCATGTAAAACATCTCAGCCTCTCAGCTAAAAAATTAAATCCCCAGCAATGAAGATGAAGGCTGCTCAGTGAACAAAATGAAAAATAGGTTTTAGACAAGCCATCATAGAAAAAGCAAGCAGGGAAAGGTCAGGCATGTGGGAGAGGGCTATAACCCCTTACCTGAGCTGCTGGATGGTGGGAGATCATCAAAAAGCAAAGATCCTCCTTTCAGTGCTTCTTTTCCTGAAACCAATCAATGAAGTAATATGATCAGAACACCATGGAATTGTGTCTCACAACCCAGTGTATAAATACACTGCTCCAGGATGCAACCCTGACAGCCATCATATGTTTTATGAAAATTGACTTATGAGTACACAACTCAGACTTTATGCCTAATGGGTCATATAACCCGTCAGTCAAGAGCCTGTGATTCCCTGAATGCGTATATTCTATGTTTGTGCATGTTTCTTGTATGTGAAGTTAGAAATAGGGATGTAAGTGACTAGTTGACTATCTGATAAGCATATGCCTATTAGAGTGTTGACTAGTCGCTCCCCCACCTTGTTGCCACTATCAGAGCGGGGCAGCAAGAGGGGCGGAGGGGAAGATCAGGAGCCAGTGCTGGAGGAGCCAACTTAAAAGCTAGTCCCCCCCTCCCCAGTACCATCCATGCAGGAGGACAGGGGAGGCAGAGGAGTAGCAGGAGACCAGGAATAAGCTGGGAATAAGCTGTCATAAGAACAGCCGTACTGGGTCAGACCAAAGGTCCATCTAGCCCAGTATCCTGTCTACCGACAGTGGCCAACACCAGGTGCCCCAGAGAGGGTGGACCGAAGACAATGATCAAGCGATTTGTCTCCTGCCATCTCTCTCCAGCCTCTGACAAACAGAGGCCAAGGACACCATTTTATCCCCTGGTTAATAGCCTTTTATGGACCTAACCTCCAGGAAATTATCTAGCTTCTCTTCAAACTCTATTATAGTCCTAGCCTTCACAGCCTCCTCTGGCAAGGAGTTCCACAGGTTGACTACACGCTGTGTGAAGAAGAACTTTCTTTTATTCGTTTTAAACCTACCCATTAATTTCATTTGGTGACCTCTAGTTCTTCTATTTAGGGAACTAATAAATAACTTTTCTTTATCGGCCCTTTCCACACCACTCATGATTTTAAAGACCTCTATCATATCCCCCCTCAGTCTCCTTTTTTTTCTAAACTGAAAAGTCCCAGTCTCTATAACCTCTCCTCATATGGGACCCGTTCCAAACCCCTAATCATTTTAATTGCCCTTTTCTGAACCCTTTCCAAGGCCAAAATATCTTTTTTGAGGTGAGGAGACCACATCTGTACACAGTATTCCAGATGTGGGCATACCATAGTTTTTTACAGGGACAGTAAGATATTCTGTGTCTTATTTTCTATCCCTTTCCTAATAATTCCTAGCATCCTATTTGACTTTTTGACCGCCGCTGCACACTGCGTGGAAGTTTTCAGAGAACTGTCCACGATAACTCCAAGATCTCTTTCCTGATTTGTTGTAGCCAAATTAGCCCCCATCATACTGTACGTATAGTTGGGGTTATTTTTCCCCCCAATGTGCATTACTTTAAACTTATCCACATTAAATTTCATTTGCCATTTTGCTGCCCAATCACTGAGTTTGGTGAGATCTTCTTGGAGTCCCTCACAGTCTGCTTCTGTCTTGACTATCCTAAACAGTTTTGTATCATCTGCAAACTTTACTACCTCACTGCTTACCCCTTTCTCCAGATCATTTATGAATAAGTTGAAAAGGATTGGTCCCAGGACTGACTCTTTGGGGAACACCACTAGTTACCCCTCTCCAATCTGAAAATTTACCATTTATTCCTACCCCTTGTTTCCTGTCTTTTAACCAGTTCTCAATCCAATAAAGGACCTTTCCTCTTATCCCATGGCCATGTAATTTACACAAGAGCCTTTGGTGAGGGACCTTGTCAAAGGCTTTCTGAAAATCCAAGTATACTATATCTACTGGATCCCTCTTATCTGCATGCTTGTTAACCCCTTCAAAGAACTCTAATAGATTAGTAAGACAGGATTTCCCTTTACAGAAACCATGCTGACTTTTGTCCAACAAATTATGTTCTTCTACATGCTTCACAATTTTATTCTTTACTATTGTTTCGACTAATTTGCCCGGTACTGAAGTTAGACTTACCTGTCTGTAATTGCCAGGATCGCCTCTAGAGCCCTTTTTAAATATTGGTGTCACGTTGGCTACCTTCCAGTCATTAGGTACGGAAGCCAATTTAAAGGATAGGTTACAAACTACACATAATAGCTCAGCAATTTCCCATTTGAGTTCTTTTAGAACCCTTGGATGAATGCCATCCGGTCCCGGAGATTTGTTAACATTAAGTTTTTCTATTTGTTCCAAAACCTTCTCTGACACTTCAATCCGGGACAGTTCCTCAGATTCACCACCCACAAAGGACGGTGCAGATTCGGGAATCTCCCCAACGTCCTCAGCCGTGAAGACTGAAGCAAAGAAATCATTTAGTTTCTCTGCAATGGCTTTATCGTCCTTGATTGCTCCTTTTATAGCTTGATCATCTAGGGGACCCACAGGTTTTTTAGCAGGCTTCCTGCTTCAAATGTACTTAAAAAACATTTTATTTCTTTTTGAGTTTTTGGCTAGCTGTTCCTCAAAATCTTTTTTTGCTTTTCTTATTACATTTTTACACTTGATTTGACAGTGTTTATGTTCCTTTCTATTTATCTCACTAGGATTGGACTTCTACTTCTTAAAAGATACCTTTTTGTCCCTCACTGCTTCTTTTACATGGTGGTTAAGCCACACTGTTTTAGGTCTCGTGCTGTTTTTTAATTTGGGGTATACATTTAAGTTGGGCCTCTATTATGGTGTCTTTAAAAAGTTTCCATGCAGCTTTCAGGGATTTGGCTCTAGTCACTGTGCCTTTTAATTTCTGTTTAACTAACCGCCTCATTTTTGTGTAATTCCCCTTTCTGAAATTAAATGCCAGGGTGCTGGACTGCTGAGGTGTTCTTCCCACCACAGGAATGTTGAATGTTGTTATATTATGGTCACTATTCCCAAGCGGTCCTGTAACGGTTATATCCTGGACCTGATCCTGCACTCCACTCAGGACTAAATCGAGAATTGCCTCTCCCCTTGTGGGTTCCTGCACTAGCTGCTCCAAGAAGCAGTCATTTAAGCCATTGAGAAATTTTATCTCCGCTTCTCTTCCTGAGGTGACATGTATCCAGTCAATATGGGGGTAATTAAAATCCCCCATTATTATAGAGTTCTCTATTTTGGTAGCCTCTCTAATCTCCCTCAGCATTTCAATGTCAGTATCGCTGTCCTGGTCAGGTGGTCGGTAATATATCCCTACTGCTAATTTCTTATTATTGGAGCATGGAATTTCTATCCATAGCGATTCTATCGAACATGTTGATTCATTTAATATTTTTATTTCATTTGATTCTACATTATCTTTCACATACAGTGCCACTCCGCCACCCACCCAGCCTGTTCTATCCTTTCCAATATATTTTATATCCCGGTATGATTGTGTCCCACAGATTTTCCTCATTCCACCAGGTTTCAGTGATGCCTATGATGTCAATCTCCTCATTTAATACGAGGTACTCCAGTTCACCCATCTTATTAGTCAGACTCCTAGCATTTGTGTAGAAGCACTTTAAAAATTTGCCACTGCTTATTTGTCTGCCCTTCCCTGATGCATTGGATTCCTTTGAATGCAGTTGTTTGTCTACTCTGGCCCATGGTTTGTCCTCTCCCCTCCTCTCTTTCTGACTACAGCTTAGAGAGTCTCTATCAATGGATTCTCCTCTAAGAGAAGTCTCCCTCTGATTTACGTGCATCTCCGCACCAATCAGCTTTCCCCCATCTCTTAGTTTAAAAACTGCTCTATGGCCTTTTTAATGTTTAGTGCCAGCAGTCTGGTTCCACCCTGGTTTAGGTGGAGCCCATCCTTCCTGTATAGGCTGCCCCTCTCCCAGAAGTGTCCCCAGTTCCTAATAAAGCTAAACCCCTCTTCCCTACACCATCGTCTCATCCACGCATTGAGACTCTGAAGCTCTGCCTGCCTACCTGGCCCTGAGCGTGGAACTGGAAGCATTTCCGAGAATGCCACCATAGAGGTCCTGGATTTCAGTCTCTTTCCTAGCAGCCTAAATTTGGCCTCCAGGACATCTCTCCTACCCTTCCCTACGTCATTGGTACCGACATGTACCACGACCAGCGGCTCCTCCTCAGCACTACACATAAGTCTGTCTAGATGCCTCAAGAGATCCGCAACCTTCGCACCAGGCAGGCAAGTGACCATATGGTTCTCCCGGTCATCACAAACCCAACTATCTATGTTTCTAACAATCGAATCACCCACTACTAACACCTGCCTCCTCCTAACTGGCATTCCCTCCTCCTCAGAGGTATCCTCAGTGCGAGAGGATACCGCAACATCCTCTAGGAGGAGGGTCCCAACTATGGGATGGTTTTCCTCTGCTCCCATTGAATGCCCTGTTCCCTTGAGACTTTCATCCTCCTTAAGAGCACTGGGGCTCTCAGACTGGAGGTGGGACAGTACTACAGTGTCCCGGAAAGACTCATCAACATAGCTCTCTACCTCCCTTAGCTCCTCCAGTTCAGCCACCCTGGCCTCCAAAGCCCGAACTCGGTCTCTGAGGGTCAGGAGCTCCTTGCAACGGGTGCACACATACGCCACCCGCCCACAGAGCAGGTAATCATACATGTTACACTCAACACAATAAACAGGATAGCCCCCACTCTGCTGCTGGGCTTCTGTCTCCATTTTTCTAATGAATAAGTTTAGGTGTAAATGGGATTCTTTTTAAACCTCTGGAATATAGATTATTCTAAGAGTTATGTTTTAAAGAAGGCCCGAAGTCACTAGTGCCCTCTAACCTCCCTCTCCAAACTCTCCTGTTACCTGTTCCTGGTCACTGAGTCACCGGCTTATATAGCTCTGGTAGCCCCTCCCCCGACTGAGGCTCAGCTAATTAACAGAGGCTTCCAGGTTTCAAACCTTTTAGAAGCTCCTTCAAACAAGCAAACAATCCACCAAACAGATAAACACAAGCTCAGCACACAGCAAATAACTCCCCCACACACAAACACACGCTCAGACAGCCACTTACCACAAGGGTCCCGTTTTTACTCCCTCTTTTACCTGGAGAATTCCCTCTCCAAACTCTCCTGTTAGCTGTTCCTGTTCGCTCACGCCTGGTCCCCCCCGCTATCCTTGTGCTTTTTAATGTATTAAAAGCCACTAATGGGTGGGGGAGACCAGGCACGAGCTGGGACAGCTGATTCCCAGCTAGAATCCAGTCCCCCTGCTGCGCTTGTGCTTTTTAAATGTATTGAGAGCCACCAGGCTCTTAATACATTTAAAAGGCAGAGCGGCAGCAGGGTTAGCTCCTGGGGATACAAGCTAACCCCGCTGCCGCTCTGCAGTTTCCCTCCTTTATCAACTAATCGATGGAAATTGCATCAACTAGCTGATTAAATGCCATTTAACATCCCTAGTTTGAAATACTAAGTAGGAACCTGTTGTATTATTTCAGATATTCTAGTAAAAGCCATTAGTGATACTTGAGGAACTTAATGTTTGGGTGATCAAGTCAAGGATCTGTGTGTGAATGGTTGTGTCTTCCCTATAAGCACAAACTGTGGTTGGTTCTACAAAGACAGTGACCATGCCACCTGATGCTGGAATCAGCTAGAGCAGCCCCTGTCCACAGTGGGCCAGGACATGCCACAGGTAGGGGCTACTCTGGCCATTTGGAGCAGCCCTTTGTCTGTGGTGGGGGGCTACAGGCAACTGTGCCCCCTTTAATTGGTTAACTGGTTAAAAATTACATTTAACCAGTTAATTAAACAGGATTTTTCATCCCTAGTTTTCAATGCCTCACAAGAGCAGGTTCAGCATCACATTATGTAGGTTTCTCAATCCCATCATTCCATGGGATTAGTTTTCCAGATGCTTTTCAACTGCTCCAATAATATGCAAGTCAGCCATCTGTGTAAAAAAAGCATGGCTTCTGCACTGGTCTTCAGTATTGTGTTGTGCATTATGAATACAAAACTATAAGAGGAGCTCAACAGGGGCACTATTCACCACCACCCTCATCTCAGTCCCCTTCCTGTAAAAACAGCTGGGTCCAGCAGTCTGGGCCTAGCACAGCTGGGGGCAGGGAGGACTGCTCTGGCCCATCGCAGGCCTGCCATGGCCACAGGGCTGCTTTAGCCCATCACGCCACAGCTGGGATGCACACTGCTGCGGGGGTCCAGCTAGCCTGGTCTACAGCAGCCGCCAGAAACCAGTTAATCTTTTACACAGCTATCCAGAACAGACACCAGAAGCATTTTGGGATACCTCCTGGAGACCACTTAAGCAATATAATGTTTATGGTACTGACACTACACAGCTCTTAAGTCACCTTACATCAGCTGCGGAGAACCTGCTGCCCACAGGGCTCTGATTGCAGGTACAAGACAATTTGCTGATGTTGACCATCTGCAGGCACCGCTGCCACCCACAGCTCCCAGTGGCTGCTGTTTATTCCTAGCCAACAGGAGCTGGGGGAGCAGCATCTGCTGGTGACTGGGCCACAGGGACATTGTGGTCTACTGCTTTCATTGGCCACTAGGAGCTGCAGGGGGTGTTGCCTGTGAACAATCAATATCAGCAAAACACCTCAGGGCCTGCAATCACATTACCCTGATGGACCTGAGGCCACCTGCAAGCCAGAGGTTGCCCATCATTTCTCTATATGGTTTTATTATGTCAATATAACATGAGAACTAAAATGGCAAGAGGAACTTTGCAGTGTGTACATGTTACATTGACGTAGTTACAGAGCTGCATTATGGAACAAAACAGTGGGTTCTAGACACGGCCCAAGTCCTCTAGCACCCACATTACCCCCCTTCCAAAGCTACACACCCTTCAGCTGAAAGGGACCAGAACCCAGAGTAGGAGAGCGGGGGCAATACATTGTCAGCCCAGCTTTGCTGCTGCTGCTGCTGCTGCTGACCCTTCCCACCAAGCCTCTTCAGTGGCCCTGCCAACCTCGACCCACCTTCGCTCCCTTGCCTATTATCTCTACCCCTCCAGCCACAGCCACACAGCCCCTGCCTGCCCCACCATCACCCCTACCCACTGGGTCCCTGCCCACCCTCTCACCTGTTCTCTCTACTCCTCCCTCCCCCCACAACCACAGACGCTCCCTCCCCCTGCCTGCTCTCCCCCTCCCCCCACATCCACAGACGCTCCCTTCCCCCCCCCATCCTGCTCTCCCCCTCCCCCCACATCCACAGACGCTCCCTCCCCCCCGCCTGCTCTCCCCCTCCCCCCACATCCACAGACGCTCCCTCCCCCCCGCCTGCTCTCCCCCTCCCCCCACATCCACAGACGCTCCCTCCCCCCCCGCCTGCTCTCCCCCTCCCCCCACATCCACAGACGCTCCCTTCCCTCCCGCCTGCTCTCCCCCTCCCCCCACATCCACAGACGCTCCCTTCCCCCCCCCTGCTCTCCCCCTCCCCCCACATCCACAGACGCTCCCTCCCCCCCGCCTGCTCTCCCCCTCCCCCCACATCCACAGACGCTCCCTCCCCCCCGCCTGCTCTCCCCCTCCCCCCACATCCACAGACGCTCCCTTCCCCCCGCCTGCTCTCCCCCTCCCCCCACATCCACAGACGCTCCCTCCCCCCCGCCTGCTCTCCCCCTCCCCCCACATCCACACACGCTCCCTCCCCCCCGCCTGCTCTCCCCCTCCCCCCACATCCACACAGACGCTCCCTTCCCCCCCGCCTGCTCTCCCCCTCCCCCCACATCCACACAGACGCTCCCTTCCCCCCCGCCTGCTCTCCCCCTCCCCCCACATCCACAGACGCTCCCTTCCCCCCCGCCTGCTCTCTCCCTCCCTCCCCCCACATCCACACAGACGCTCCCTTCCCCCCGCCTGCTCTCCCCCTCCCCCCACATCCAGACGCTCCCTCCCCCCCGCCTGCTCTCCCCCTCCCCCCACATCCACACAGATGCTCCCTTCCCCCCCGCCTGCTCTCCCCCTCCCCCCACATCCACAGACGCTCCCTTCCCCCCCGCCTGCTCTCTCCCTCCCTCCCCCCACATCCACACAGACGCTCCCTCCCCCCCGCCTGCTCTCTCCCTCCCTCCCCCCACATCCACACAGACGCTCCCTTCCCCCCCGCCTGCTCTCCCCCTCCCCCCACATCCACAGACGCTCCCTTCCCCCCGCCTGCTCTCCCCCTCCCCCCACATCCAGACGCTCCCTCCCCCCCCGCCTGCTCTGCCCCTCCCCCCACATCCACACAGACGCTCCCTTCCCCCCGCCTGCTCTCCCCCTCCCCCCACATCCACACAGACGCTCCCTTCCCCCCGCCTGCTCTCCCCCTCCCCCCACATCCACACAGACGCTCCCTTCCCCCCCCCTGCTCTCCCCCTCCCCCCCTGCTCCCTCCCCCTCCCCCCACATCCACACAGACGCTCCCTCCCCCCCGCCTGCTCTCCCCCTCCCCCCACATCCACACAGACGCTCCCTCCCCCCCGCCTGCTCTCCCCCTCCCCCCACATCCACACAGACGCTCCCTCCCCCCGCCTGCTCTGCCCCTCCCCCCACATCCACACAGACGCTCCCTCCCCCCCGCCTGCTCTGCCCCTCCCCCCACATCCACACAGACGCTCCCTCCCCCCCGCCTGCTCTGCCCCTCCCCCCACATCCACACAGACGCTCCCTCCCCCCCGCCTGCTCTGCCCCTCCCCCCACATCCACACAGACGCTCCCTCCCCCCCGCCTGCTCTGCCCCTCCCCCCACATCCACACAGACGCTCCCTCCCCCCCCGCCTGCTCTCCCCCTCCCCCCACATCCACACAGACGCTCCCTCCCCCCCGCCTGCTCTCCCCCTCCCCCCACATCCACACAGACGCTCCCTCCCCCCCGCCTGCTCTGCCCCTCCCCCCACATCCACACAGACGCTCCCTCCCCCCCCGCCTGCTCTGCCCCTCCCCCCACATCCACACAGACGCTCCCTCCCCCCCGCCTGCTCTGCCCCTCCCCCCACATCCACACAGACGCTCCCTCCCCCCCCGCCTGCTCTGCCCCTCCCCCCACATCCACACAGACGCTCCCTCCCCCCCCGCCTGCTCTGCCCCTCCCCCCACATCCACACAGACGCTCCCTCCCCCCCCGCCTGCTCTGCCCCTCCCCCCACATCCACACAGACGCTCCCCCCCCGCCTGCTCTGCCCCTCCCCCCACATCCACACAGACGCTCCCTCCCCCCCGCCTGCTCTGCCCCTCCCCCCACATCCACACAGACGCTCCCTCCCCCCCCGCCTGCTCTGCCCCTCCCCCCCGCCTGCTCTGCCCCTCCCCCCACATCCACACAGACGCTCCCTCCCCCCGTCAGTCCCGCCATCGCTGAGGCCTCCCTCGGCGCAGCACGGGGGGGGGGGGGGGGGGGGCCCGGAGCGCTGTAGCCGCCCGGCGGGGAGGGGGAGGGGGAGGGGCTGGGGCCCGGCCTGGCTGCTCGGCGCGCGGGACGGGGCTGGCGGGAGGCCGCGGGGCCGCGCTCACCGGCTGCCGCGCACTCGGGCTCCGGGAAGTCCCCGAACAAATCCATCCGGCCCGGCCGGCCCGAGCCGCTTCCTGCTCAGCCAAGGCCCCGCTCCGCCCCCCGCCTGCCAATCACTACGAGGGGCGGGGCCAGCGCCCTCCGCCTGCCAATCCCTTCGCGGGGCGGGAGCAGCTCGCCTGCCAATCACACCGCGGGGCGGGGCCAGCGCCCTTCGCCTGCCAATCCCTTCGCGGGGCGGGACCAGCTCGCCTGCCAATCACACCGCGGGGCGGGGCCAGAGCCCTCCGCCTGCCAATCCCTTCGCGGGGCGGGACCAGCCCGCCTGCCAATCCCACCGCGGGGCGGGGCCAGAGCCCTCCGCCTGCCAATCCCTTCGCGGGGCGGGACCAGCTCGCCTGCCAATCCCACCGCGGGGCGGACCCACGGACCCTCTTATCGCAATCACCTGAGGCCGTTACTAGCGGCGAGTTGCGAGACCTCGTTCAGCTGTCAATCATCCTGTGGGCGGAGCCAGCTCGGAGGCTGCCGCCAATCCCCTGCGGGGGACGCAAGGGTGCCCATGGGGAAGGCAGGGCGGGGCCAGGACCGGCCCTTCCCGCGCGCGCCGATTTCCTGTCACGTGTCCCCAGACCCATCGCCCCGAGGGGACTCGGGCGGGCGCCTGGCCCCCGGCTCCTGAGTCAGAGGCTGCGCAGAGCCACCTGCCCCTCGCACTGCGCATGCGCCGGTCCCCCGGGGGTAGCCACGGAGAGCGGAGAGGCCCTAACACCAGGGCTAGGCCGGGCAGGGTCCGTGTCCCGCGCGCTGAGAGCCGGGGCCCCGCCCAGTGGCGTTAGCAGGCAGCAGCTTTTAAACAACCGGGGGCAGGCTTCTCCTCACTCTGCCAGTCAACCTGTGGAACTCCTCGCCGCAGGGCTCGCGAAGGAGCTCGACAGGCCCGTGGCGGTTAGCCAGGAGGGGCAGGAATGGGGCCCTGGCCTGTTTGGAAAGGAGTGTCAGGGGAGGGCCCCGAGCATCCCCGCTGTATCCCTCCCTCTGGGGCATCGGGCTAGACGGGCTGACCCAGCACGCCCATTCTCATGCTCATTTCATCCTGTTCCCCTCAGATCAATGCTCCTGTTCATACAGGTCACTTTGAATTCTAATCCGAGCTCCCGCAGCACTTGTAACCCCTCCTAGCTTGTTATTGTTCACAGCTTTGTAAATACACTTTATATGCCATTATTTAAATAATTGATGAAAATATTGAGCAGAAATGTAGTCAGCGATGACCCCTGCAGGACCCTGCTCATGCCCTTCCAACATGACTGTGAACTTCTGATAACTACTTACTGGGCACTGCTTTCCAACCAGTTTTGCAACTACCTTCTTGTAGCTCTATCTAGATTAAATTTCCCAAGTTCACTTATCAGAAGGTTATGCAAGATAATATCAGAACTGGTCCTGGGGAGGCATATTGTCTGAAAGACCTTATTTATCCATTAAGTCCCAGGATGATTTTGTTTTCCACATGACAGAGAAAGCTGTATAGCAGAAATCTTTTCCTTGGTCAATGAGGGAATGAAATAAAATCTTGGTTTCCAAATACCATATTCACATGACAGATCATGCTAGAAACATAGCTTAAGGCACTACTGAAAGGACCATGGCGATGGGCACAGTATCAGAAATGGACAATACAAGCACAGTCTGCAAACTTTCTCTCAGTGCTTGAAGGGTTTTTCGTTTTGTCTCCTGCTATTTTGTGTGCCATATATCAGTATTGCACTAGGTGGCTTCCATCTATGTTCACAAAACAAGGAAGAAGGGAAAGCATAAGAGGAATGTTTCAGTGTTAGAGTATACATTAGGGATGTAAAATCCTGGTTAATCAGTTAAACGTTAGGTTGACCTAACATTTAACCAGTTAATCAACTAAGCAGAATCTGGACAGGACTGTTCCAGCTTGACTCCAGTGGGAGTCCACAGGACTCCCACTCCCAGCCTTGTACTGGGGCTGGCTGCCGGCCCCTAGCCCCCATGTTGGGGTTGGGCGTGCTGTTGGCTCCTGGCTCCCAGCCCCTGCAGGGGCAGCCCTTGTCCACAGAGGGCCAGGCACTAAATGAGGGGGCATTTGAACACACTGTGGTTATCACCTTAAGCGCTACTATTCTATTACTATAGATTAGTATAACAGAGCTCAAATGGTATATAAAATATGGTATAAAATACGTGAACTCACATCTAAGTACCCCCCCTTGAAGCTACAGCATCACAGAATAAAGGGTTAGAAAGGACTAGTCCTGCCAAAAGGCAGGATTTGTTGTGGTTAAAAAACAGATGGTGACCTAACCTCCGTTTTAAAACCTCAAGTGAAGGAGCTTCCATTTTTCCAGGAAGTTTTTCCTGAGATTTCATCTAATAGATCACCCTTTATTGGGTTGAGAAGACAATTCATTTTGTCATACTAACTTATCTCTAGTGATATGTGGAGTTAAAACTTTATTTCATTTTATTAAACCTGACCTCACTTATTTCTTTAAGAAAAGAAATGACCCGGGAGCCATTGTCTGATATTTGCATAACTGCCACATTTATTTCTTAACTGAACAATGCTGTAAATATACACAAACAGTTTAAGACCCTAGATTCCAACACTCATAGTTTAAGACATCAAGAAAACTAGACTCGTGACTTCAGTAGTCTTGTTATTATACAGTAGTACAGGGTGTGCCCACAGCAATCACTTCTATACAAAGCAAGAGAAATGGTCTCCAGCACGTAGGCATGGCATCACAGGAAGAACTCATGTGGACAAAGTAGATAATGGAAGCACAGGCAAAAACAAAACAAAAAACCCCAACCAAAATAAAATGAATCACAACCTTCTTCATTTACAGTAAGATCTTAATAAACTGAATCTCATGAAGTAAACAGTTCATTCATACATCTCACTGATGATCAGACAGAAAGAGAGAGAGACTAGAGAAAGGTACTAGACTTATGGGGTGCTGCTGTTTATGATATGCACCTCTCCTTCATTATTGGCAATGGCTGGAAATGCTCACATGAGCATCTCCAGTTCTCAGGTGCTACCACCCACTTAAAACAGCTGCAGCTTGCTTGTTTTGAGGTCATTTTGGGGATAATTTCTCTATGGTTACAAGACTAGCAGTTCTCTGAGGGCCCTTTGAAGAGCTGGTATTTCTTCTTTTGGGTTTGAACATCTCACTGTTGGCTGAGGATCTTTAGGATGGGCACTCATAGGAAAAATTAGATATAGATACATGACTGCTTCTTGCATGATTACAAAAGACCAAGCAAACAAAAGCCCATTTATTTCAAAGATGTTTACTGAAAATAAACTTGTTCTGTGGAATTCTCTCATATCCCAACTTCCTGTTAAATCATGATTAACTTTGGTGACATCATTGTACCTCACTGTCCTCTGTTACACTAATGAAATAATACGATTCTATTACAGTGCAAGTGCTGTTACTTCTGAATCTGAGCTGTGTCACACTGAATTCAATGGGTTTTCAAATTCATCTACACATGTTGAAACATACAGGATGACTTACCAAATAAAATCCAAAATGGGTGTTTCTCTTTCATAAGGACTCTGGGTCTTTTCCCTTGCCATTCTTACTCTCACAACACAGCTTCTATGCCTTAAGTTTGACTGAAATGTCTTGGCCTGTTTAAGCTAAGATCAAGTGTTTACTCAGTCTCATGTTTAAATCTTGAAGACCCTTTTCATCCTCAAATTCAATGGAAAGAATGAAGAATGGAATTTAATCTCAGCCACTCTAAGTGCTGGGGCATGTACCATCTACTTGAATTTTTGAGAATGCACGTCTCTCTCGGGCGGGACGCTCAACAGCAGGGAAAGTAAGTGAGGAAAGGTGTGGGGGTAAGGTATAGAGGAGGTATGAACTGAGATTCTTTAGTAATTCCCTCAGATGGGCACTAAAGAAAATAACCCTGTTGAAGGAGCCATATGAACAGCAGATGGCTGCTATTTGGCTATTTTATAAGGAGCCAGGATTCATCCCGTAAGCAAGCCTTACTCCACAAATACAGATATTTGCATCTGTGGCCTGATCCAAGCACACTGGTGTCAGGGGAAAGAGTTCCACTGTCGTTAGATCAGACCTTAGTCTCTAACTCAGAACAGTTGCGTGCTCTGCAGGTTTGCTGGCCTCAGGCACACAGTACTGACTGAGTGAAACCAGGAGTCTTCTCCAGAACCAACCTATCAAGACCATGCTCTTCAGGATGGCTGACCTAAGGCATGACCCCATAGTTGTATCATCCCCACTCACCCTTCTTCTCTGGCCTGGCAGGCATTCCCAGAGAGCCCAACACTGGCATCCACTTCTTCATTTTTCTCCCATTGTCACCTGTAAGTCTATGTTTGGTCCAAGACAAATACAGGCATGTACATAACAAAGCCTGATAACATACTCTTGCTGCCTTTATTCTAACCTATTCTAACCTGGGGAAATCGCTGAGAAGACTTGAATGGGAGAAAAAAGCCCCAGAAGACCAAGAATATCTTGATTTACCCTTAAAATCCAGAGTTCAGATGGGATTAGAATGGAAACTTAATGAGTCTGTTTTACCAAATCATGTTTCCTCAGACTGGCTCCAGAAGATGCTGGATTAAACTAGCTATTGCTAGGTTTATCCCAGCTATTCAGGACATTTCTTAGAAACTGCATCTAAAATACCAGTTTTGCCTATAAATTGTGTTGAAATAAATACTCAAGCCAAGTGGTCTTTACCAAGGGCCTGATCCAAAATCTACTGAAGCTGACAGGAGACTTCCCATTGGTCATCATCAGGGCCCCAGGGATGGCTCTATTTGCCGCTGAAGCAGAGATTGCTGAAATGTGTTTTCACCAGCGGACAGTCAGCTCTTTGAGTTGAGGTTTAGCAGTTAGAGCAACAGTCCTTTCTAGGAAAGCTCCCTTGTACTGTCAAGCAGAACTGGGAGACAAAACAAAGACTTAAGAATTAAAAAACCCTAGCACTTAAGACTGATTAATATGGATATATATATATATACACAAGGTCTTCCTTCAGCAATCAGCAAAAAACTGAGGCATGTGCTTAACTTTGTAAATGTGCTTAATTCCATTCCTTGTGACTTAAGCACATGCATAATTTTGCTTTTCTGGACAGGGATGGACATAAGCATGTGCTTATATGCTTTTCTGAACTAGGGTCATAATTTGGAGTCTTACAGTTTCTCATGGAGGGCAAAGCATCTTTCTCTATGTATATAATGCTAACACATTATAAAAGCACTTATCCCAGGCATTAAGCATTTAATTTAATTATTAAAATCAGTCCTAGATTTAAAAAAAAAAAATCCAAGTCCATAAGGAACAGCTGTAAAAACAAGAGACCGTCACCTGGGCGACCAAGTTACTGTCTGACCCACCAGCCCATGAATGAAGGACTGGCACAAAACTGAAGCTCACTGAAAGGGACAGGCACTGGCCACGGTACCAACACTGTTCCCTGCAGGAACCTGCAGTGCTATCCAGGTCTGTGAGGGAATGGAAGTGATGCCACAGAACTGGTCAAAAGCAAATTGGGGTCCAGCAGGAAACAAAAAGCCACTCGTCATACAATATGAGGGCTAAGCTAAATGGTGGCTCAATACAAATGCCCTGTCTCTATGCAGACTGGAGACAGAGGCTTGGGATGAATCTTTGTCCATGCTGCCGCATGGGGCGGGCAATTTGCTGTGAGCTTTTGTGTGCGTGACATTTCTATCAGCCCACTGAGATTGCATGGAGGCTTTGTTGGGGCTGCCTACTTTTCTCCTTGCTCCATGCCCTAGCCTCCCCAAAACAAGAAAAAAAGAAAGGAGAAATACAGAGCATAGGCCATCTCCACTTGACCCATACAGACAATACTCAACAAACACAACAGAGAGGTTGGAAAAGTGCCAAAGAGAACCAAGGCGCAGCTGTGCTGTGCAAATTAAGGTCAGCTGTGAAGTGTGACAATGAAGCATGGATCGGTGACAGTTTTGGATAATGAATGGAGGAAACTCCCCATGTTTCTGCCTGGCGTTACATGTACACAACCACCTGGAAATCTTAATTTAACAATCTGGGTAATTAAAAATAAATTAAGATATTTGCTGCTTAAATTACTTTGAAAAGCTGATAGCAAGGTCACCACCACCTTATCAGGTCCTTGCCATGGGGAGAAAGGTTTATATGATGCCATAGCTCTGCTTTGGTGCACATCCCCCACCAGTTGAGCTATTCTATGTGTGCAATCTAAGCCCAATAGACAGATGGGGCAAGGGGAAGGAGGAGGAAATTAATGTTTGATATGGGGAAGGGGAATAAGAAAAAGTCATCACATATAAAAGTAAACAAAGTCTCAGTTTCTCTCATGCTTGCCCATCCCCATGCCATTGCTGCAAACAGAAGGGAAGGGAAGTAAAAGCCCTAACAGCAAAGGGCAGTGAGACCCAGTCATCTGGTTCAAGATAGCTGGTCTGAATTTAGGGTCAGTGTAACGTTATGATCTAGCTTTAATCCCACCAGTAACAATCCTTTCTTAACTCTAACCGTCTGCATAGATGTAACTATGCTAGCACCTCCCCAAGATTTGCCAATGAGCCAGCATTTGGCTGTAGAAGTCATCTGGTAGCGCAGACCAATCTAGTGCTTGCTCCGTACGACACTGGCTGCAATCGTGCCCAAGACAGGGCTGCCATCTCTCTCTGTATTCCTCTGACTGGCAGGACGCAACGGCTCCTGCCCTCTCCCCAGTTCCCAACTGGGTGGGGCTGCTCAGTGAAGATTCTTTAGCCCCATCTACAGTGCGAGTCCTTTTGGAGGTTTCCCAGCCAGAGACTGGCACTGTCAAGTCTAGGGCAGAGATTAACACAGCACAGCATAGCCGGCCTGCATATCCCTAGACCGTGACCAGGCTATCGGGAGGCAGGCTGCACTGTACTCATTTGGCGTGTAAGAAAGCACTCTGCTCCAGAAGCGGCCTGGCAGAACCACCCGCCCTTCCAGTCCTTTCACCCCATTTGAAGCTGGGCCCTGAAAGCAAACAGAATAGAGACAAGAAACCCAAACCAAATCTCCTGGGTAGAGTCAAGCAGACCCTGTCATCCTTGCATTCCACCGGTCTAGTCACTGAACCGTTGCTGGCTTTCAAGCCTTCGGGGGAATGGAGGGGATGGGATGGGGCTGAAGGAAACAGGGCAAAGCAAATGGAGAGGGGGTAGGCGCGAGAGTTCTGAAGGCAGAGTGTATGTATGGCTGCGCTCAGCTGGGAGCTGGTCCTCCTGA
This sequence comes from Pelodiscus sinensis, assembly GCF_052426305.1. Classification (NCBI taxonomy): domain Eukaryota; kingdom Metazoa; phylum Chordata; order Testudines; family Trionychidae; genus Pelodiscus; species Pelodiscus sinensis. Next base: position 57,011,334 of record NC_143061.1, on the reverse strand, counting down.
ACCCATCCAAAACACTCACTAGTGGGGTTTGAGAAAAAAGACAGGGATGGCATCACAAAACAGTCAGATAACCTCCTCCCCGCTGGCCCACCTTCCAGGGCTCTGCCTTCCCTAGGGGAAGCTGTGTGTGCAGACAGGAGCAACAAAACAAGATAAACCCAACATACAGATTGCAGTGCAGTCAATAGAAATAAATACTTTATAAATATAATCTCAAACTACTGTAACTTAAAACTTTTAAAACGTCAATGCGTTAAGAAATGTCAGTACTTAACCCTATCGCTTTCTCTTCACCCAGAAGCAATTCCTCGTGACTTGTAACCTCTGACCATTCACACACTCCTGCCTCCTTACATTGAAGCCTGGCTTTAAAATACAAAACATAGCACCTGCTTTCGAGAGTTACAGGCCATGTGACACCAAGGTAACCCAATCAAGAGATGGGCATAAAATCACATGAGCACAAGAAATCACAGCCAGACTGTGTCAGGGTTTTGCAGGTACACCAGAAATGCATTTTCCCAGTGAAGGTGTGATCGTAATGGATCCATTTGTAGAGCAGGCAGCTGGGGTGGTAGATGGCATGAAAGATTTGACGTTAATATAGGAACTCTTGTATGAGAGCCAGCCATCTGGATCCTGCTGGCAGACAGATGAGGTGGAGAATGGTTTTAGATTAGATTCTCATCTGGGCTGTTCTCCTTCTGGACAGCTTGGATCTGTTTTGGAAACCAGGAGACAAAAGGAGTCAAAGGACTGGAAAAGGAAGCAGAGAGGAAGAAAGGGAGGGAGACAATCTCTTTGTCAGGGCACATCTACGCAGCAGGACAAAAGTCAAATTAAACTACACAACTTGAGCTACGGCAATTGTGTAGCTGAGATTGAAATAGCTTAATTTGGCTGTTGGCGCTGTCTACACAGCAGGAAGTCGAAGGAAGAGCACTCTTCCTTCGACTGCCCTTACGCCTTGTGAAATGAGGGGTACAGGAGTGGGTGCAAGAAGTCCTCCAGCTCAACATTATTTTGAAATAATGGCTTGCTGTGTAGACATGATCTTGGTTATTTTGGAATAACATCCGTTATTCTGAAATAATGCTGCTGAGTATACATAACCTCAGAGACGCTAACATGGAGGTAGAAAGAGGTGCAAGACAAGGCAGAAACTATGTGCTGAATTAACATCAGCAAAAACCAGACCTCACACACAAATAGTCTGGTAGCACTTTATAGACTAACAAAACATGTAGATGGGATCATGAGCTTTCGTGGGCACGGCCCACTTCTTCAGATGACCGGAGTTATGAGTTGGGGAAATGAGTTTGTTTAGTTTAGAAAAGAGAAGACTGAGGGGGGACATGATATCCGTTTTCAGGTATCTAAAAGGGTGTCATAAGGAGAAGGGAGAAAACTTGTTCATCTTGGCCTCTGAGCACAGAACAAGAAGCAATGGGCTTAAACTGCAGCAAGGGAGGTTTAGGTTGGACATTAGGAAAAAGTTCCTCACTGTCAGGGTGGTGAAACACTGGAATAAATTGCCCAGGGAGGTTGTGGAATCCCCATCTCTGGAGATATTTCAGAGTAGGTTAGATTAATGTCTATCAGGGATGGTCTAGACAGTACTTGGTCCTGCCATGGGGGCAGGGGACTGGACTCAACCTCTCGAGGTCCCTTCCAGTCCTAGTATTCTATGATTCTATGACCCTTTGATTTGTGTGACAGAAGCCTGTTGGCGAGCATTTCAGCCTGCCAAACCACAGTCTGACAGACCTGCAAGCAGCTGTCTTGTCACAAAATCAGCTCCATAAGCCAGATCCAGAGGGAGGCCCTGGAATCCCAGTTCATCCTCAAATTCAATTCACATGCTAATGGACTCAGTGTGATGTGGGCTGCTGGGGACTCTACGTACTGAATAACCACTGAAGGTGCTAACAGCTCCCTGAGCGGTACCCTTCCTGTTTTAGGAATCTATCTATTGATTTTGATCTGCTTAGGTTTAAGTACCCATTCTCCAGATACTTAATGATGCTCTATCTCCCACCCCCTCCCTTTTTCTCTCTCACCCCTCCCCTTCCCCTCTCCTATTTATTTCGAGTTTTCATATCCCCAACTCATAACTCCGGTCATCTGAAGTGGGCTGTGCCCACGAAGCTCACGATCCCATTGACATGTTTTGTTAGTCTATAAAGTGCTACCAGGCCATTGGTTGTTGTTTCTTCGGTAACAGACTAACCCTGAAACCCCACTCACAGTTCATCTAGTTCATCTGTTCTTGAACTCGATGAACTATGCAGCACTCAAATTAATCAAACGGAGGGTGGGTAGGTAGGCATGTTTCTTTATACAGTGACTACAAGACATGTCTATTTAGTCACTTATTTATCTATCTTCTTTTAACTCTACTACTATAATGATGATATTTTATTCTTGGGATTAAGGATCAGATCCTCAACTGCTATAAAATAGGGTTAAAAAAAGCACTAGCTACAGTCATGGAGCACAGGTCCATCAATGGCCATTAGCCAGGATTGGCAGGGATGCAGAACCATGCTCTGAAGTATCCCCAGTCTCCGTTTGACAGAAGCAGGGGATGGGCGACAGGGGATGAATCTTGTGATGATTCCCTGTTCTGTTCATTCCCCCTGGCATTGGCCACTGTTGGAAGACCAGCTACTGGGCTAGATGGACCACTGGCCTGACCCACTATGGACACTCTTATGTTCTTATAAATCAGTGCAACTCCACTGACTTCAATAGACTGATGCCTAGTTGCATCAGCTGAGGATCTGTCCCTGTTTATTTCAGAGTATGTGGGGGGGGGGGGGAGGAAACAGTGCCCTTGTCACATTAAGGTGGCACAGCTGAAATCAAAGTTAAAATGAATTTCTTAAGACTACACAGAACAATGAGACCACCAGAGAAAGGCTCTTGCAACCTACCACCATGGTATCCCCCAGTCCAACCACACTACTAAACCAGCATCCTCAAGGGTCAGAGCTGTAGAGAAACCCAATTGCTCTGGGATCTGAAGCAAAAATGTGGATTGTCCATGAAGATAGAGTAGAACATCACCAGGTTCCCTACCCTCAATTTTAACACCTACATGATGCAGTGTCTGCATCTGCATAGAGTCTGTGAAGCAGATTGGGCTACATAAAAGCACCATTGCTTATAAAACTCAAATGCTGCTGCAGGCAAGGAAGAAGCCTTCACCATCTGATATGAAGTAAATGTGTAAGAGGCTGAGAGTAGTACCATCTCTTTGTTTGAAAGGCATTACATCAGGCCTCTTGTTGCAAGGCTCCTGAGCGGATGTGGATGGAGAGAGGAGTCTCTGGGAATTACCCTAGCTTGCTCATTTGATGCTGCCAACCCCTTGCACTAATGCTGTAGTCCTCAGACGGCAGGCCTTGCTCCCTTAACTCCACCTTCAAAAGCATGTGGAAGATATTTGATAACTGGCTAGGAGGTGGCATCACAGAGCAGTTTTGGGGAGCAAGGAACCAAGCTGGATAATCAACACAACATTTCTGCTATCGCAGCTCAGAGGTTACTCAGCAGAGCACCCCTCTTGCTATAACATGTCCTCGGGTACTACCTTATGGATCCAGCCAGCAGAGGGTTAAACGCGTACAGCCAGTCATGCATGTCCTTGTCGCTGCTTGCCTGCAGCAGGATTCCGCGATGCTCTGTGCATACTGCAAACGTGTTGGGGGTCTGGAACAGATCAAAGCCAGGACTGAGTCCCCAGGGCTACTGGAGATGACACTGAGGAACCTGCAGCACAGCTTGGAGCACGCTGGGACACAGAACAGGACCCCGTACACTGGTGGGGCGGGGCAGGGCAGGCGCTATCAGTATGTACCACTTCCTGGAGAGTGAAATCCCTCTGCATTTCTGAACAGCCACAGAGAAGAGCTCTGTGGTGCGAGAGTGGATTTCGACACCACGAGACCACGTCTCATTGTTCAATGTACAATCTCCTCCTTTGGCACCCCATGCCAACCCGGGAACTAGGGGTAAGCTGTGCAGCAGTGCGAGATCTCCCCACAGCTGGGTTTGCAACATTCCACTGTGCTCCTACTCTCTTCTCCCTTCACCCCCATGTTCTGAGCATCACTCTTCTCTTCTCCTCCTAGTTTCTGACCCCTGGGTCTTCCTCTGTCCATGGTCCAGAGCCATCGTTGCAGCCCCTCCCTTTACATGGCTTCAGACATGTGTTGCCCTTACACTTGTAGCACACTGTGGGCATCAGCCGTGCTTCCCCTGCTTTGCTCACGGACGCCACCCCCCAGCAGTTACCTTGAGCATGGCCTGCTGGTCCTCGCTGTACTCCACCTGAGCAGAGGAGAGGTTGAGGATGGCTCTCTCCACAGAGTCCTTATCCGTGTTGTAGATGTAGACATAGGGGCGCCTCACCACCACGTAGCGCTTCACCCAGCCATTCGTGTGTGGCTCGAGGAAGTGCAGGTAGCCTTTCTTCGAGACAATGGGGCTGCAGAAGGCAAGACTTAGTGACTGCAGAAAGCCACCCAGCAAAAGGGCTAGAACCGCAAGGACTATTTCCTACTCTCACTCCCCTCCTTCCTGCAAATCCCTCCCCTCTCTGGACACAGATTGCCAGCCACTGAACTGGGCAACCCTCTCTGCACTTAGCAGCAACTTCTCTGAACACCTTCCCTATGTTGGGAAGGGCCACTGGGGAGGGAGCTGTGTGTGGTGGTGGAGATACCTGCACACTCTAGCATGGAGCACTCCAGCCTAGCCCTAGCCCTAACCCTAACCTCCACCTCCTTCCGCCTGCCTGGAGTAAACCAAGTGCTCATACCTCACCCGGATCTCCTGGATATCGGGGACCAGTAAGCGCTGGGTCTCCTTCTCCTCCTCAGGCTCACGCGTGGGAGATTTCTTCTGTTCCCCTTCCACTATTGGTTCTGGCTCAGGGCTTTCTGCCCTGGACGAGAGAAGGGAGGTTCTGGAAGGAGAAGAGGGGCATTTCATTACAATGATGCCTTCACTCTGACTTTGGCCAATAGCCATCTCTGATCTTCTTCTGAAAACTTGCTAAATGGGTGTGCATGGAAGTGAATGAGTGGGAGCAGTGGATCGGCCTAGGCGCTGCTGTACCCTGTGGCCATCCCCCCCAGCAGAGTACTGTCCCTGCTCATCCCTTCTGGCCCTCAAGCCTTCCACAATGCTGGCACGGAGTCTCTTCTGAACAGGAACCGACAGTTCTGCCAAATCTGTGGTGGCTTAGTGTCGGGCCTAGTGAACAGGCTGACCCAGCCCGTGCGTCCTAGGGCCTCAGTCTTCATTTTCAGCCCCTCGGTGTTCGGGCTGCATCTCTCTTACCTGACCTCAGTGGCGTTATACCGTCCTTCTACCAGTGATGGGCAGGTGGAAGAGGGTGTCAGGGTAGTGACACCAAGAGCTGGCATGGAGGGTTCTCTCAGCAGGGTCACAGACATTTCTGATAGCTGCAGGAGGGAAGGAATCATTTCCTGGAGTCACAATCTAATCTAAGCTATAGGTAGGGCCCTACCAAATTCACAGTCCAGTATGGCCCATTTCACAGCACAGGATTTGAAAATTGGTAAATTTCACATTTTCAGCTGTTTAAACCTGAAATGTCACTGTATTGTCAGATGGGGTCCTGACCCAAAAGAATACTGTGCGGGGATTGGAGGGTTATGGGACTGCCAACTTCAGTTCTGTGCTGTCTTCAGGGCTGGACTCTGAGGGCAGCAACCACAGAGCGTCCTGCAGCCACATGAGGTCCAAGAGGTAGAGATGGGTCTGATCCCCCAACCAGGGACTCCTCACTGCTAGTCCTAGCCAACTTGGGAAGGATAATACTTGCTCTTCCGCTGCAGGGCAGCTCTTGGGCTACTCTCCCGGCTGCAGAAAGCTCTGCACCCCCTGCCACACTGGCTTTTTGCCCCCATTGCTCTGCAGCTGCAGGAGGAGGGGGTAGTGACCAGTGGTACCAGGTGCATCCAGATACAATTAGTAGCTTGTTTCAGTGAGATAAGGAAAGGTCTTGTGAATCTAGACAGGGTTTATTGACACTTCACAGCAGCAAATAACACTCAGTGTGCTCCAAGTAGCACAGGGAAGATTTGATCCAGGTGCCCCCTTTTCTGGGGGGCTCCTCGGAACAAGGAGACATCAGAGTTCACTGCGAAGGGCTCATTTCACAGTCTGTGACATGTTTTTCACAGCTGTGATCTTGGTAGGGCCCCAGCTATAGGGAAAGCCCTGCACAGATATAAAATGTTGTTATCTGCATTATATCCCATGGAGATCGGCATTCAACTTCGCGGATGCAGCTATCTGTGGATACAAAGCAGATAGCTGCAGATTTGCAGGGCTCCAGCTCTAGGACATGGGCCTGGGGTTAAAGGCCAAAGTCTGGTCTGGTGAACTGAAGACAGTGGAGTTTCATACCAGGGATAAGAAGACGGATCTGGCCCTAGCTCTCGCTGCAGAGAAAATTCCTCTTCCATATTTGCATGGTTACTGGGGCTTTTGAAAGCTGCAGTGAATAGATGGGGGACAGGCTCTCAAAGTCAGTACGATCCCCAGAGGAGAAGGGAGCTAGGGTGTTACGAGACAGTTGAGAATGCTAACTTTTATAGCTCTTGCCCTCTGGATCCAGCCAACATTTGATATACTGATGTCCTTGATGTTTCCCTGCAGTAAACCGGCTGGGGAAAGTTGTGCAGCTCTCTAGCACATGAATCTCCAGGGATGGGACAGGTCACTACTCCTTCCTTCTCCCCAGGCCAACCCCACCTCTCCCTGGCTGCTCCCACTGGACAAGACATCAGGGACTGGCAGGGTCAGACCGCTGGGCTGTGCTTGGAGGCTCAGTGGGGAGCTTTGTTGCAGAGGTGACTCTGGCCCGAAGTCCAGAGCATCAGTGCATCTAGGCTGGTAGCTGGGAAGATGGGTTCCTGGAGTGCACGTCACAAGGCTGTTCCCAGCCCTTCTCAGCTCCAGAGGAAGAGCTGAAGTCAGGCCAGGAGACAGGTATTGGGAGAAGCAACATTCCTGCCTCACCCCCAAAGCAGAGGTGGACGGGGAGTCGACAGTCTGGACGAATGCAACATCATGCACCTCGCTGGCAGTGCCAACGGTGATACGGGACAGTGAAATGGCACCCCGAGGCCTGACCCATATTCCAGTGGGAGTCTCCTGCGCAGATTCTTGGTGCAGCCCAGGCCCAGAGCTCCCCACCAGAAGGTGTCCCCACTGACGAGGCAGGAAGTGCTAATGGGGCTGGGGAGCTGGTCCTACCTTGCTCTCACTGGCGCTGATGCAGACGTGGTTGTGACTGTACTCTCTGTTAAACGTGTGAGTGAGGAGACGCAAGCACTGCAGGGGAACAAAGGGACACATCCAGCTGGCACGCACGAGCCCTGCTCACCAATCTGTTCACATCTTCCAGACCTTCCAGGCAGGGTCAGACGAACTCTGGGGAGCCCAGGGCTATTCCATTTTTGTGGCGCCAAGAGGGCTGAGGGCAGGTGGTTGAGGGGGGGGGGTACAGGATCAGAATGTGGGAGGGGCTCAGGGCAGGAGGTGGGGATTGGGGTGTGGGGTGTGGGTGGGAATTAGGGAGCGGGGTCAGGGCAGGAGGTGGGGATTGGGGTGTGGGGTCTGGGTGGGAATTAGGGAGTGGGCTCAGGGCAGGAGGTGGGGATTGGGGTGTGGGGTCTGGGTGGGAATTAGGGAGCGGGGTCAGGGCAGGAGGTGGGGATTGGGGTGTGGGGTCTGGGTGGGAATTAGGGAGCGGGCTCAGGGCAGGAGGTGGGGATTGGGGTGTGGGGTCTGGGTGGGAATTAGGGAGCGGGGTCAGGGCAGGAGGTGGGGATTGGGGTGTGGGGTCTGGGTGGGAATTAGGGAGCGGGGTCAGGGCAGGAGGTGGGGATTGGGGTGTGGGGTCTGGGTGGGAATTAGGGAGCGGGGTCAGGGCAGGAGGTGGGGATTGGGGTGTGGGGTCTGGGTGGGAATTAGGGAGCGGGGTCAGGGCAGGAGGTGGGGATTGGGGTGTGGGGTCTGGGTGGGAATTAGGGAGCGGGGTCAGGGCAGGAGGTGGGGATTGGGGTGTGGGGTCTGGGTGGGAATTAGGGTGCGGGGTCAGGGCAGGAGGTGGGGATTGGGGTGTGGGGTCTGGGTGGGAATTAGGGAGCGGGGTCAGGGCAGGAGGTGGGGATTGGGGTGTGGGGTCTGGGTGGGAATTAGGGAGCGGGGTCAGGGCAGGAGGTGGGGATTGGGGTGTGGGGTCTGGGAGGGAATTAGGGAGCGGGGTCAGGGCAGGAGGTGGGGATTGGGGTGTGGGGTCTGGGTGGGAATTAGGGAGCGGGGTCAGGGCAGGAGGTGGGGATTGGGGTGTGGGGTCTGGGTGGGAATTAGGGAGCGGGGTCAGGGCAGGAGGTGGGGATTGGGGTGTGGGGTCTGGGTGGGAATTAGGGAGCGGGGTCAGGGCAGGAGGTGGGGATTGGGGTGTGGGGTCTGGGTGGGAATTAGGGAGCGGGGTCAGGGCAGGAGGTGGGGATTGGGGTGTGGGGTCTGGGTGGGAATTAGGGAGCGGGGTCAGGGCAGGAGGTGGGGATTGGGGTGTGGGGTCTGGGTGGGAATTAGGGAGTGGGCTCAGGGCAGGAGGTGGGGGTACAGTGTCTGGGTGAGAGTTGGGGTATGGGAAGGGGCTGAGGGTTGGGATGTGGGGTCTGGCCAGGAATTAGAGTATGGGAGGAGGCTCAGAGCCAGGGGTGTGGGGCACTTACCTGGGGCAGCTCCCCCTTGGTGGCACAACCTCAGAGAAAGGAAGGGGCAGGTGGCTCTGCACACTACCCTGAGCTCGCTTGCAGACCCTGGCCCCTGCAGCTCCCAGTGGCTGCAATTCCCAGCCAATGGGAGCTGCGGTGGCAGAGCCTGCAGGCAAGGCAAGAATGCAGATGGAGCTTTTGCAGCTCCCACAGGGAGGTGCACTGTATGGGCCACATCCCCCCGTCTCCCCACCAGGCAGGGCCGGAATGCAGGGGCTTTAGAGGCTGCATTCCAGGGCCCTAAGATAAGGGGGCCCAACAAAGGCCTGGAGATTTTTTGTGAAGCCCCCATTAGCCTGGGACCATGGGCTGCAGCCCCTGTGGCCCCTTTCTTAATGCAGTCCTGCTGCCTGCTCCCTGTCTGCCCTTTTCTGCCAGTCCTGAAGCACACAGCTCTGTCTGAGCTTCCTCTAGCTCCTGGATTCCCCTGCTTGCCTCAGAGCTTCCATTAATTCTCCTTCCATATTTCTTGCTCACTGCTTCCTTCCCTAATCACTGCCCCTGCTGAAACCCTCCTCGCACCATGAGGAGGCCACTTCCTTCTCTGGCCTCCCTCCCGCTGCCCATCTGCTCCCCAGTGCTGAGCCCTCAGGCTACCATACAATACCTTGACGGCAAGCTCCTTCTGCCTCTCGCTGGGGGTCTCCAAAGGCGAGCTCCTGCCCTCCGAGGCACCGTCTGCTGAGAGCGGAGAGGACACACAGGAAGTGCTATGGGAGTCGGAATCCTCACTGGAGCACGGGGACAGGGACTCCAAGCCTGGTCTCTGGCTCGTCTCCAGCTTCTCACGCAGGAGCAGGTAATGTCTTGTCTTCTCAACCTGCACAAAGACATTTCCTCTTAAGTACCGATGTCTGGCACTGCACTTGGCCTGCACGATTCCCTTCCCACGCATTGCCTCGGCCACACACACCGAGGAGTGCCCTGGAGTGAACCGGCGCCACACAGCCCACATGGGCTACTGCGGAAACCCTTTGAAGTGGCATTATACCACAAATATCATGCTCTCAGGAGTGGCCTTTCTGTAGTGGCCAGAGCCTGCCAGACACCACTAAGGGTACGTCTACACTTTAGCGCTAATTCGAACTAACGGATCCAGACTAAAAAACTAGTTCGAATTAGCGTTTTGCTAATTCGAACTAGCATGTCCACATTAAGTGGACCCTGAACCGGGGTTAAGGATGGCCGGAAGCAGTGCCGGCAGGGCATCAGATTAGGACTTAAAGCGTAGAGCTGCTGCCTCAGGCTAGCCGAGGGCTGTGCTTAAAGGGTCCCGACCCCCACCCCGGACAGACAGTTCTCAGGGGTTCCCCGCTTGCAAAGCAGTCCTGGCTTGGAGTGCCCTGAGTGCCCACACTGGGCACATCACAGCACTCGGCCATCAGACCGGCTGCACTTGCCGCGGGCTGCCATCTGGGGAGAGGGGGCAATTGGGGGGCTGCAGGAGAGCTTCCACCCCCAAAAGCCCACAGAGCCAGCCCAGTCCTCCCCATCGGAGGCTCGTACCCCATTCCTCCCTCACCTCCTTCCACTTACCCTTCCCTAGCCCCCCTTCCTGATGTACAAAATAAAGAAAATGTGTGGCCAAAAATAGAATCTCTCTTTATTGAACAAAACTCGGGGAGACTGGGAAAAGGAGGTGGGAGAGGGGAAGAGAGAGGGTGGGAGAGGGGAGGGCAACTAAAATGATCAGAGGTTTGGAACAGGTCCCATATGAAGAGAGGCTAAAGAGACTGGGACTTCTCAGCTTAGAAAAGAGGAGACTGAGGGGGGATAGGATAGAGGTCTCTAAAAGCACGAGTGGGGTGGAGAGGGTGCATCAAGAAAAGTTCTTCATTAGTTCCCATAATAGAAGGACTAGAGGACACCAAAGGAAAGGAATGGGTAGCAGGCTTCAAACTAGTAACAGAAAGTTGTTCTTCACAAAGCAAAGAGTCAACCTGTGGAACTCCTTGCTGCAGGAGGCTGTGAAGGCTACAACTAGAACAGAGTTTAAAGGGAAGTGAGATCAAGTCATGGAGGTTGGGACCATGGAGTGGTATTAGCCAGGGGGTAGGAGTGGTGTCCCTGCCCAAAGTTTGTGGAAGGCTGGAGAGGGATGGCACGAGACAAATGGCTTGGTCACTGTCTTCGGTCCATCCCCTCCAGGGTCCCTAGGGTTGGCCGCTGTCGGCAGACAGGCTAACTGGGCTAAATGGACCTTTGGTCTGACCCAGGACGGCCATTGTAAGCTCAGGGCTCAGGGTCGGGGGTCTCAGTGGACCCCCTTGATTTTCATGTACACCTGTTCCTGGGTGGCCAGGCTGGCAGCTCTCCTGCCCTAGACGGCCACTTTCCTGTGCCTAGTGCGGAGATCGTAGATGAGGTCCATGATGTCCGCACTAGCCCAGGCGGGTGCCCGCCTCTTGCGGTCCCGGGCAAGCTCCCGGGAGCCGCCAGCCTGGTCCCGGGAAGAGGGGGAGGGCTGGGGGGCATGGGGTGGCTGGCTCATGGTGTGCCAGGTGCAGGGTCTGCTGGCTGGGTGCTGGCAGGCTTGCACCTGGCACAGGCATCGTAGCCAGCCCGTGCCCCTTTAAGGGCTCCGGGGCCGAGAGGGGGGCAGTAGAGTTTCCCAGAGTGGCCACCAGGGCAAGCTGGGAAGGGCTAGCCTCCCACTAGTTCCAATTAAGGGGCTACACACCCCTTAATTCGAACTAGTAAGTTCGAACTAGGCTTAGTCCTTGTAGAATGAGGTTTACCTAGTTCGAACTAAGCGCTCCGCTAGTTTGAATTAAGTTCGAACTAGCGGTTTGTATGTGTAGCGCCTAGCAAAGTTAATTCCAACTAACGTCCGCTAGTTCGAATTAACTTTGTAGTGTAGACATACCCTAAGGGAAAAGTCTCCAGCAGCTGTGTCGGGGGTGCACACCCTCCCAAGACCGATTGGGGGGGGGGGCTAGCCAGGCAGCTGCCCAGGGCACCAACCTGGGGGAGGGGCGCCTAATGGCAGCTGTAAGGGGAGCTGTGCACCCGGCCACATGGTACCCCTTAGAGCTGCCATCAGGTGCTGCATGCCTGGGCCTGGGGGCCGTGGGGCGTCCCTTAGAGGTGCCATCAGGCGCCGTGCGCCTCGGGCTGGGGGCCGTGTGGCGTCCCTTAGAGGTGCCATCAGGCGCCGTGCGCCTTGGGCTGGGGGCCGTGGGGCGTCCCTTAGAGGTGCCATCAGGCGCCGTGCGCCTCGGGCTGGGGGCCATGGGGCATCCCTTAGAGGTGCCATCAGGCGCCGTGCGCCTCGGGCTGGGGGCCGTGGGGCGTCCCTTAGAGGTGCCATCAGGCTCCGTGCGCCTCGGGCTGGGGGCCGTGTGGAGTCCCTTAGAGGTGCCATCAGGCGCCGTGCGCCTTGGGCTGGGGGCCGTGGGGCGTCCCTTAGAGGTGCCATCAGGCGCCGTGCGCCTCGGGCTGGGGGCCGTGGGGCGTCCCTTAGAGGTGCCATCAGGCGCCGTGCGCCTCGGGCTGGGGGCCGTGGGGCGTCCCTTAGAGGTGCCATCAGGCGCCGTGCGCCTCGGGCTGGGGGCCGTGGGGCGTCCCTTAGAGGTGCCATCAGGCGCCGTGCGCCTCGGGCTGGGGGCCGTGTGGCGTCCCTTAGAGGTGCCATCAGGCGCCGTGCGCCTCGGGCTGGGGGCCGTGGGGCGTCCCTTAGAGGTGCCATCAGGCGCCGTGCGCCTCGGGCTGGGGGCCGTGGGGCGTCCCTTAGAGGTGCCATCAGGCTCCGTGTGCCTCGGGCTGGGGGCCGTGTGGAGTCCCTTAGAGGTGCCATCAGGCTCCGTGCGCCTTGGGCTGGGGGCCGTGTGGCGTCCCTTAGAGGTGCCATCAGGCGCCGTGCGCCTCGGGCTGGGGGCCGTGGGGCGTCCCTTAGAGGTGCCATCAGGCGCCGTGCGCCTCGGGCTGGGGGCCGTGGGGCGTCCCTTAGAGGTGCCATCAGGCGCCGTGCGCCTCGGGCTGGGGGCCGTGGGGCGTCCCTTAGAGGTGCCATCAGGCGCCGTGCGCCTCGGGCTGGGGGCCATGGGGCGTCCCTTAGAGGTGCCATCAGGCGCCGTGCGCCTCGGGCTGGGGGCCGTGGGGCGTCCCTTAGAGGTGCCATCAGGCGCCGTGCGCCTCGGGCTGGGGGCCGTGGGGCGTCCCTTAGAGGTGCCATCAGGCGCCGTGCGCCTCGGGCTGGGGGCCGTGGGGCGTCCCTTAGAGGTGCCATCAGGTGCCGTGCGCCTCGGGCTGGGGGCCGTGTGGCGTCCCTTAGAGGTGCCATCAGGCGCCGTGCGCCTCGGGCTGGGGGCCGTGTGGCGTCCCTTAGAGGTGCCATCAGGCGCCGTGCGCCTCGGGCTGGGGGCCATGGGGCGTCCCTTAGAGGTGCCATCAGGCGCCGTGCGCCTCGGGCTGGGGGCCGTGTGGCGTCCCTTAGAGGTGCCATCAGGCGCCGTGCGCCTCGGGCTGGGGGCCGTGTGGCGTCCCTTAGAGGTGCCATCAGGCGCCGTGCGCCTCGGGCTGGGGGCCGTGTGGCGTCCCTTAGAGGTGCCATCAGGCGCCGTGCGCCTCGGGCTGGGGGCCATGGGGCGTCCCTTAGAGGTGCCATCAGGCGCCGTGCGCCTCGGGCTGGGGGCCGTGTGGAGTCCCTTAGAGGTGCCATCAGGCGCCGTGCGCCTCGGGCTGGGGGCCGTGGGGCGTCCCTTAGAGGTGCCATCAGGCTCCGTGCGCCTCGGGCTGGGGGCCGTGGGGCGTCCCTTAGAGGTGCCATCAGGCGCCGTGCGCCTCGGGCTGGGGGCCGTGGGGCGTCCCTTAGAGGTGCCATCAGGCGCCGTGCGCCTCGGGCTGGGGGCCGTGTGGAGTCCCTTAGAGGTGCCATCAGGCTCCGTGCGCCTCGGGCTGGGGGCCGTGGGGCGTCCCTTAGAGGTGCCATCAGGCGCCGTGCGCCTCGGCCTGGGGGCCGTGTGACGTCCCTTAGAGGTGCCATCAGGCGCCGTGCGCCTCGGGCTGGGGGCCGTGTGGAGTCCCTTAGAGGTGCCATCAGGCGCCGTGCGCCTCGGGCTGGGGGCCGTGTGGAGTCCCTTAGAGGTGCCATCAGGCGCCGTGCGCCTCGGGCTGGGGGCCGTGTGGAGTCCCTTAGAGGTGCCATCAGGCGCCGTGCGCTTGGGGCTGGGGGCCGTGTGACGTCCCTTAGAGGTGCCATCAGGCGCCGTGCGCCTCGGGCTGGGGGCCGTGTGGCGTCCCTTAGAGGTGCCATCAGGCGCCGTGCGCCTGGGCCTGGGGGCCGTGGGGCATCCCTTAGAGGTGCCATCAGGCGCCGTGCGCCTCGGGCTGGGGGCCATGGGGCGTCCCTTAGAGGTGCCATCAGGCTCCGTGCGCCTCGGGCTGGGGGCCGTGTGGAGTCCCTTAGAGGTGCCATCAGGCGCCGTGCGCCTTGGGCTGGGGGCCGTGGGGCGTCCCTTAGAGGTGCCATCAGGCGCCGTGCGCCTCGGGCTGGGGGCCATGGGCGTCCCTTAGAGGTGCCATCAGGCGCCGTGCGCTTGGGGCTGGGGGCCGTGGGGCGTCCCTTAGAGGTGCCATCAGGCGCCGTGCGCCTCGGGCTGGGGGCCATGGGCGTCCCTTAGAGGTGCCATCAGGCGCCGTGCGCCTCGGGCTGGGGGCCATGGGGCGTCCCTTAGAGGTGCCATCAGGCGCCGTGCGCCTCGGGCTGGGGGCCGTGGGGCGTCCCTTAGAGGTGCCATCAGGCGCCGTGCGCCTCGGGCTGGGGGCCGTGGGGCGTCCCTTAGAGGTGCCATCAGGCGCCGTGCGCCTTGGGCTGGGGGCCGTGTGGCGTCCCTTAGAGGTGCCATCAGGCGCCGTGCGCCTCGGGCTGGGGGCCGTGTGACGTCCCTTAGAGGTGCCATCAGGTGCCGTGCGCCTCGGGCTGGGGGCCATGGGGCGTCCCTTAGAGGTGCCATCAGGCGCCGTGCGCCTCGGGCTGGGGGCCATGGGGCGTCCCTTAGAGGTGCCATCAGGCGCCGTGCGCCTCGGGCTGGGGGCCGTGTGGCGTCCCTTAGAGGTGCCATCAGGCGCCGTGCGCCTCGGGCTGGGGGCCGTGGGGCGTCCCTTAGAGGTGCCATCAGGCGCCGTGCGCCTCGGGCTGGGGGCCGTGTGGCGTCCCTTAGAGGTGCCATCAGGCGCCGTGCGCCTCGGGCTGGGGGCCGTGTGGAGTCCCTTAGAGGTGCCATCAGGCGCCGTGCGCCTCGGGCTGGGGGCCGTGTGGAGTCCCTTAGAGGTGCCATCAGGCGCCGTGCGCCTCGGGCTGGGGGCCGTGTGGAGTCCCTTAGAGGTGCCATCAGGCGCCGTGCGCTTGGGGCTGGGGGCCGTGTGACGTCCCTTAGAGGTGCCATCAGGCGCCGTGCGCCTCGGGCTGGGGGCCGTGGGGCATCCCTTAGAGGTGCCATCAGGCGCCGTGCGCCTGGGCCTGGGGGCCGTGGGGCATCCCTTAGAGGTGCCATCAGGCGCCGTGCGCCTCGGGCTGGGGGCCATGGGGCGTCCCTTAGAGGTGCCATCAGGCTCCGTGCGCCTCGGGCTGGGGGCCGTGTGGAGTCCCTTAGAGGTGCCATCAGGCGCCGTGCGCCTTGGGCTGGGGGCCGTGGGGCGTCCCTTAGAGGTGCCATCAGGCGCCGTGCGCCTCGGGCTGGGGGCCATGGGCGTCCCTTAGAGGTGCCATCAGGCGCCGTGCGCTTGGGGCTGGGGGCCATGGGGCGTCCCTTAGAGGTGCCATCAGGCGCCGTGCGCCTCGGGCTGGGGGCCATGGGCGTCCCTTAGAGGTGCCATCAGGCGCCGTGCGCCTCGGGCTGGGGGCCATGGGGCGTCCCTTAGAGGTGCCATCAGGCGCCGTGCGCCTCGGGCTGGGGGCCGTGGGGCGTCCCTTAGAGGTGCCATCAGGCGCCGTGCGCCTCGGGCTGGGGGCCGTGGGGCGTCCCTTAGAGGTGCCATCAGGCGCCGTGCGCCTTGGGCTGGGGGCCGTGTGGCGTCCCTTAGAGGTGCCATCAGGCGCCGTGCGCCTCGGGCTGGGGGCCGTGTGACGTCCCTTAGAGGTGCCATCAGGTGCCGTGCGCCTCGGGCTGGGGGCCATGGGGCGTCCCTTAGAGGTGCCATCAGGCGCCGTGCGCCTCGGGCTGGGGGCCATGGGGCGTCCCTTAGAGGTGCCATCAGGCGCCGTGCGCCTCGGGCTGGGGGCCGTGTGGCGTCCCTTAGAGGTGCCATCAGGCGCCGTGCGCCTCGGGCTGGGGGCCGTGTGGAGTCCCTTAGAGGTGCCATCAGGCGCCGTGCGCCTCGGCCTGGGGGCCATGGGGCGTCCCTTAGAGGTGCCATCAGGCGCCGTGCGCCTCGGGCTGGGGGCCGTGGGGCATCCCTTAGAGGTGCCATCAGGTGCCGTGCGCCTCGGGCTGGGGGCCATGGGGCGTCCCTTAGAGGTGCCATCAGGCGCCGTGCGCCTCGGGCTGGGGGCCGTGTGGCGTCCCTTAGAGGTGCCATCAGGCGCCGTGCGCCTCGGGCTGGGGGCCATGGGGCGTCCCTTAGAGGTGCCATCAGGCGCCGTGCGCCTCGGGCTGGGGGCCGTGGGGCGTCCCTTAGAGGTGCCATCAGGCGCCGTGCGCTTGGGGCTGGGGGCCGTGGGGCGTCCCTTAGAGGTGCCATCAGGCGCCGTGCGCTTGGGGCTGGGGGCCGTGTGACGTCCCTTAGAGGTGCCATCAGGCGCCGTGCGCCTCGGGCTGGGGGCCGTGGGGCGTCCCTTAGAGGTGCCATCAGGCGCCGTGCGCCTCGGGCTGGGGGCCGTGTGGAGTCCCTTAGAGGTGCCATCAGGCTCCGTGCGCCTCGGGCTGGGGGCCGTGGGGCGTCCCTTAGAGGTGCCATCAGGCGCCGTGCGCCTCGGGCTGGGGGCCGTGGGGCATCCCTTAGAGGTGCCATCAGGCGCCGTGCGCCTCGGGCTGGGGGCCGTGTGGAGTCCCTTAGAGGTGCCATCAGGCGCCGTGCGCCTCGGGCTGGGGGCCGTGTGGAGTCCCTTAGAGGTGCCATCAGGCGCCGTGCGCCTCGGGCTGGGGGCCGTGTGGCGTCCCTTAGAGGTGCCATCAGG
The DNA here is from genome assembly GCF_052426305.1 of Pelodiscus sinensis. Taxonomy (NCBI): domain Eukaryota; kingdom Metazoa; phylum Chordata; order Testudines; family Trionychidae; genus Pelodiscus; species Pelodiscus sinensis. The sequence goes on along the minus strand of NC_143061.1, from coordinate 56,994,390 downwards.
CGCCGTGCGCTTGGGGCTGGGGGCCGTGTGACGTCCCTTAGAGGTGCCATCAGGCGCCGTGCGCCTCGGGCTGGGGGCCGTGGGGCATCCCTTAGAGGTGCCATCAGGCGCCGTGCGCCTGGGCCTGGGGGCCGTGGGGCATCCCTTAGAGGTGCCATCAGGCGCCGTGCGCCTCGGGCTGGGGGCCATGGGGCGTCCCTTAGAGGTGCCATCAGGCTCCGTGCGCCTCGGGCTGGGGGCCGTGTGGAGTCCCTTAGAGGTGCCATCAGGCGCCGTGCGCCTTGGGCTGGGGGCCGTGGGGCGTCCCTTAGAGGTGCCATCAGGCGCCGTGCGCCTCGGGCTGGGGGCCGTGGGGCGTCCCTTAGAGGTGCCATCAGGCGCCGTGCGCCTCGGGCTGGGGGCCGTGGGGCGTCCCTTAGAGGTGCCATCAGGCGCCGTGCGCCTCGGGCTGGGGGCCGTGTGGAGTCCCTTAGAGGTGCCATCAGGCGCCGTGCGCCTCGGGCTGGGGGCCGTGGGGCGTCCCTTAGAGGTGCCATCAGGCGCCGTGCGCCTCGGGCTGGGGGCCGTGGGGCGTCCCTTAGAGGTGCCATCAGGCTCCGTGTGCCTCGGGCTGGGGGCCGTGTGGAGTCCCTTAGAGGTGCCATCAGGCTCCGTGCGCCTTGGGCTGGGGGCCGTGTGGCGTCCCTTAGAGGTGCCATCAGGCGCCGTGCGCCTCGGGCTGGGGGCCGTGGGGCGTCCCTTAGAGGTGCCATCAGGCGCCGTGCGCCTCGGGCTGGGGGCCGTGGGGCGTCCCTTAGAGGTGCCATCAGGCGCCGTGCGCCTCGGGCTGGGGGCCGTGGGGCGTCCCTTAGAGGTGCCATCAGGCGCCGTGCGCCTCGGGCTGGGGGCCATGGGGCGTCCCTTAGAGGTGCCATCAGGCGCCGTGCGCCTCGGGCTGGGGGCCGTGGGGCGTCCCTTAGAGGTGCCATCAGGCGCCGTGCGCCTCGGGCTGGGGGCCGTGGGGCGTCCCTTAGAGGTGCCATCAGGCGCCGTGCGCCTCGGGCTGGGGGCCGTGGGGCGTCCCTTAGAGGTGCCATCAGGCGCCGTGCGCCTCGGGCTGGGGGCCATGGGGCGTCCCTTAGAGGTGCCATCAGGCGCCGTGCGCCTCGGGCTGGGGGCCGTGGGGCGTCCCTTAGAGGTGCCATCAGGCGCCGTGCGCCTCGGGCTGGGGGCCGTGGGGCGTCCCTTAGAGGTGCCATCAGGCGCCGTGCGCCTCGGGCTGGGGGCCGTGGGGCGTCCCTTAGAGGTGCCATCAGGCGCCGTGCGCCTCGGGCTGGGGGCCGTGTGACGTCCCTTAGAGGTGCCATCAGGCGCCGTGCGCCTCGGGCTGGGGGCCGTGGGGCGTCCCTTAGAGGTGCCATCAGGCGCCGTGCGCCTCGGGCTGGGGGCCATGGGGCGTCCCTTAGAGGTGCCATCAGGCTCCGTGCGCCTCGGGCTGGGGGCCGTGTGGAGTCCCTTAGAGGTGCCATCAGGCGCCGTGCGCCTCGGGCTGGGGGCCGTGTGGAGTCCCTTAGAGGTGCCATCAGGCGCCGTGCGCCTTGGGCTGGGGGCCGTGGGGCGTCCCTTAGAGGTGCCATCAGGCGCCGTGCGCCTCGGGCTGGGGGCCATGGGCGTCCCTTAGAGGTGCCATCAGGCGCCGTGCGCTTGGGGCTGGGGGCCGTGGGGCGTCCCTTAGAGGTGCCATCAGGCGCCGTGCGCCTCGGGCTGGGGGCCATGGGCGTCCCTTAGAGGTGCCATCAGGCGCCGTGCGCCTCGGGCTGGGGGCCATGGGGCGTCCCTTAGAGGTGCCATCAGGCGCCGTGCGCCTCGGGCTGGGGGCCGTGGGGCGTCCCTTAGAGGTGCCATCAGGCGCCGTGCGCCTCGGGCTGGGGGCCGTGGGGCGTCCCTTAGAGGTGCCATCAGGCGCCGTGCGCCTTGGGCTGGGGGCCGTGTGGCGTCCCTTAGAGGTGCCATCAGGCGCCGTGCGCCTCGGGCTGGGGGCCGTGTGACGTCCCTTAGAGGTGCCATCAGGTGCCGTGCGCCTCGGGCTGGGGGCCATGGGGCGTCCCTTAGAGGTGCCATCAGGCGCCGTGCGCCTCGGGCTGGGGGCCATGGGGCGTCCCTTAGAGGTGCCATCAGGCGCCGTGCGCCTCGGGCTGGGGGCCGTGTGGCGTCCCTTAGAGGTGCCATCAGGCGCCGTGCGCCTCGGGCTGGGGGCCGTGGGGCGTCC